>NW_024882281.1:0-339854 GCF_019059575.1 Amphibalanus amphitrite | reverse complement strand
CTCTCCTCTCGCTCTCTCTCTCTCTCTCTCTCCTCTCTCTCTCTCCTCCTCTCTCTCTCTCTATCTCTCTCTCTCTCTCTCTCTCTCTCTCTCTCTCTCTCTCTCTCTCTCTCTCTCTCTCTCTCTCTCTCTCTCTCTCTCTCTCTCTCTCTCTCTCTCTCTCTCTCTCTCTCTCTCTCTCTCTCTCTCTCTCTCTCTCTCTCTCTCTCTCTCTCTCTCTCTCTCTCTCTCTCTCTCTCTCTCTCTCTCTCTCTCTCTCTCTCTCTCTCTCTCTCTCTCTCTCTCTCTCTCTCTCTGGCCCCTGTCTATGTGTAACCGGCCCCTCTCCGTGTGTAACCGGCCCTCTATGTATGTATCTCCTCCCCGGCTCTCCCCTGTATATCCCTTCCCCAGGCCTGTCGCGGAACTCCCTCCATCCCCCGGTCTCAGCCCTCCGCGCAGCGCATCCGTCAATGGCGACGCGCGTCTTGTTTTTCCGTTTTTCGTTCGGGACGCCACCCGGACGATGGCGCTTCATAAGTCACGTAAAACGCTATTTTCCGTCAGGGCGCTGGTGTTTGGATTTCATATTTTCATCGTAAATCGGCCTGGTTCGTCCCAGCCTCTCATACATACATAATGATTGTGGCGGTGCAGCATGCCAATGACGTACGCAGGGCCGTCTGTCGGGAGAGGCAATGGGATCCCGGCGGGCTGGCCGGCCCGATGCGTATGTGTGTGGGGGGGGGGGGATAGAATCGGCCAGGAGTGTAGGTCTGAGCTGGGATAGAATCGGAAGGGGGCTGATAGAATCGGCCAGGAGCAGGTCTGAGCTGGAACAAAAGGACAGTTATAATGAAGCAAGTAGAAAGGAAAGCTAAAGGCAAACTGTCCGAGACGGACGCAAACTGTCAGAGACGGACGCCACGGTCTCATTCAGTGAATCAGCAGCCCAGCTTTGTGAGTTAAACACCCTCTTTCGTCGGCACTCATGACAAACAGCTCGTCTGATTAAATGTGTTAACCTCAGCGAGTGCATGAACAAAACACCGTTCCGTGCTTCTATCCCCAGGATACTGAAATCCTTCTCCTCCACGCCGCAACCCCCCTCCGGGCTGGACAGGCAACTTTATCTCATGCGGGCTGCTCCCTTGGAGCGGCACCGCTGCTCCCGAGGGAGCGCACCCCGTAGCAGGGTGCAGTGAGTGCCTTGGGGCTGGGTGGCCTGTCCTCTGGACGGGCTCAGCCCCGGCGACTCACTAGGGTGCCTGCCCAGACCAATGTCTCCCCCTAATTCCTATCATCCTTCCGGCTCTGCAATGGTCTTGTCGACCGAAAGGGCCTAACCCAACAAAACAAACAAAACAAACAAACAAAAAACATGAACAAATGCTCCAGGTAACAGTTCATTCAATTATTTGATTTTTTCCTTATTCCTTACGCATCATGGAAAGCCATCTTCGTCAACGTACTGTCTGTTTCAGTATGCTTTCAAAGTTGTTTGGATGAAACGATTTTCATTTATTCTTCCCCAAGTAATCACATGCTGCTTTGTACGAGATACCATAACACCCCGCCCCAGCCCACTGGCATGGTCCTCACGGGTTACAGGCTGCCTCGGTGTCTCAGTGTCCATTTCACTGTCTCTCCGCCGCCCACGCGGTCGGTTCGTCGTTGTCAGCGGTGACAGGAGACCTCCTCAGAGACTACACCGCGGGCGGGCGGCGGGCCGGTGAAACATGACCCTGTCGACCGCCGCCGAGCGACAGCACCTCGTTAGGGGCACATCGCACCCGGCAGAGGTCCGAGGGTGGGCAGAGGGATGCCGACCCGTGCATGTATCGGCAGTGAATACAGGCAACTAGCAGTCAACGCAGCGCCCCTGTCAAAGTAGGCTTCTGCCCTATACCAGACGAGTCAGTGAAATAGATCAGGGTCAATTACCACGATTTCGTGAATGTCTGTGTGTCTGTGCATGTCTGCCTATCGGTCGGTACCTCCTCCTCCCTCCCTCCCTCCCTCCCTCTCTCTCTCTCTCTCTCTCTCTCTCTCTCTCTCTCTCTCTCTCTCTCTCTCTCTGTCTGTATGTCTGTCTGTCTGTCTGTCTGTCTTTTCTGTTTATGAGGCAATGATATAACAAACCGTATCAAAAGTAGATACTTTCAGATGCATTCAATATATCATATAGCCCATGTGCATAGATGAACTGGCATTGCTGACAGACTCAATTAATATGCATGGTTTAGACCTGGTTTAGACAGAGCAGGACTGCAAGACGGACCGGACTGCCAGCACCAAGGTTACCCGAATCGAGACGGAAACGTCTCAAAACAACTTCCCGTCTAACGTTTCTGGTGGCACATTTTGTGCCTCGAAATGTGCCATTTCATGCGCCAGAGAACATATTCGAGCCGCTGATGAGCAGAATTGGCCACTCTGAAGCGTCACTACTCCTCTTCCCCCTTCGCGACTGTGGGGAATCCTGTGACTGTGGAGAGTTTGCAGACGGTGGAGAAGGCCCCGGACTGTGGGAATCCCGTCTGGACTGTGGGGAGCGCTGTGGGATGTGAACTGTGGAGAGCCCCCTGCACTGCGGGAAGACCCCGGACTGCGGGAATCCTCCCCCCGGACGGTGGCCCTGCCGGCAGTCCCCCCGACCAACACGGGGCTGGACAGCGCGCAGAACGGACATCCTCAGTGGAAACAGACGACACAACTTCAGCGCAAAGTTACGCCGCTGTCGTAACATTCACTGTATTTACGGCGTCCGTCAGGCAAGTTGATGAGAGCAGGAGCGTCGTTTGCATAGAGACGCGCATTAGGTACTTGACGTGCAGTTTGGTGTAGGAGCAGTTTTGTGTGCCTGAACACCCGCATTATGTTTTGTTTGTTTTTGTTGAAAGATTGAGAACTGAAGATGAGTGTAGTTTTCGGTTACAAAATATTTTTAAAATATCACTTCGTTATGTTTTCCTCATTACAAAATTGTAATTGTGATGGTATTTTTCCAGTTCAATGAATGGCTGTAAAAGTAGGTATTTCCAAAATAACTGCACTTACAAAGATACGGCCGTGGTTGGATAATAACCGGTATGACTGCTGAGTTGAGGGCAGCGCTGAGTAATGACGCCAACAGCACAGTCGTGTTCGCAACCCTGAGGTCCACATTGGATGAAACATGTCAACCATTCATTAGTGCCTCGAGCCGCGCCATGCTCCTTATGCCTTAGAAGTTTGTGTTAAGGCTCCGTAAAATATACAATATCCGCCTTTCCATTTGTTTTAGGACGGCTTTTGTGACAGTGAGGGTCGCTATTTGCCTTCTGAGGCTGGCCAGTGTGTGATTTTGGTCTACTCAGGCATGTATAAGCGCGACAGCCAGGATGGCTGTTTCCATTATGCGCCTGTTTGCATTGAGAAAAGTTTCAGCAGCGTGAGCGTGCCTGTCCTAATTTAAACAGAGCAACCACACTAACAAATTTGGCCGGCTTCTAAGATAAGACTGACTCCATCAGGCCAAGTTGCGCAATAAACTTAATCGGAATATGGCGGCTGGCCCCGGCCAGATTGCCGACAGTCACAATTTGCAGACGCCAGCGCTGCCACGGCACACGAGTCCCTTATCGGATCAGGGATGGTACTGTAATGAAATCTGCGGGTAATATTGCAATTAGGTCTACTGTCAGGTCAGAGTAAATGTTATGCGTAACTATTCGTAGCTATGGGCTGTTATTTTAGACAAAGTAATAGTATCAAAGAATCCTAGAATGCCAAGGGCAAAAGGTAAACACTAAATGGGCTGTTAATTTGTCATAAGTTTGTTTTGAAACAGAAAATACACAATTCTAGCAATTCGTGTTTAAACCCCTCCCATTCCTCTGCAACATTTTCTAAACCACTGAACAATCAACAAGAAACTTTCAGCACTTTTGGCTGCATCGATGTGACACCTAACGCCTCAAAGAAAAGTTCGTAGCTATATCATAGGTATGCCAAACATAATATCATTGGTGACGTCATCTTCGGCCACTTTTGATGTAAAACATGCTTCTACAGCTATCGCTCTCAAGAGCCCAGTTTTGAGCTAGCAGCAGTTCGGTTTCTTTGCCCCTGAAATGATACAGATCACACAGAAGTACAACAGCACTGCTCTCTCGGGTCTTCAGAATTTGGAGCTTTAGAAAATCATGCATGTAAAATCTGAGAAAATAATATTTTCAATTTTTCACCTGTAAGCCTTTTATTGTTAAAAAATAACGGAATTTGCGTGGTGGAGCTCATGTGATGTAGGTAACCTATTCTCGAAAGCTTTAGCCCGATATATTCGAAAACGGCATAGCTTTAGCTTTAGCACTTGTACATTCTAGTTTTAAAGTATTGACGTACATTTTAGTTTAAGTATTGACAATGTCAATAACTTAAATGTAATTTTAGGTACGTTTATTCGACAAAAACAGCATCATCGTGTTTCTAAGCTCGTATTGCATCTGTTAGTCGTCTTTTTTGTTGAAATCCTAGGCTTCAAAATTTGACCTTTTTTACCTGACCGTGACCTGACTTGCGCTATACCTACAACCAGCTGAAAATGACTTCTGGAACAGCAGGGGCGGATCCAGGAATTTTCGGGAGGGGGGGGGGCGGCAAGTCGAAATAGGGGCGACCTGGCAATCCGGGGGCGCTCCATACAAAGGGGGCGCCAAACCGTCAAAATCGGGAGCTAAAAGCCCGCGCCGTGCTAGGGGGCGTTATCGCGCTCCCCCTCAGGTTTTTCGCAAATATTTGAAAAACGGCTGCGCGCAGCGCCGCCATTTTCAGCATACCTTATCATGCATCTTTTTTGCACATGTCGTAAAAATGTCTGACGCGGGTGATGGAAGGTCAGGTCACCAGGTTATGCCAAGTGACCTAGCCTAAGAAAAAGTTCAAATGCTTACCATTGCTATACCGACTGAACGATTGCTCTGAACCTTTCAGCGATTGATGAAAGCAACACTATTCATGAAATGTTTATCTCGGAATTTCGATATCTGTGACCTAAGGTCAGGTCAGCTGTGCGACGTCTCCATTAGGTAGGTAGGTATAATTAAGTCTATGGGAGAAAACTGAAAGGCATCTCTTTTGGACGAGCGCCATTCTAGACAATATCAAGCATTGGGATACATATAAAATTAACACACTGAATAAGAACATTGCACCTAGTGTGACCACTCATTATATCTCAGAGGTCATCCCATGTCATGAAAGGTCCGCAGCAGTTTTTTTTTAGAATAACTTTTGATAGATTCAAGCTAGAGCGATAAAAACTACCTCAGCTGTGTTCAGCTCGACGATACGCATCGACTGCTATGCAGCATGACCTTTCCCGGTCAGGTCATGACCTTGACCTGAGGTCAAATTCTCAAAATTACCCTTCATAAGGTCAACCTTTAGTTTGTTCGACGTGTCTCGACGACAGAAACGCAATGCTGGCAAACGTAATGTCGAGACTCTCTTGAGTCAAAAGTTATTGCAGGAAAACATTGTTCGTAAAAAGGCTATTTTTAGAGTCTTTTGCCCTCTGAAGGCTAAACCGTTGACCTGAGGTCTAATCTGAGCGCAGCTTGCAGAAACACCTTTAAAAGGGCTATCGAATGCGCTTTTCTGCGGCGCTATAGCTCTATTGGTTTCCGAGTTATGTGCCGCTGCTTCGAAAACGGAAAAATGTTGAAACAGGCAACATTTTACCTTTGATGACCTCTGGTGACCTGACATTCGACCTGACCTAGAAAATGACCGTTTTGTTTTCGTCCTGTTTTTTGACGATCTTTCGAATGCCGCTTATCGTGTTTCACTACGCGGCCCAGGAGCCGAGTTAGACGAGGGAGTGTGCCCCCCCCCCTCCCCAGCAGGACACGGAAAACTCAGACCACCAGCACGGCACGGGTTAAAAGTCGTAGATGGGCACCGCCACCCTAGCAAAAGATATTAGCAAAAAGGTGACCTCCATTTACTGGTGCAGTCCTCCTTCTCCCGGTGATGCCCCCTCCTTTTTCTGGAAGCGTCTCACTTATGCTGGTATGCCTTACTTCCCGGGGGTGCCCAACCTCTGCTTGGATCGCCTAATCCATTATGGAGAGACCCACTTTGCTTAAGTCGCCTCATTTCTTCCTTCTAAGAACGACCAATTTGCTGTAGGCGGCCCACTTATCTGGGACGCCCATCTTCTGCTAGAAGTGCCCCTCTTCTTCCTGATGCGTCTCACTTCTACTACGAGTGCACCTTTTCTGTTAGGGCGCCCCTTTACTGCTGAGGAGTCTTTTCTACTGTGAATAGGGCGGCCCTCTCCTGTTTGGCGACCCCAAATTCTGCTGGAGGCGCCCCACTTCTGCCCAACTTTTGGTGGGATGCCCCTCTCTTGCAGAGGGCACTTCTCTTTTGCTGGAGACGCCACTCTTGTGGGGGCGCCCTTCCACTGCGGAGAACGTCTCTCTTCTGCCAGAGGCACCCCTTTTCTTCTTATGGGGCTCCTGTTTTTTTTTTTCTGGGGCGAGGTGACCCTCTGCTGCTCGGAACGGGGCACACCTCTCCTTTTACTGGGGCACCGCCCCTCTGCTGGAGTTGCCCTTCCGCTGTCGTCAGGGGCGCCCCTCTTGGTAAAATATACCTACTCCTTTTCTTTTTTGCAATGGGGCGCCCCTCTTCTACCGGGGGCGCCCATCTGATGCTGGGGCGTCTGTCTTCTGCCGGATATTGTCAATGGGGCGCCCATATCCTGTTTGGCGGGCCCAACCTCTGCTGGAGGCTGCCTATTTCTGATTAACTTTTGCTGTGGCGCCTCTCTTCTGCTGGGGCGCCCCTCTTCTGCTTGGGGCACCCGTCTCCTACTGGAGACCCCTCTCTTCTGCTGGGGCGCCCCTCTTCTGCCAGTGGCACCCATTTTCTTATTATGGGGCTCCTTTTTGCTGGGGCGCCCAGCTGCTGTCAGGGCGCCCCTCTTCTCGGAATGGGGGCGCCTCTCTCCTTTTGCTGGGGCGTCGCTCCTCTTCAGGGGGACACGTCTCCTGCTAAGGGTGCCCTTCCGCTGCCAGGGGCGCCCCTCTTGAACAGAAGGTATTTTATATTCTTGTAACGAGACGCCCTCTTCTGCTGGGGGCGCCCATCTGCTGCTGGGGCGACTCTCATCTGCTGGGAATAGGCAATTGGGCGTCACTTTCCTGCTTGGTGAGCCCAACTTCTGCTGGAGGCGCCCTATTTCTGCTGAACCTTTGCTGTGTCGCCGCTCTTCTGCTCGGGGCGCCCTCTCTGCCGCGGGATATGGGCGCCTTTTTCGGATGGCGGGGGGGGGGGGGGCGGCCGCCCCCGTCGCCCCCCCCCCTGGATCCGCGCCTGTGGAACAGCACAGGCGACACGATTATTGATTTTTTGGCCTAAATGGACCATGAACACGTGTCAAGTGTGTCATGAGCTTTACAATACATACCTTACCAGTATAGCGCCTTTTGGGGCGACTAACGGAGCGAGCGAGGGGGTGAGTCTTGCACGTGCGAAATTTCGAGGGGGTACCTCCAACTGACTTGTGCACGGCACCCTACTGACCGGTTTCTAGCGATGTGCCAAATTTGAGCACAATCGGCCCAGCCGTTCTCGAGATCTGGGAGCGGCACCCTGCACGTGCGCACGTGCAAAATGGGTCCCAACTGACTTGTGCACGGCACCCTACTAACTGGTCCCTAACCGTGTACCAAATTTGAGCGCCATCGGTCCAGCCGTTCTCGAGATCTGGAAACGACCCCAGCACGTGCGCACGTGCAGCAGCACCCCAACTCTGGCACATGGATATACAGTGCCTAGTGGGTGCCTACCCAGTAAACATGCCGACGTCGGCCCGACGTCGGCCGACGTCGGGGTGACGTCGGCAACTCGGCATCGGCATGCCGACGTCGGCCCGACGTCGGTCCAACCTCGGCACGACGTCGGCTGGATGTCGGATATGCCCGCATGTTCCGACGTCCAGCCGAGGTCCAGCCGACGTCGGGCCGACGTCAGACCGAGATCAATTGCTGAGGTCCAGCCGACGTCGGGTCGACGTCGGGGCGACGTCGGACCGACATCGGCCGCTGTTTTGACCGTTAAAATAATATAAAATACATGTTTCATGTTTCATAAAGAGCTTCTGTATTCAAAATATCCTCAGGAAACTCAAATCTTCCTCCACGCCGCAACCCCCTGATCCGGACTGGACGGGAAACTTTATCCCATTCCCATTTGGGATTGCCCGTAAGCCGAGCTCGCCCGTAGCCGGGTGCGGTGAGTGCTTGGGGGCTGCTCGGCCTATCCTTTGGTCAGGCTCAGCCCCGGCAACTCACCAGGGCCGGGCCCAGTTCATATAGAAAGGCCAGTCGGCAAGTATCACTTTGCCAAAGTGCCACTTATCAAAGGAAGGGACACTGTGAGCCGGAACTGTATTTCCACTGCCGCGGTCGGCACCTGCACACCGAACGACGCGCAAACCCGATCATCCCCTCCGCATGACCCCCACTGCCCGGCGGCCGCTGCAGATGGCCTTCGCTGCTGCCGGCCGCCGGCACATCCGAACTTTGACCCGCCTGCGCGCGCGCCAACATGAGCGAGCCGGCGAAACAGATCAGCGGTACAGACACTTTGGGAAACGTTGGTGCAGGTGTGTAAGAGTGCCTATATGAATCCATTGTGGGGTCGCCCTTTCCAATAAGTGTCACGTAACAGCAATGGGACCAGGGACTCTATATGAACTGGACCCAGGGTGCTCGCCAAGAAGACCAATGTCTCCATCCTATGATCCTTCCGGGTCTGAAATGGTCTTGTCAGACCGAAAGGGCATAACCCAACAAAACAAACCAAATTAGTTAGCTGGCTGCGTGGTGTAGTGGTTAGCGCACTAACTTCGCGTTCGAATGACACGGGGTTCGAATCCCATCGCCGGCTGATGCTTTTGGCGTGTTGTCCCAGTAAACATGCCGACGTCGGCGACTGGGGGGCTCGAATCCCGCCGCCGATTGATATTTTTGGCGCGTTGTCCCAATAAACATGCCGACTTCGGCCCCGTCGGTCCAACGGCAAACGATCTCGTCAACCTCGGCAAACGATCTCGGCCCGACGTCGGCTCGACGTCGGCTGGACTTCGGCTGGACGTCGGAACATGCGGGCATATCCGACGTCCAGCCGATGTCGGGCCGAGGTTGAACCGACGTTGGGCCGACGTCGGGCCGAGCCTCGGCCCGACGTCGGGCCGACGTCGGCATGTTTACTGGGTACCTACATGCCAACTTTCAGCGCAATCGGCCAAGTAGTTACCGAGATATTGCAACAATTACAAAACTGACACCTCTTCGTTTTGCACGTGGCACGTGCATAAGGGGTCACCCACATGCATCGGGAATAGTCCAATACTTGGTAGAAGGAATGAAGCTACCCTACAAAAATTACCGCGTGTAAATCGGTCAAGTGGTTGCTGAGATATAAGCCTCGCAAAAGCGTCCGCACGGCCGGCCGGCCGCTCATACTCAGAAATTTCCGTTAATCTAAGGAAAGACTCCGCTCGCTTCGCTCGCTCCGTAACAACTTCCGTGACATTTTGAGACCAAGCTTGACCTGTGACCTAACTTTGAGTTGAACCATGCATATAACCCACAAGGTGCTTTTAGCATTTATTTATGAGGATGTGAACCATAAAAGGCTCGATTTTGCTTGTAAATCGGCCGCCAGAGGAAACTTCAATGACGTTTTCGGTTCACTTTTTACTTTTTAACTTCTAGCAAACTTCGGAATCAACATGAAAAAACAGCCAAACCAAAAGCTGACGCACATTTTTTTTTTTAGAAAAAAAACAGCTTTCAAAAATGGTTACCTTATACATAATTAAGCTCTCCTGAATGGGCAAAGTTTCCTCAAAGAGCACCAGCTGACAACATATGTACCATTGAAGAGATAGATACGGGGTCAACGAAGGACAACGCCTTCATCAGCGGCCAAAAATGTGTGCTCATCACGCGCCCCTGCGCGACTATTGTGAATTGAGGAGCACCATCACCACTGCTCAGTCAGCAGTCACCGGAAGTTCAGCGCGCGCGCGGCTCCGGCCCGCTCGGACCGTGTCCCGGTCGGGGACAGTCCGCGACGATCGCCTAATGTGCCGGACGACACGTGCCGCGTCCGTGGCGACACGTGCCGCGCCACGTCCAGCGTCGGCACGTGCCCTATCGCCGAGGGCGCCGCTCCGGCCGGTGGGCAAAAACAGCAGCTGGCCGCGGCCAGCGGCGCCTTTCAGCGGCGACCAGGCGGCATGATGCGTTCAGACCGAATCAGCAGCGGCGCTCGGCGCCTACCGACCGTCGGCGAGGGGCGCTGACACGGCGCGCCCCCGCCAGACGCCGGGGCTGTCCACAGCCGGGGGCAACCCTTGCCGTGCCGCGGGGAGGCATAATGGCCCGCTCGGCACCCCGGCACAGGGCCGGCAGAGTGGAACACGGCCGAATTGTGGCCAAATGAATCAGAAGAGAGGTGCCGTCGACAACGGCCCGAGTGTGACGGCCAGATAGTGCAGAGGGGACTAAGAACTGTAGAGGGGGGACCGAAGAGCTGCAGAGGAAACCAAGAGCTGCAGAGGGACCGGAGTGGGAGAGCTGGGGCTGGGGGGTACAAAGAGGAACCGACGAGCTGCGCGGAGGGAACTGATGCACAGGGTGCTGCGGCGGGGTGAACCAGACTCGCTGGTCAACTCTTTTACCCGATGCTGTGACATTCGCGTGAGAAGTACGCGACAGGACCACCTCTTCCGTCTACCCAGGCCGAGGACAGAGGCCGGGAGGCGTCGCTTCGCCTATAGAGCGCCAGACCTCTACAACTCGCTGCCTGCCGGAACCACCGAGCTGTCTCACCAGCGTTTCGTCCGAGCAGTGAGAGCCCATGTTTTGACCTTGTGAGACCGTCCGTGCGTATGGGTCGTGGGATGTGGGCCGGGCTGTGAGCTGTGTGATTGTTTTTACTGCTTTATTGTATGGTGTCGATGAATGAGATGACTGCAACCTGTATGATTTTACCGATTATCTTATGACTTGGGGCAATAATAGCCACGACTGATTGTGGACTGCCCTGCAAATGTAATACATACATACGAGACAGCCGCGGAGGGACCGAGAGCTGCGCAGAGAGGACCGGACTGGGAGGGTTGTGGAGGGGTACATAGGGGACTGGACTGGGGGGGGTTGTAAAGGGGTACAGAGAGGACCGGACTGGGAGGGTTGTAAAGGGGTACAGGGGGGGACCGGACTGGGAGGGTTGTGGAGGGGTGCAGAGGGACCGGACTGGGAGGGTTGTAAAGGGGTACAGAGGGGACCGGACTGGGAGGGTTGTGGAGGGGTACAGAGGGGACCGGACTGGGAGGGTTGTAAAGGGGTACAGGGGGGGACCGGACTGGGAGGGTTGTGGAGGGGTACAGAGGGACCGGACTGGGAGGGTTGTGGAGGGGTACAGAGGGGACCGGACTGGGAGGGTTGTAAAGGGGTACAGGGGGGGACCGGACTGGGAGGGTTGTGGAGGGGTACAGAGGGACCGGACTGGGAGGGTTGTGGAGGGGTACAGAGGGGACCGGACTGGGAGGGTTGTAAAGGGGTACAGAGGTCAGAGGGGACCGGACTGGGAGGGTTGTAAAGGGGTACAGAGGGGACCGGACTGGGAGGGTTGTAAAGGGGTACAGAGGGGACCGGACTGGGAGGGTTGTGGAGGGGTACAGAGGGGACCGGACTGGGAGGGCATTGTGGAGGGGTACAGAGAGGACCGGACTGGGAGGGTTGTGGAGGGGTACAGAGGGACCGGACTGGGAGGGTTGTGGAGGGGTACATAGGGGACTGGACTGGGGGGGGGGTTGTAAAGGGGTACAGAGAGGACCGGACTGGGAGGGTTGTAAAGGGGTACAGAGAGGACCGGACTGGGAGGGTTGTGGAGGGGTACATAGGGGACTGGACTGGGGGGGGGGTTGTAAAGGGGTACAGAGAGGACCGGACTGGGAGGGTTGTGGAGGGGTACAGAGGGGACCGGACTGGGAGGGTTGTGGAGGGGTTCAGAGAGGACCGGACTGGGAGGGTTGTAAAGGGGTGCAGAGAGGACCGGACTGGGAGGGTTGTGGAGGGGTACAGAGGGGACCGGACTGGGAGGGTTGTAAAGGGGTACAGAGGGGACCGGACTGGGAGGGTTGTGGAGGGGTACAGAGGGACCGGACTGGGAGGGTTGTGGAGGGGTACAGAGGGGACCGGACTGGGAGGGTTGTGGAGGGGTACAGAGGGGACCGGACTGGGAGGGTTGTAAAGGGGTACAGAGGGGACCGGACTGGGAGGGTTGTAAAGGGGTGCAGAGAGGACCGGACTGGGAGGGTTGTGGAGGGGTACAGAGGGGACCGGACTGGGAGGGTTGTAAAGGGGTACAGAGGGGACCGGACTGGGAGGGTTGTGGAGGGGTACAGAGGGACCGGACTGGGAGGGTTGTGGAGGGGTACAGAGGGGACCGGACTGGGAGGGTTGTGGAGGGGTACAGAGGGGACCGGACTGGGAGGGTTGTGGAGGGGTTCAGAGAGGACCGGACTGGGAGGGTTGTAAAGGGGTGCAGAGAGGACCGGACTGGGAGGGTTGTGGAGGGGTACAGAGGGGACCGGACTGGGAGGGTTGTAAAGGGGTACAGAGGGGACCGGACTGGGAGGGTTGTGGAGGGGTACAGAGGGGACCGGACTGGGAGGGTTGTGGAGGGGTACAGAGGGGACCGGACTGGGAGGGTTGTGGAGGGGTACAGAGGGGACCGGACTGGGAGGGCATTGTGGAGGGTTACAGAGGGACCGGACTGGGAGGGTTGTGGAGGGGTACAGAGGGGACCGGACTGGGAGGGTTGTGGAGGGGTTCAGAGAGGACCGGACTGGGAGGGTTGTAAAGGGGTGCAGAGAGGACCGGACTGGGAGGGTTGTGGAGGGGTACAGAGGGGACCGGACTGGGAGGGTTGTGGAGGGGTACAGAGGGGACCGGACTGGGAGGGTTGTGGAGGGGTACAGAGAGGACCGGACTGGGAGGGTTGTAAAGGGGTACAGAGGGGACCGGACTGGGAGGGTTGTAAAGGGGTACAGAGGTCAGAGGGGACCGGACTGGGAGGGTTGTGGAGGGGTACAGAGAGGACCGGACTGGGAGGGTTGTGGAGGGGTACAGAGGGGACCGGACTGGGAGGGTTGTGGAGGGGTACAGAGAGGACCGGACTGGGAGGGTTGTGGAGGGGTACAGAGGGGACCGGACTGGGAGGGTTGTAAAGGGGTACAGAGGTCAGAGGGGACCGGACTGGGAGGGTTGTGGAGGGGTACTGAGGGGACCGGACTGGGAGGGTTGTGGAGGGGTACAGAGGGGACCGGACTGGGAGGGTTGTGGAGGGGTACAGAGGGGACCGGACTGGGAGGGTTGTGGAGGGGTACAGAGGGGACCGGACTGGGAGGGTTGTAAAGGGGTACAGAGGTCAGAGGGGACCGGACTGGGAGGGTTGTGGAGGGGTACAGAGAGGACCGGACTGGGAGGGTTGTGGAGGGGTACAGAGAGGACCGGACTGGGAGGGCATTGTGGAGGGTTACAGAGGGACCGGACTGGGAGGGTTGTAAAGGGGTACAGAGGGGACCGGACTGGGAGGGTTGTAAAGGGGTACAGAGGTCAGAGGGGACCGGACTGGGAGGGTTGTGGAGGGGTACAGAGAGGACCGGACTGGGAGGGTTGTGGAGGGGTACAGAGGGACCGGAAAATTGCACTTACGGTGTACGGGGACAGAAGAGCTGCAGAGGGAACCGGAGTAGGAGAGTTGTGGTGGGACCGACCGAGAGTTACAAAAGGATGCAGAGCAGCAGAGGGGTTCGAACTGGAAGAGCTGCAGGGGTGCGGATAGGGACCGGAGAAATACAGAGAGAACCGGAGAGCCGCAGGGGGGGGGGGCAGGAGAGTTGGAGTAGAGGGATACAAAGAGAAAAAGAGGAGAGGATAGCTGCTGAGAGGGAAGTGTAGAGGGGATTGGAGGTAATTCCGGGCTCCGGAAGATGTAAAGGGCAGCAAAGAGCTGCGGAGACGGGGTAGAGCTGTAAGGAAGCTGTATGTAAGCACAGCGTGAGCGAACAGAGTCTCTGCAGCGCACGGCCGTCCGTCGGGAGTCCCTTGGGCGACAAGGCCGCTATCTGGGCCGGCGGACGGACACCGGAAGGACACCGCTTCCGGCCGGAGCTCATTTCCGGGCGCGCCGGCCGCCATGGCACCGGACGTGCACGACAAGGCAGGGACTCGGCCGCGCCGATGTCGCGCACAAATAGCCAGCGAGACATGAGTCTGATAACCCTGGAAAGAGATCCACTGTCCACGGATAGCCGTGGAGGCTGTCATAAAAAAATGTATGATAGAAATCGATAACATATAGTAATGCCATATCAAAGCAAGTTCAAGTTTCTTTGATCAAAATCATAATTTTGCATAAATTCAACACCTTCTTGTTGATAGAATACCTATGCATTTTTTTTTTTGTCTTCTCACATGCGGCGCTATGCGGACGTCCTAACTTTTCTTGTCATTTGTCTTAGTCACATTGTTATAGATATTATAGCTTCCATAATTTAAAGCGTCCATTGATCAACTTAACATGTAAGAGTTCGCATGTTCAGAATGCCACACCAAACGTCTCATCTAAGTGGCATTTCGCTATTTTTATGGGATATTATTCTCCTATGAAACATTATCGTGAGTGCTGCTTTTGAACCAAAATCTGCTGGAATCAATTGCTGGAATAACTTGATGTTAGATAAACTATAGGGGAGAGCGGGGCCAGTTGAACCACTTTTTATATATTGACATGCACAGCGAGATCTAGTTGTCATATCGAAAAATGCACAATGCCATGAAAAAATATGCTCTTTTGGCTTTATTTTAAGATATGTAAAATTATGTTTCAAACATATTTTGCTGCCAAACGCATGCTTATAAAACAGCTCTACGTCCGTTTCAAATGACCCCGATGCGAGGGTCAATTGAACCAGCCCATGGGGTCAATTGCACCTATCCTTAACCCGCGCCCCACTGGGGGGGGCTATTTATAGCCCCCCCCCCTCCCGTTTTTCTGCAATAACTTCCAAACCGCTTGACGTATCGACGCCAAACTTTCAGTACCTTCGGCTGCATCAATTTGACACCTTGTGTCAAAATTTGAACTTCGTACCTACCATAGGTCGGCCGGAAATGACGTCAGAGTGACGTCATGTTCGGCCGATTTCGACGCAAAACATTGAACCACGGCAATCGCTCCCAAGAGCTCAGTTTTTAAGCTAGATCCAATTTCTTTGCATGAAAGGACTCAGAATAGACTGCGCTATCAAACTGCTATCTCGGATTTTCGAAATTTTTAAAATTTCGAAAAATGTATATAATAAAATTCAAAATTTATATTTTTACATTTTTTTCAAAAACTTTTTGACTTTTCGAAAAAAACCGGAATATATGTGATAGAACGCATTATTATGACTAACTCTAGCAAGTTTTAGCTAAATATCTTCAAAAATGGCCAAGTTATACGCATTATTGCAAAAAATTAACAATTATTAATTTTTCAAATCAATTTTTTAGGACGAATTTGACATCTTACGCCAATATAAATAGCACCATTGTGTTCCTGAGCTCAAACTGCATCCAATAGACACCTTTTTTGTTGAAAAATTTTAACTTCAAAATTTGACCTTTTTTGACCTGAAAGTGACCTGACCTAAGCGAAATTTGACTCAAAATGACCTCGAATGACACAGACGACATCAAATTCGAAATGTTTGGCCTAAATGGACCATAAAACACGTGTCACGTGACCGACGGATGATATAATATTTTCATGACCTGTGATGACCTGACCTTGACCTGAAAATCAAAGTACAAGTTTGGTACCCTCAGAGTATCTAGAGCATCTGTTCACGAGTGTGTGAACCAAAAATGAGCCTGATCTGACTTGTAAGACGGCGGCCAGAGCCCAAAACGTGAAGAAGCCAAAATGCTAATAATTTTTACTTTGACCTGACCTGTGACGTCATCAGTGACCTCGAGGTCAATGAAATTAGGTTTCGCTCGACAGTTTTTCCGGGGCTATCAGACGCCGTTTGAATTTTTACGATCGGCCCAGTAGTTTCGGAGTTAGGAGGGGGGGCTATGAATAGCCCCCCCCCCCCCCCCCCAGTAGGGCGTGTTATACGCAGACCCCAGTGGGGCGCGGGTTAACAATGGGATGTTTTCCTCTTTAAGGCCACTTTCTTAAGGAGATATTTTGTCCGGTTTACTTTTCCAAATGCTACATTCAATAGGTCGTTTGAAAGCTAAAAGTGCAAAGTTCCTCATAATAGGTGACATAAAGTACATAGACTATGGTAAAATGGGCGGATGAGAAAAATGAGAAATACATAGCTCAGGCTATAGTGTGCTTTCAAGCAAAAGGCCGGAGAAAACGGGGTCAAAAATTGAGCTCTATTAAACTACTATTTTAGTTTAAAAGCTCATTTCAAGGTGGACTATTTCCTTTAACCCGCGCCCCACTGGGGTCTGCGTATAACACGCCCTACTGGGGGGGGGGGGCTATTCATAGCCCCCCCTCCTAACTCCGAAACTACTGGGCCGATCGTCAAAATTCAAACGGCGTCTGATAGCCCCGGAAAAACTGTCGAGCGAAACCTAATTTTATTGACCTCGAGGTCACTGATGACGTCACAGGTCAGGTCAAAGTAAAAATTATTAGCATTTTGGCTTCTTCACGTTTTGGGCTCTGGCCGCCGTCTTACAAGTCAGATCAGGCTCATTTTTGGTTCACACACTCGTGAACAGATGCTCTAGATACTCTGAGGGTACCAAACTTGTACTTTGATTTTCAGGTCAAGGTCAGGTCATCACAGGTCACGAAAATATTATATCATCCGTCGGTCACGTGACACATGTTTTATGGTCTATTTAGGCCAAACATTTCGAATTTGATGTCGTCTCTGTCATGCGAGGTCATTTTGAGTCAAATTTAGCTAAGGTCAGGTCACTTTCAGGTCAAAAAAGGTCAAATTTTGAAGTTAAACATTTTCAACAAAAAAGGTGTCTATTCGATGCAGTTTGAGCTCAGGAACACGATGGTGCTATTTATATTGGCGTACGATGTCAAATTCGTGCTGAAAAATTGATTTGAAAAATTAATAATTGTTAATTTTTTGCAATAATGCGTATAACTTGGCCATTTTTGAAGATATGTAGCTAAAACTTGCGAGAGGTAGTCATAATAATGCGTTCTATCACATATATTCCGGTTTTTTCGAAAAGTCAAAAACTTTTTGAAAAAAAATGTAAAAATATAAATTTTGAATTTTATTATTTAAAATTTTCGAAATTTTCAACATTTCGAAAATCCGAGATAGCAGTTTGATAGCGCAGTCTATTCTGAGTCCTCTCATGCAAAGAAATTGGATCTAGCTTAAAAACTGAGCTCTTGGGAGCGATTGCCGTGGTTCAATGTTTTGCGTCGAAATCGGCCGAACATGACGTCACTCTGACGTCATTTCCGGCCGACCTATGGTAGGTACGAAGTTCAAATTTTGACACAAGGTGTCAAATTGATGCAGCCGAAGGTACTGAAAGTTTGGCGTCGATACGTCAAGCGGTTTGGAAGTTATTGCAGAAAAACGGGAGGGGGGGCTATAAATAGCCCCCCCCCCCAGTGGGGCGCGGGTTAATGTTTACAGCCCCTGAACAATAACCATTGCAAGGGTCACCGGGGTCCATTGAAACGGCCTGTGGCCCTGTTTCAACTGACCCTCAGAGAAGCGTTTCAATTGACCCCATCCGCTCCCGCCATCTCGCACACGCCGTAAAGCACATGTCAAACGAGCTGGAGGGACGGCATCATGCTGAATGAAGGGCCAAATAAAGTGTTATTCCGGAGCCAGGAGTTCTTCTTTCAGCAAACAAAGGTATATGAGATATCACAAAATATTCATAAGAACGATTTCTCCCAAACGCCCCTCAAAAACACAAAAACAAATGTCAAATCAAAATTACCGTCCGTTTGCCGCCCAAACGCCGTTGACAAAGGAAGTGGTCGAGCGCGTATGCGCAGTGGTGTCGGCAACGCCATATGTTGCATACTGTTGAAAATAAAGCCATGTTTCATCTGACCCCGTGTTTCAACTGGCCCCGCTCTCCCCTACCTAAATGTGAGAATAATGCCATGTATGAAAGAGCATCACAGCCACTTGTCGAGAAGCCAACTTTTCGTCGGCAGAAGCACACTTGCACCCAGTTTCCGCTGCTGCTGCAGTTGACGCTCACGCTATGTAGGTACCGGGGCGCGCAGCCCTCACATCGTCTCGGCCAGCCGCCGGAACTGGCAGACGCGATGCCTATAGTCGGATGTTATTCCGTCTGCACCGACCCCGAGAGCAGGCCATTTTTTGAGCCGCTATCAGCCGAGGCTTCCCGTCACAGCTGCACAGAGCTGGGGCCCGGGTCGCGGCCACGCGCTCAGGGCGCAGACTAACAATATAGGATTGGAACAATATAAGAATAATATAGGATTTAATGAAGCCGGTCTTTTTAGTACTAATGGCTAAGGGCTCCCCTTGCCAATTGTTTTTCACAACATTCTTGCAATCTTCCGTTTCATCTCTGACAGGGAAGAGACGATCATCCAACATTCCTGACACCCATCTCGTCATGCTCCACCGATCCGCTCATAGATTCCTACACTGCCCGCGTTATCACCTGACCCAATGCCTCGGTGACCCAGAGCAAACGTCCAGCAGCGCCTCAGGAGGTAACCAGGTCACGGCCAGGACAAACAGTGGGGACGGTCGGCGGCTGCACTGACACTGACCGCGCACACAACAGACAGGCGTTCACGCTGATAGTTCCACGTGCACGCACTGCAGTAATCGGGCAATGGGCAGTAATCGCCACGCCATGTGTGGATCGCCCATGATCGTAAATACATACATACATACATACACTGCGCGCGCTGCAGTGAGCAAACCGAGAACACCGAGCGGCCGGTGTGAGCGCTGTCAACACCGACTCACGGTCAAAGTACGGGTCATGATCACTGGTCCGGCGGAACGGAGGGCATGAGGTCGAGGAAGTAGAACAGGTCACGATCAGTGGAGGAACAGGACCGGACGGCGGGCACACACGTGTGCGTTTACAGTTCTGGAAGGCGATGTACTGATATGGTCAAGAGCAGTAGGCAGGGCAGTAGAGCCAGGAACCGATTTCCAGGTCAGGGACTAGCTAGGCAGAGCCATCTGAGACTGAGGGTAATTTAGGAGCACTAAATTGTGGAAACATTATTTGAGACGACGGGTAGGAACGTGAGCTTCTTTGGTTAGTTGTGACAGGTTACAGGGAAGGCAAGGTCATGGCAGATTTGCATATATGGGAAATAGTTACGAGTACCTAAGCCTGTCTAGGTCCTTTGAATCGACAAGTAAAGTATAATCACCCAGACCAATTAGTCCGATTTAAATCCAATGCTCCAGAGCAATTAAGCTGTTCTGTCCCAATGGTGCTAAGCCAACAACTTAACTAAACTTCGCAGGCCTCATTAAGTGTAACGATGTTTTTAGCTGGGCTCAATAGGTGCCGATTAGCAGCCATGCTGCGGCGTCACAGTGAAGTCAGTTTGCTGAGGACAAACACAAACAGCGGCAGAGCTCAGAAATGGGCCGGCCCAGACAAACAGCGGCCGTCGGCACCGCACCGACACAGCGAGCGGCCGGCGGGGGGAACAGACCCGGTCTGCGAGCGGCCGGCCGGGGAACAGACCTGTCTGCGAGCGGCCGGGTCGGTGGACTGATTCTGCCTGCGAGCGGCCGGGTCGGGGGAACGGACCCGGTCTGCGGGCGGCCGGCCGGGGGAACAGACCTGTCTGCGAGCGGCCGGCCGGGGGAACGGACTCCGTCTGTGAGCGGCCGGCCGAGAGAGCAGACCTGTCTGCGAGCGGCTGGGCCGGGAGAACAGACATGTCTGCGAGCGGCCGGCCGGGTGAACAGACCCGGTCTGCGAGCGGAGCGGCCGGCCGGGGGCACAGACCTGTCTGCGAGCGGCCGGCCGGGGGAACGGACCTGTCTGCGAGCGGAGCGGCCGGCCGGGGGCACAGACCTGTCTGCGAGCGGCCGGCCGGGGGAACGGACCCTGTCTGCGAGCGGCCGGCCGGGGTAACAGACCTGTCTGCGAGCGGCCGGCCGGGGAACAGACCGGTCTGCGAGCGGCCGGCCGAGAGAGCAGACCCGGCCTGCGAGCGGCCGCGCCGGGGGAACAGACTTGGTCTGCGCAGCGCAGCATGTCATCTACTGAAAATCATGAAAGGCTCGTACATTAACGCATCACAATCAGGTCTTGTAAAGCTAAGAAGTGTTTCACACAGCCCCGATGGAAAACAATGCTTTCAGCTGTTGAAAGAATGCATAAACATGTCAAAATAAACGAGTGGTCACTAGGTGCATAAATGGTGCGACATTTTTGTGCCTATATTGCGTTCGAACAATTTATGAAATGCTTCAATGGAAAAATGAGGTTTTTGGCATTTGGCAATTATGACCGACGCTGCAATGAGTTTTTGCACTCGCCAAAGTACCTGTGTTTTGCCCACTCTTATGACCTCACAATCCAACAACTACGACCAAGTCTATTCCAAAGATCAAACTGTTCCTGGATATATCAACCTCTGCAATCGGCATCCGCTTGCAAAATGCGAATAAAAATTCAGTGTATGTTTTCCGTCATGAATGTGCAATATGCATACATACCTATACGCTCAATTTCACCCTGGATTTTGAACGTATATTCAGTCCCGAGAGTGTTATTGAATGTATGTTCATTAGAGAATATGCGTGTCATATATCTGTATCGATAGTCAACTGCCATCACTCTCGACAGCAGAGAACTGACATATTAATTATCTTCTCTGTTGCAGGTCCCGGTCACTTCCGTATCAGAGGCCGTAAGTAAAAAAAGCCGGATTGCCGCGAAAATGTATCAGGTGTTATGTGATGTTGTGCCTTGTATGTATGCGGGTACGCCCCGTCGCCCTTGCTGACCAGCTGCACACCACAATCCACACCTCCCAGACTATGTAGACCGGAGCAGTGCAGCGGTCGGGCGCCGGCGGGGATGACCGTGTCCGAGTGAACCCCGCATCTGACGGTCGGGTCCGAGCGGCGGACATCACCCTCGGTATCGCGCGCCCACAATACGCCGACAAATTAGCAGGGATGTCGGCTGCGGCTAAATGTACCCCCGGGACGACCGGTAGCCGGGCCGGGCTGTCTGCCGCCCCCACCAGGCGGACTTATCAGGCCGTCAACAATAACCGACACAACTGGGGCGGCTCCCTGCGGCGATTACTGCCGGATACAAAAACCGACGGCCGGATCGGCTCTGATGACGTTCTGAATTAGCTGTGCGGGACGCCGGCGGTGTCTGGACGGGCCGGGGGGGGGGGGGGGGTCCGTCAACAGGCGCATCTGCCAGTCCGCGGGGGGATTAAACTCGACATCATGGGCAGCGCAGTGGGACGGGCCCGCGTGAAACTCGCTCTGACAGCGGAACGGTGCCCGGCCGGGCGAACGGAGCAGCCTTTTGGGCCTTTTGCAGCACGGACGAGAGACGAGTGGACCATGACCGGAACCGGCCGACCGCGCAAGGACCATGATCAGATCAAGGTCAGCTCTGCTCCCCTCCACATTCACTCGCGCTCCAAGCCGTCACAAAACATAGACAGACGGTCACCAAAGTTCACTTCTGCTGCCGACCGCTCCCAGAGCCGTCACAACACACAGGCAGACGCTCGCCGGAGCCCAGTGGCCACTACCGCTCGCTGACCGCTGCGGTCGTCTCAATCACAGTGCGACCGGCTGCATTTAGTGGATGTCCATCAGACTGGGACGGAGCGGTGCGTGCGCGCCCATTGGTGACTGATGGCGCGGCTTCCGGCCGCTGACTGGGAGATTCCGGCCATCGCTCAGCCGCTGACAGACCGCCGACATCGGACGTCGATAGTCCCTCGGCAGGCACGTCAGCGCCCCGACGGCCGTCGACAGGCACTGCTCTGACGACCTTCAGTCTCCCGACTACCGGCTACATCCTCAGTTAGAGCTGCAGCAGCCGCTCCTACATGGGCATACGCCACCCTCCACACACCGTCCCACATTGACACCAGTTTATCGACCACCACCCATTCAGGTGACCGAGCCGGCAGCCCGGCGCCGTCAGCGATGTTCAATGTCACTGTGCTGGCTGTATACCTTGTCCCGGGCGGTATGCCGGACAGGTGTAACCAGTCGCCTCTCCCCGCAGCAGCCCAGTGTTGTGGGACGCCTGGGCGCGGCTCGCGTGGCTTCATTCATCGCGTCATTACGGGACCGGCTTGTGGTGCAGATCGGTCGGACAGCCACGGCCGTCCGTGTCGACCTGTAGAAACACGAGATGTGCCTGGCACGCGCCTCCAGCGATGACGTCATGAGGTGCTAATGAGGCAACGATTTGTCGGTGCAGAATCAAGCCCCAATCCTATAACTATTGATGAAATTGATTTGTGCTGTCATTGAAAGCAACCACCTCGTCAACATGGCCATGTAAAAGCTTCTAAAATTTTCATCATTTAATGTTTAACTCCCAATTTTCCAGAACGACTTATCAATAGTTGGGAAGTAATATCATGATACATTCAAATCGCATGTCCAATCACTTTGTATCGAGTCGCCGGTCTGGCATGCTGACCCCGATTGGCTCGGACATGTGGCGTTTAGCCATTGTGTCGGGCCGTCTGTCGAGAAGTGGCGATAATTGGGGGCTGTCACCATTAGCGGGGCGCCACCCTTTGAGCCCCCCCCCCCCCCTGTCGGAGCGTGAATACGGCCGGCGGCGGCACGCCAGGGCGGGGCCGGCGCTCGTGCGCCATAATCGCCGCCGTCACGAACGGACGCGCCAGGGGCGCCACCGAGGACCGGGCGCGGATACAGGTGACCTGAGCTGGACGGAGGAGACCTGACCTGGCCCGGACGGCAGAGATACGGCCCAATCCGCCGTGACCGAGCCAGCAGGACCAGATACGGCTCAATCCGCGGCAGACGGCGGCCGATACGGGCCGGAATTATTCCGATAGGATTAGATTGAGCTCGACCGGGCTGCCAAAGGCACACTGACCTGAGTGATAACAGTTTCACTTCCTGACAATCTGTTTCTAGAAACTGACATAGGGTGATATACATAGGTACGATTTTCTGGGGGTCAAGGCGTGCTCTATTCTGACACTGAACAGTTCAAAGTGTTCCGGTTTCCAGTGTTATTGCGCCACGCCCAGTGGCTGGTGGCGCCGTCACCGGCGGGTCAAGTGACACCCCGGACGGTCACGTGATGCCTATAAGACGGGCCCGGTGTCGGGGGTGAGTGGCGCCCTCAGCTGTCTGTTGAACGGAAGGTGCTGCGGCCGGTCACGGGTCACAGCAGCGCCCCCAGGGAGTCGGTCTCCACCGAGGTGGCGAGTGAACTAACCCGGACACTGTGCAGAGCTGACGGCAGCCGAGAGGTGTGAGTGAGCCGCCGGACACTGCAGAGGTGACGGCAGCCGAGAGGTGTGAGCCGCCAGGTCCCTCTGGGCCCTGCACGTGCCCACCTCTGGGCTCTGAGGGCATTAGCCGAACTGACTGTCGCCGGAACGGCCACTGATGTGTGCATTCAACCCCATATCTTACACGTGGGTCGGCTCACAGCTTCATCCGCGAGCTGCTGCCTCGGGAGGGGGGGGGGGGCGACCCATTGGGGTCCAGCCCTGGGCATACTCTCAGTGGTCGCCCAGCCGAACACCTCTCGGCAATACTCCGTTCCACCCTCGACTCCCATAGGAGTGACGCCGTTCAGCGCATCTCCGGAGGGCTCTTCAACCCATCCATCTGGTCACCAGATGGCTGGTGCCGGTGGACGGTCCCGTCCCCCGCTCCGGGGAGGTGATCCGCACGGCGCCGTCACCGATCAGGTGCTCCTAACGGCCGATCAGCCACTCTCCGGCACCGCGCCGATAGAGCCGGACCGGGCCATTTCGTCCAAATGGGTTCCGGTGGTGGCGCCGGCCCGCCGCGCGACAGATAATGCCGGTGGCCGGGTGCTGTCGCCCCGGACCGGCTGATACTCGGGGCGGCCTCAGGTGCCGCCGGTCAGGTCAGGTCAGGTCAAGTCAGGTCAGTAGGGGCGGCCTCAGGTGCCGCCGGTCAGGTCAGCATGGGAGGGCACGGAAAGGCTCAAAACCATAACAAAGATCTTGCACAAGGGTTAGATACGGACTGTAGTCTGAGACACGTGCCCATCCATACCCGAGGTAAATAAAGTAGCTGAAAATATAAATGAAAAATAGCGGGTATATTGAGTGAATAATTATAAGCAATCCGTAAACTACAGCTTGTTCTCAAACAGTAAACAAAAAGCAAAAAAGCAAAAAAGACAACATTGTTATTGCTCTCCAGGGGAGTCAGCTATTCCATCGACACTAATCCGTGTTCTCTCTGTCATGTGTGATCTATACCCTCCGTCGTGTCTCGGCCGTCACCTGTCCGGCTCGGCGCCGCTCACCGTTGCCAGCCACGCCCCGGGCCACTAATTACCATCATTTGTATTCATCGGCTCCGATGATGACGCGGTGACAGTTTTGACGCGGCTCAATAATGCAGACGAGTCGCGGCGCGCGTGCGGCGCGGGGCGCCGGCCGGCCGGCCCTCCACTGAATACTGCATACTGGCCGGCGGCTGCCACCGTCTGCCGCAGCAATCATCGCCGCCCAGTGCTGGATAATGGAGTAATTACGACAGACTACGATGGGGAGGGGGGGGGGCAGGGGGCCACACCGACAGACAGGTGGGTGGGACTGGGAGACAGTCAGGGCGGCCCGGCAGCTAGACCGGGAGGGTGGGAGACGAACCCAAGCCGACAGGTGGGTGGGTAAGAGACGGTCCACACCGACAGGTAGGTGGGTGAAAGGCGACCCAACACAGACAAGTGGATGGGTGAGAGACGGTCAGGACGGCCTGATACTGCCTGACAGGCTGACAGAGTGGGTGAGGGACGAATCCAAGCCGACAGGTGGGCGCTGAGAGACGGCCCAACACTGATATGTAGGTGAGTGAGAGACGGCCCTTCGCCGACAGGCTGGGTAGGTGAGAGACGGCCCCACACCGACAGGCTGGGTGGGTTAGAGACGGCCCAACACTGATAGGTAGGTGAGTGAGAGACGGCCCAACACAGACAGGCTGGGTGGGTGAGAGACGGCCCCACACCGCTAGAGTGGGAGGGTGGAAACACACCACCAGCGCGGTGGGCTCCGTCCGACGCCGGCCGCACTCGGATAGTCGAACAGCGCGGTGAATTTATCGGGCCGCGCCGCTCATTCATAAATTGGCGGCCGCCGCTGCGCTCTGGTAAGACGCACGGCCTGTCCAGATGTGAATTGTTCTGTGTACTCAGCTGCTAATAGAGCAGCCTCGGCGCCGCTGCACCGCGCAGCAAAGTGCACTTGGAGCACGAGCGGCGGGCTGTGCTGGACATCGGCTGACGGCTGGTGGAAGGCCCACAAAGCCGCTATTCTTCAAACAATAAACTAGCAACATGAATGGAACTTGCATGCTTTTTAGTCTGTTCGCTGCTAGGCTAGGAAGGCGGTTTGATTCTTAGGTATCCCTTACTTTTGAATTACGCAAAATATATAGCCGCATTACGTCGCATAAATATCATACCCGTAATGATCTGTTGAATATGAAAATAAGCCAGCATTTATGACGGTGAGTAAACCTGGTGTGTTAGTATGCCTCAACTGCCGCCCTCGCGACCATCCACCCTCCCACACCACTGTCGGTGTCGGCGCGACCCTTCCCCGCCAGTATGCTCACCCTCGCACCTCGCCGGCAGCGCGGGCCGCTGTGCCGTGTCTGTGTGTGTAATGTGTGCTGCTGCCGTCACACCACAGTGCCCTGAGGAGACATTAGGCCGTACTGGGACACACTGCAGACGGGTGCAGATACCGCGGCGTCCCCGTCCTACCCAGCGGTACGGCAGACCACTGCAGCAGTGCGGCGGCAGGCCCGTCCTACCACTAAAGCATAGTACGGCGGCGCGCCCGTCCTACCCAGCAGTACGGCCGACCACTACAGCAGAGTGCGGCCACCCCCGTGACGGACCGGGGTCTGACGGACGTCCGACGCGCCAACCGCGACCGACGCCGCTGCGCTGCAATTCGTCTTCCATGAATACAGAGTGCGCTCATTCTCGGTCACACAGCCATTTTCGGCAGATGAGGCTCAGGAGCGTAGGCGGACATCGTGTGATGGTCGACGTTACAGAGAAAGCAGACTAGGGCGGCGACAAGTGTATGACGCCCACTTGTTCTGAAAATTACTCGGACGCTTTATGTAGGCAAACTTCGTAGTGAAATGGACTGCGAGTGGCGTTTCCACTTGTCGTTTTTCGTCCAAGCCCAGGTCTGCTAAATTTTAACCTTTGTTGAATATGGAAGCTTTCAGTTGGGTTTATCAGCTTAGAGAGGCGGCTTTGCAATAAAACTCGCCTGTAAATTCGCATGCAATATGAAAAAGAAGCGTTGAAATCTTCACTAAGTCGGAGAGAGATGGCCCAAAGATCAGACTGATCCGATGTTTCAAGGCTCGCCGTTTTATTTTAGGCCATCTATTTTGGTTCACGTTGTCTGTTGAGCAGTTTGTGGAGCCACTGGCGGTATAAAGCCGCGGGAGTACCACTGGCCGCCCACCCGCACTCACACACCCAGGCCGCAGCTCAGCGGCGGCGGCCTGCTCGGAGCCGCGCTAACTCAATCAGCTGCCCTCCGCTCTGAGCGCGCCGCTTCTGCCGCAGACGGCAGCGGCCCACGCCGCTTCCGCCGCGCCGGCGGAGGAGCTGCCCCGTTCGCCCCCGTTTGCCCCCGCCCGCCCCCGTTCGCCGTGTGCAGGGGCTCAGGGAGAACGGAGAGGCTGATCGGCTGGATTCAAATGGCAGCCGCACGGAAGGCAGTTGTCGGAAGCAAAATAATTGTAAGAACTTAACTCGCGCCCACTGGGGTCTGTGTATAACGCGCCCTACTGAGGGGGGGGGGGCTATTCATAGCCCCCCTCCTAATTCCAAAACTACTGGGCCGATCGTCAAAAGTCAAACGGCGTCTGATAGCCCCGGAACAACTGGCGAGTGAAACCTAATTTAATTTACCTTCAGGTTATCGATGACGTCACAGGTCAGGTCAAGGTAAAAATTATCGATATTTAGCTTGTTCACTTTTTGAGCTCTGGCTGCCGTCTTACAAGTCAGATTAGGCTGATTTTTGGTTTACACACTCGTGAACAGATACTTTAGATAGGTACCCTGAGGGTACCAAACTTGTAGGTACTTTGATTTTCAGGTCAGGGTCAGGTCATCATAGGTCACGGAAATCTTATATCATAAGTCGGTCACGTGACACATGTTTTATGGTCCATTTAGGTCATAGATTTTGAATCCGATGTCGTTTTTGTCATTCAAGGTCCTTTTAAGTTGAAATTAGCTTAGGTCAGGCCACTTGCAGATAAAAAGGTCAAATTTTAAACCTGAAATTTTTCAACAAAAAACATGTCTATTGGATGCAGTTTGAGCTCAGGAACACAATGGTGCTATTTATATTGGTGTACGATGTCAAATTTGTACTGAAAAATTGATTTGACAACAAATTAACATAAAAAGTCATTCAGCAGCATTTTCCCCTACACTGTGTTTCAATAACACGTGGCTTTGCCTTACCGCGAAAAGTTGATCCGCAGAACGAAGAGAATGGTATCGATTCGACTTTATCTCGTATCCCTCTACACACTTTTCTAGTCACCGTTTCCTCTCTTGTCCGCCCATTTCCACTCATCCGAGCGCCTCTCAGACCCTCCTGTCCCACTCTGCAGGCTCTCTGAGTCTCAAATGTGCCCGGTCTGCCGGTCTGTATCGGGCAGTGGGTGCCGCCGAGCGGCCCTCCCGGCCACTCGTCTAATGGTGTCGGCGGCACTCGCCGCGCGCGCGGCTCGATTGGCGCAAATGGAGTCGCGATGCGCCCTTTGTCGAGGCCGACGGAGATACCATCGGCGCCGACACGACGGATGGAGCCGCCCCGTCGTTCATCATCGGGCGAGTCGCACAAAAAGATGGAGCGCGGCGCATCGCGCCCCTCGGCTGCCGCTGCCGACGTCACCGCTGAGTCATGCTGCCACCGCGGCGGCTCTGGGTGCCGCCGGTGGACAGGACACCCCACCTCGGCGGCTCTGGGTGCGGCTGCGGAGGGTGGACATTGCTAGCACCCCTGGCTACCGACACTCTCAGCACCCCAGCCAAGGCAACCAGCAAGCCACAGCACCCCACCGAAACAAGCCCAGGCCTCAGCCCAGCATCCAGTCACTGTGTGAGCCGGCTGACGCCCCAGAGTCGAGACCAAAACAAAAGGCGACAGCCGTGCAAATGCGAAGCAGCTCCAGTCTGCACTGTCAGCCAGCTACTCGGTCCGCCCAACAACAAAGCTCTATACCATATGCCCACCGGCCTCCGATCCGAGGCCTACAAACACGGCTCCTTTCGCGGCTGTGCTATTCAGGAAGTTATATACCCGGCCTGAGTTCACCCGCGAGTTCCAGCAGTCTGAATGTGCTTTGATGTCACATTCCAGTCGAACCACAGCGGATTCCAGCAAAAGTTATCATTTCTCAAATGCACTGATGTAGAGGGCAACCGTTTGTGCAAAGTCAAGATTTGGATTAGTGCACTTCCTCTGAATTGGATGAGCCTCTTGGTTGATTTGCCGTACCTACGTCAGTTGATGACACCCTCACTGACAGTATGCAGTTAGATGACACGTTACGTTGCACTCTCTGCGTAGCGCTCTGTGCTGCTACAGTGCATCTTACATCACTAATGGTTCACCGTCCCAGCTCCCACCAAAACCATACAAGCTTCGGTCGCTGTGGACTGCACCAGTGACCTCGGTTTGATGATTAGCGCACCTGACTCTGAGCTCGGACTGACACAACATCGGTCGGCTTGAGCGGGGCTGCACTAATCAGATCACCGAGCTGAATAGCGCACAAACTTCGGGCACGACCAGCCCACAGAGGCCCTAATCTGATGGCGCTCCATGGCAATGCCTGTAGATACTCACCTGCAGGAAACGTCCTGTCGCAGATCGCTGTGATCCGGCCTCAGATTGTATGGAAGGTATGAGGCATGGAATTGGATATTGTATAAATTGTAAATGTTTTGTAAACGTATTTCAGTACCTACATTATAGATTATAAATGAATCCTGAATGCTGCATACTGGCAAATGGGATCTACCTACCTACCTACCTGACACTATATTTTGTTTGACAAAAATAAAGCATGCTTGCTTCAATTTAAAAACTGACAACATCAACAACATGGTTTAAATACTAACTTTTTATGCATGCACTAAAAGTCACACTAAACTACATTATCATGGTAAAGTGTAAATACGTCACGATTCGTGTGAAGCAATGCTTTATTGATTATTCTTTATGAGGCTTGCTATTTCTAGCGCACGAACACATCCGTATCCGTCTTTTGTTTGCAACGTTGCCGCGAGCTGGCAATGCTGCTCAACATTTAAAACGTGCATGCCCTTGAGTTTAATAAGGGTAAACAAGGCCAATATAACTATTTTTAAATACGAAGTAATATGTTATATGAAAAAAGGAAACTTGTAAGGTCTGATACCGGATACGGAGTTATCATCAGTAATGTCAGTAGCGTAACACATCGTTATATGAGCCCGTTCTTCGAACCACAGCGAGTTGTCCGCCGAGTCCCCCGACCAGCCGTCTGTCATATGGCTGACACGCAACCGTCAGACTGCTGTCAGGAGCGGTCGACCCGTCAGAGAATCCCGGACCGCCGTCAGTGGCCACCGGGCCGGGTTGTGTCGCAGTCGGTCCCACTGGGCCGCTAGTGTCGGGTCAGCACCCTCCGCCGGTCCGCCTCGACCGCCACCGTCACCTGCTCCTCTGCACGGCACGGCACGGGCGGCACGGCACGGCACAGCACGGCACGGTCGGCACGTGGGGCCGGAGCGCCTCTGGACACCACACCGGCGCGCCCGGCGACAGAGACACACCGGATGAAAGACGCGGCCGCGGACAACAGGCAGCGGGCGCGGGGCGCGGGCCGCCCGGAGGACGACACGCCGCGCCGCCGTGCCGAGTGCTACAACCGTTCTCCATTACCGCCCTCCGAAAAAGCCGCTGTAAACAGAGCAAACTGCATGACTGGACGGCGGAAAAAATACGGCCGTCGGGCGGCTTTAAGTGGTGAACCGATGTAGACGTGACGTCGAATGGTGTCTGCGTCGTCTAAATCTCGCTCGAATGCGTGTCCACTGGAGAACGCACCTTTTTGCTGGCCTTTGAAGGGTACGGTCGGTCCGAGAAAAACGTATAAACACCGTCTGTCTAGCTAAGCTCCATGTTAGATAAATACTGCACTCAGGTCAGGGGTAAATGTATCGACGGGCGCTGCTATGACTCCGACCTGAAGGCCAAGATAAAAACAAGGATTAGTTTGCAGTATTTGCTTCTTTGCTGAAAAATTAATTAATATAAAAGAGAATACTTCAGCCAGATAACTCGACTATTAGCGTATTCGACTCTCCAATACGGTACAATTCGGTTTTGAGCAGACGGAAGTTTTACGAAGGCAGGTCTCCACTCCATTTCTACTTAACTATCCAATAAAATTGGGTAATGCTCATAAAACTCGGTGGTAGCGGTGCTTGGGCCCCAAATTCGGCCCTAACTGGTCTCTGGTTCGAGCACCGCCCCCGGCGCAGAGGTGCCTTTATCTGTTTTGGGACCGACCCCGGGCCGAGCTGAGAGAGACGCTCATCAATTTGGAGTGCGGGCCGTTCCGGGGAGAGCGTACGCACGCTGTGTCACAAACCCTGCACTCCGGTCAGTTACGAGCCCCCGGCACTGACCTCCGCTGCACCACTCGCCGCTAATCTCAGCCCGGTCCCGGCCCGTGCAGTGCAGCGTCCGAGCTCTGAATGAACTCATTCCCGGCCGTACCTGCGATTTCTTCCAGAGTCCATTTATACAGTACAGTCATTTGAACATCAAAGACCTCCTGAGATCGCGTCGATCCCGTCTTTCAGGGCTAAAATTGCCGGCGCGTTTGACTCGGGTGCCTGCAGTCGGGCTCAATCACGGTGCCTAACAGGAGCCGGCCGTTTCTGAGCTCGGCCGGATAACGAGCCGGCCGCCGGTGGCGCTCTCACGCCGGGATAGGTAATCAGCTCTGCGAGCGGCTGTCGGACGGCGCTTAATTCAGCCGGCCCGGTCTCCGTTCCACCGGCAGGTGGGCCGTCAGCTATACCTGGATATCGCGACGGGCAATCTGCGTAACGGATGAACTCCCTTCACCCGACATTATGGTCCAATCTTCTAAAGTATAATTGAATATTTTTGTAAATGTGATCGAGTTTATTGGATTCGATCATAGGCAATATTTTTAACCCTTTTTGTTCCCACGTTCACTTCATCAGATACGGCAAATGACCAACTTGATCTTCTGTTGTTGATAATTTGGTGGCCATCGACCTTCTTTTTCTCATTCTTCATTTTTCTTCCTTTTACTCATTGACTTCAAAAGTGCATGCTTCAACATAAAATACATCCGTTTATATCGAATTGCTCTGTTTAGAAACGAGAAAGTAATAAATCCATTTTAAAAGATAATCAGTCAATCGTTGTTCCAAAGATCGAACGGTCGTACTAACATGACGTCACTAGGTTTGCGTGACGAGGTTGGGCTGGTTGCTCAGTGTCCATAGGGTCCAGCAGCATTGGTAGCCGCTGAGTAATGTCACGGGCCCGCCCAACACGAGCAGGGACGTCCGGTGGATACGAGCAGGGACGTCCGGTGGATACGAGCGGGGACGTCCGGTGGATACGAGCAGGGACGTCCGACGGTCCCGCCGGATACCGGCCTATGTAACTCAGCGTCTCGTCCCGTGACGCGGAAGCAGCGGAAACGCCGCGAAAAAAACGAGCAGCAAACGTACGTACCAACTAAAAAGTATATTGATGCAAGATGAGACCTGAATGTCAATGAAACTCTCCTGTGCTGCACCAATAGGCGGCCAGTGTCACGCAGAGTAGACCTGCGGCGTCAGCACCCCGTCCGCCGCCCCGGAGCCGTCCAGAGCTACCCGGAGCTGTCCGGAGCCACTCCAGTCACCCGGAGCCGACAGGAGCTGACAGAGTCACCTAGGAGCCGCCCAGAGCTACAGGGAGCCACTCCGGAGCTGACGGAGCCGCCCGGAGCTAACGGAGCCGCCCGCACTCGTGCTGCGCGGCCGCGCCGGCCGAGTTCGTCAGGGTAACGGCGGCGGCGCGTGCATACCTAATGGGCCGGCGCGGCGCTCCCGGAGGCGGCCCACGTCCACTCACTAACGAGACCGCCGCGTCGCCGCCGACATGTCGCGACGAGGCTGATTTGCCGCCGGCGCCGGCCGCAAATTATCACAAATCCAGCCACTAATGACACACGCCCGCCGTCTCAGGTGACCCGGACCGCCCAGCAGTGAACTGATACTCGGGCCGGGACGACTCACACCGCCTTTTTACCGCTGCTGCAGCTACGACTGGGCGCCGGTGATCGGGTGTGGCCGCAGCCGATGGGCCGCTGGTGCCGGCCGATTTGTACGGTCGGCCGTCGGACAGACGCAGCATCGATTGCCGCCGTGAGCCGATCGGCGTCCGAGCGACCCCACCAATCTGCCCGGCTCTGCCGCCGAGCGAGCGGCGGCGACTTCCTGCAGCCGAGACCGTCCGGCTCCTCCTCCCCCTCCTCCTTCTTCTTCTTCTGCGCGGTCGCGGACCGCGCCTTAAGGCGCGGCCGGCGGGGGCGGGTCGGTGGCGACCTGCACCCGCCCCACTCTCTTCAGATAACTGATGATGTGTTGGGCCGGCCCCGAGAGCACTTCCGCCAGGGTCGGACAGTGCCCCCAGAAGCCGGCCCTCGCCGCCACGTGTGCAGGGCACCCGGCCAGGAGGTGCTCCACGTCCTCCTCCTCCTCGCCGCAGGCTCGGCAGGTCGGGTCTTCGACCAGGCCGAGGCGATGAGCTGTGGCTCGCACCAGTGGGCAGTAGCCGGTGCGAAGCTGGGACAGGGTGGCCTGGCCCCACCTGTCCAGCTCATCGTGGCTCGGAGTAGGTTCTCGATGTGGGTGCCGCTGCGCCCTTGCGGAGGCCAGCTCCGATGTCCAGCGACGGATGGCTGTCCGCGCGCTGGAGAGGTCGATCGGGGCCTCCTCTTGAGCGCAGTCGGCGGCGGCTTGATTGGCGAGGCGGTCGGCTGCCTCGTTGCCGGCGAGGTCGGCGTGGCCCGGGACCCAGTGCAGGGTGATATCCTTCCCTGCGGCTGTCAGCGCGTCTATTAGGCCCCAGACGCGCTGACCGATGGCCGACTGTTGGTCGTCCGGGCCGCGGCTTAGTAGCTGGAGCCCCGACCGGGAGTCTGTGCAGAGCAGCACTCTCTTGATGAGTGCTTTAGAGGGGGCCGGTAGCTCATGGAGACACGTCAGGGCCTCCGTCATTGCCACCAGCTCCGCCCTCATACTGCTGCACACTCGACCGGCCGGTGCCACGCACTCTATTGTGCGTCCCTCGCGGTGAAGCTCCAGGATCGCTCCACCGCCGCCTTGGATGGTGCCTTCCTTGGCGGATCCGTCCGACCAGATGGTACAGTCTGGATCGGGGACGAGGGCCAGCGCCGCTAACGCCGCCTCCTTTCTCTTTTCCGGCAGGTCTGTCCTCCTTGTGGGCTGCGGCAGGTCCAGCACGAAACGGACGGCGTCTCCACAGTGGTGCCAGGGTGGTGCGCCCTGGTAAAGTGCCAGGGGCTCCACTGGGAGGTCGCTCAAGCCCGCCCTGTCGCAGACCCACCTACCGACCCGACGGAAGCATGGCTTGAATGAGAGGGTCGCGTCTTCGTCTGCCGGTGGCGGCGGTGGCAGACCCGCCTCTTCGGCAGACGTCACCGCGCGCCTCCATGCCTCGTGGGCCCGGTAGCGGAGTCTCGGTGGTGGTGTCTTGTCCAGTAGGTTGCGAGCGGGGTCTCCCGGAGGTAGACGGACTATGCGCGCGTACTCGCCGGCTGCTAGCTCCTTGGCACGGAGTGATAGCGGAGGGAGGCCTGCCTCCGCCACCAGGGTCTCCTTATCCGTGAGCTTGATGCAGCCGGTAATCAGGCGCGCACATTTCCGCTGCTCTACCTCCAGGCGCTCGCGGACAGCCGGTGCCGCATGGGTGAAGTAGATGGCCGCCCCGTAGTCGAAGAGGGAGCGCACGTAGCTCTTGTAGGCGATGCGGAGTGTGCTACGGTGGCTTCCGTAGCTCCTTCCGGCAATCGCTGACAGGCAAGCACGGCGCTTTGCCATCTTCTCTCTGAGGGCGGCGATGTGGGCGGCGAAGGTCAGCTGGCAGTCCAACTTCAGGCCGAGGAAGGTGGGCGTCTCCTCGTAGCCTAGCGGATGGTCGCAGAAGCTGAGCTGGGGCTTGACCTTGCCGCCGCACTCCTTGGGGTCCAGCGTGAAGGTGGTCATCACGCACTTGGATGGACTAGGTTGGACCTTCCAAGTCTTCACCCAGCGGCTGACCTCGTCCAGGGCCGGTTGGAGCCTGTCCGCACACTCCTGCAGAGAGCGGCCCGTCGCGAGAAGGGCCACATCATCCGCGAAGAGGGAGACCGTTGGGCTCGAGTCTCCGGCCCGGAGTTGGTCGTCGATGTCGTTGCAGTAGATGAGCCAGAGGAGAGGGGCGAGCACGCTGCCCTGCGGCAGGCCCTCCTGGAAGACCCGCCACCGGGAGGCTGACGTGCCCCATCTCACTCTAGCGCGCCGGTCGCTGAGTAGGGCCCTGATCCAGCGTGTGGCGCAACCCGGCACACCCAGTCGCCGCATCTTAGCGTACAGCGCATCCCGCCACACCCGGTCGTACGCTCGCGCGTAGTCCAGGAGGACGAGGATGGCTCGCTGCGGTTTCTTGGACTCGAAACCGTCAAAGATGGTCTGGGTGACTCGGGCTAGCTGGTCCAGTGTAGAGTGGCCCCTCCGAAAACCGGCCTGGTTTCGGTTCAGCTTTCCGGCGCGCTCGAGCCAGTGTTGGAGGCGATGCTGCACGAGTCGTTCAGCGAGCTTTCCGATACAGCTTAGCAAGCTGATCGGTCTGTAGCTGCCGGTCTCGTTGGGCGGTTTCCCTTTCTTGGGAATAGCGACTATTTCCGCCGCCCTCCATGACGCGGGAACCTCCCCGGTGCGCCAGCTCCAGTTCAGCACCTCCAGCAGATGGCGTTCCGCTGAAGGGCTGAGTTGGTGGAGCATGTCGTTGGTCACTTGATCGACCCCGGGGCTGCGTCCCTTCCGCAGTTTCCTGATGCCGAGCAGGAGCTCTCTGCGGGAGAAGGGCGAGCAGAAGGCGTCACGACCGCCGTTGCAGCACGTCTGGCTCGTGGCTCGTCTAGCCTCGATCTTGATGGAATGATCTGAGGTCTTGTCCTTGGGCAGGCGGGACACCTGCGCGTAGGCCTGGCAAAAGAGATCTGCCTTCTCTTTGTCAGTGACGGCTGGTCTCGTCGGTTGCGCAGGTTGTCCCTCCGTGCCCGGTCTTGAGATGGCTACGGCCGGCTTAGCTGGAGGACGCCGGCCGTCCATGGTGCGGATCAGGTGCCACATGTCTCCGTCCGGCTTGAGGTCTGCCGCCTTTTGACGGAAGAAGGCGGTCTTCTCGTTGTCCACGACTTTGTCGGCCGCTGCCCGCTCCTCCTGGTAGCGCAGGACGTCCGCGCGAGAGCGGCTACGGGATGCAGCTACCCGTGCCTCTTCCCGTCGGTCGGTTGCGTCCTGGCAGGCTTGGTTCCAGAAGGGCGGGCGTCGCCCTCGGCCGTTTCCGAAGGGGATGCTGGCCCTGGCCGCCCGCAGGATAGTGGCTGCTAGCCTGCTGGCGGCCTCGTTCAGGGAGGTTGGCTGGGCCGACCAGGCGTTGATCAGCTGATCCAGCTCCTCCCGAAACTTGGGCCAGTCCGCACTCCGACTCTCTTCCCCATCCTCCTCCTCCTCCTCCTCCGAGGGTATGAATTATTCACATGTCTATCGGCGCTGACAATCAGACGAGCGCCCGCCCCGCCCCGCCCCGCGCTCCGGCTCTGAATACACCGCGCCGACCATAGAGGCGGGCATCCTCTCCCAGTCGACGAATTAACAAAGTTTGATCAATGAATCAAAAAGTTGGCCAGAAAACGTGACTTTGAGCGTGAGTGATTGCAATTGGTGGAACTGTTTCAATCGTTTTAGACGTCTCCATCCGTCTTCGATCCTGTGTTCCGGGGCAGGCGATGAAAACGCATTTAATTGGTTGGTTATGGATGACAATAGCCATCAGTGTCAAAACTTCTTGTCTTAAATGATGAATCAAACTGAAAAGTCTGTCTTCCATCTGCATAGTTAATCAAGCGAACATTAATTAGATTGTGGAAGCGAGTAAAGTCGGCACAGTAGAAGCACGAGCTCCTTTCTTTTATCCACGAATAACCTAATTATACAGGATCGATCCTGCCTTGGCGTAATACATCAGACCTGGTCAATCATGCCTGAAATCGGAAGAGACGCCGCCAGCCAAATTAACGCTTAATATTATTAATGTCCCCACGAAAAACGTTTAGCGCCGCGTTATCGGCCCGGTCGGGACTGGAAGACGGCCGGCCCGCTGACGAGAGGCGACTGCGATCGGCCAGCGCTGACGGATAGACCGGTGGGGGCCGGCGGCGGCGGCCGGCCCGCTGGTCACGCTCGGCGGCCTCATGGGTACTAATCTAATGGACACGTGCCGCGCGGCGGCCGCTCTCGACGGCCGCGACGGGACCGCGTCGACGCCGACGTCCGACCGATTCTGTACGGCTGTGACGGGCCGTCACTCACCCGCTCCGGGCCGGGGGAGGGGGGCACCCCGCTCCGGCCCGGGAGGGGGCACCCCGCTCCGGACGGCACACAGCGGGCGGCGACAGCTTTAGCAGCGTGTTCAGCCCGCATGCACCGTCAGCATACTCGTCCAGGTTTATGAGGAGTGTGTGGTATAAAAAGCACAGGGACCGGCGAGTACATTAAACTGCGACATTAACGTGCGCTGCTGAAACAGTGTGTCAACATTTGCGAGGCGGACGGCCAAACTAAGCTGCGCTGTGAGTGGGGCGGCTTCGTTAACGATAATAGCTGTAATGCACTATAAAGCTGCTATAAATCAATGCCTGTAAGTAGATGCAAATTTAATCGCATCATCACAACGGAAGTCGGAAATCGCGGGTAAATGGTTCGACCCTACCGCCTCGGGCAGCTCACAAATCCAAAGGTCGATTTTGAGAGGTTCAAAATGTGGGCGCCTTGCTGCTGAGTCTGAGAGAGCCTCATTTCCTCTGGCTCCACATGTACCTCGCCCTCGGTCGTGCCTGTGAGGCGCGCTGTGGTCTTAGCCCGCCGCCAACCCATCCACTTGGCACCCGCAGGAGCACCCTATCCAACCTGGTCAGCACACCATTCACGGACGCCACTCACGGTCACCATTCACGGTCTAACTGGGCTCATTGTGCGCCTGCAGGTCGGCGGCGCGGGCACCGCACTCCACCCATCCCACCCTCCGTCCGCCCAGCGCGCCCGCTGCTCTCGGCACATTGTCTCAGGTGACTCGGCACTCGGTCCCGGCGGCCGCCCCGTCTCAGCAGGACCACGGGCCGCCACAGCGGGCCTCACACCGAGCTTTGTTCGGGCGCGCCGGCGTCTTTTGTCGCAGTCACTCGGCGGCGCATACCGGCTGGGCGCGCCGGCGAGCGCTGAGTGCTGAGTGCTGAGTGCTGCAGTGTTGCACCATCGAGCCCGCCCCGCGGGCGGCGCCTCGCGCCGGGAAATGTTGCAGCCCGTGGGGAAGTGTGTTGACGTGTGTGTGTGTGGGGGGGGGGGGGGTGCCCGAAGGGTCGGAAGGGGATGGGACGGGCGCGGCGGCGGCAGAGGGGACCCCAAAGGCCCCTCCTGCCGCCGTTGACAGCCGCTTCCGAGTGGGTTGAGCGAGGGCCGGCGGACCGGAGAGGCGGACTGACGGCGGCCTCTTGACGTCGCTGAATCCGGACGGGAGCGGCGCAGTCGGAGAGTGGGGTTGGCAAAGAGTGAGGGGCGCCAAAAACCCGGGCGCTTGGAAACGCAAATGGGCGCGAATTTGTATCACAAGTTTCAAAAGAGGAGAGGTAACGCTCGGGATACTGTCACACTGCACTCACTCCGAGTTCATATTCAGCATTCGTAAAAGGAAATAAACAGGAAAAAATAGACAGTGAAAGGTGACGGAAACGGAGCAAGCTACAAGTGAATAATTTGCTCGAAAAGAATCCCCGAAAACTGATACAAAAGAAGGACGATGCGAGTGCCTGGATAAAATACTGGAGTATTTATATTTGGACGTTCTATTATCGGCTTTCTATGCGAAATGAGCAGTTTTGAACATGTGTGCAACGCGCGCCGGTCCCTATTTTCCGTGTTGTGCATGATGCATGTAATTGTGTCTGCATTTAACCCGCGCCCTGGTGGGGTCTGTTTATAACGCGACCTGGTGGGGGGGGGGGGCTATTTTTTGCCCCCCCTCGTATCTCCGAAACTACTGGACGGATCCGCAAAATTCAAACGGCGTTCGAAAGGCCTGTCAAATTTGTCGAGGGAAACCAAATTTCATTGACCTCGGGGTCACCGATGACGTCACAGGTCAGGTCAAAGATGAAATGTTTCACCGTTCACGGGTCATCTAGGGAATGCGCTATAACACCGAAGAAAACGCATTTTGTCGAGAATCAGCGATAGGGCGTCAGTTGCCTAGTACATATATTGCTATAAGAGGTCACTGACATTACCAGGTCAGGTCACAGGTCAGGTCACCAAGGGTCACAGGTCAGGTCACATGAACCTAACTAGGTACTAAGGTTGTGCGATGCATGTTTTATGGCCAATTTTTCATTTCCAACTCAATGGTGTTGGTTATAAGACTATCAGGTACGGCTTAGGCCACTTTCTGGTGGAGGTCAGGTCAAGGTCAGGTCAAAAAAGGTCAAATTTCAAAGTTGATATTTTTGCATAAAATGGGTATTGATTCGATGCAGCTCGTCACGGGGAGTCTAATGGTGGTCTTTGTTTTGCGCTACGAGGTCTAGAATTGCAAAAAATTGAGTTTGAAAATTTGACGTCATCAATTTTGAACAGTTTTTTCGCTGTAACTTGGCCAAAAAAAGAGGTATCGATCTCAAATTTGGTATGTTGATAGAAGGCGGTAAGGAATATCACATATATTCCGGTTTTTTCGAAATTCAAAAAACTTTTTGGATTTTTCGGCTATTATAATCAAAAAATCTATTTTTTGATTTTTGGGGGTCCAAATCCGAAAATTTCAAAAATTCGAGATAGCAGTTTTGTAGCCCTGTCGATTCTACAGCTTTTATGTCTTTATCGTTTTTCTGTATTTGCAAAGCTATAGGCCTGACAGCTCTTCCCGCGAAACCCTTTTTTGGGTCGAAAACGGCAGAACATGACGTCACTCTGACGTCATTTCCGGCCAACCTATCATAGCCTTTGGATAAATTTTTGGTCACAATGTGTAAAATTGATGTCCGGGAGGGTACTGAAAGTTTGGTGACGATCGCCGCAGCGGTTCTGGAGATATATCGAAAAGTCTGGAGGGGGGGCAAAAAATAGCCCCCCCCCCCCCACCAGGGCGCGGGTTAACTAACGTGCTGCATGTGAGAGGGCCATTATATCCACATAGGTGGGCGACTACCTCTTACCCTGCCTGCCCTCCCCTCCAGCCGCGTTTCTCGCGGCTGCCGATCGTGCACGGGAACAGTTAGGCGTTCACAAACCACACACCAGTCGGCGGCCGTGTTCACAAACCACACACCAGTCGGCGGCCGTGTTCACAAACCACACACCAGTCGGCGGCCGTGTTCGCGGCGCCATTTCACTAACTGCCCGCATTGGCCATGGTTGTCGCCGTTTCCGCCAGCATAAACAAAGAGCTGTACAAAGTGGCGGTCACAACGCAACAGGCGCTGACCGGCCGGCCGGCCCCGACAGCTCTCCCCGGCGCCCCCTCCCGCCCCGCTCCCTTCCTGACGTCATCACCCCCGTCAGAAAGAAACGCCATCAGCGGCGCGGGCAAAAATGCCGATTAGCGATGACGGACGATGTCGCCGCCGTCGGCGCGGTGGTGGAAGTGCACGCCCGGTGCACCGGCGCCGCGGCGGAGACGATTAATGGCGCGCGCCGATAAACTGGCGCGCCCGGCGGCCGTCGGCTGACAGAAACAGACGACGTCATGGGAGAGAGAGCGATGTGCCGCATGGCGCTACATGACAGAAACCTGATCACTATGATGGCAGACGTGAGACACCGGCCGCAGGTCCGGATAACACTGACTGCAGAGGGCTATTTTCAGAGCGACAAAGATAGAACTGCCCACAACTGCATCTCAACGCGCTGGTGTACATACATACATACGCGCCCAGCTGAGTGGGAATCGTGATATGTGAAAATGAGGGCGAGAGATGTGCGCGCATCCACTCGGAATACACCGGGCGATGTGTTATCACCTCTGTAGTGGCTCGAGGCTCGCCTGCACACCCATCTCGGTCCAGCAGGCGATCTATCCGTAAGAGCGCGGCACAGTTGCAGATGCCGTCTCGCAGCAGCTTCTCTATTCTCTCTGCGCTACCGCGGGAGTCGTCGAGCTCCGATATCGTATTGGCGCTCCTGTGAGCGGGACAGCTCGGGCCGGGCGCCGGCGTGGTGTCGTATTGGTGTGCCTGTAAGCGGGACAGGTGGGAAGGTCAGGGCGCCTGTGTCGTAAGGGTGTCACCTGTGAGCGGGTCAGGTCGGTACTCGGTAGGCCGGGCGCCGGTGTGGTGACCAGGACAGGGCCGGCCGCACCCACCCACACAAGTGCCATAAATGTCGCGCTGGACAGCTCCGTCTGAATTATGAGGTCGCTGATGCCGCTCACGTGTCTGTACCGGCGTGGGCCGCCATCGTGCCATCTCTCACCAGCCCTGCACCTCGGATCGGTAATGGATCGGGCGTATGTGCCTCCCCACCCCCGCTATCAGCGCCACTCGTCCGCCCCTCTCTGCTCTGTTCATCATGTATACCGTGTGTATACAGACACTGCACAGGAGACCGGAGTCGGCTGCGATACTGGGGGTAGGTACCGCTGCAAATGCTGCACACTGCACAGTGCACACCCCACTGACCAGGTCATACACAGACAGCTGGCCTATAACTGTGACACCCTCTGTCATTAGACTGATAACGCGACCACTTCGCTATGGTGTCTCCTTTCCATCGGCTCAGTGCTACGGACATTAACAGACGAATTTTTATTTCGAACCCCACATCCATTTTTCGTGAATTTCAAGCACGAAAAATAGCAAGAAGCACGAAAAATGCCTTTTAAAAAGTGCCAAATCATCCGAGCCTGATCAAATATGTAGGCATGTTCGTAAGCTTGTTCTGACATTGCTTGATCTGCCAAGACAAACTTGAGAAAAATCGAGTGACTGTACCTTTTTTGAAAATTTCTGTCCAACTTGTCAGAAATTCACTGGAGCACGGATGTGGGGTTAGAGAAAAGCGTCGAATTTTAGTGACGACGCATGTTCCGTCGAAAGTTGTGTCGTAGCGAAAAAGGAGGGATGTTGAGGAAAGAGGGGCTTGTCGGAGGATATGACAGAACGTAGGCTCGCTTCACGCAGTTTGTAAACGTCATGAGGGACCCTGAATGATTCGTTGCGCCGCTCATTTTCTTTACCGTCATGAAAAGATATATGCAAAAAAAAGAAGAGATTAATTGCAATGTTGAGTGATCATTAGCTGTAGCACATGGTTCAATATTGAATAAAACGGCATCACTGCTACTATTGCAATTCAAGAAAGAATGATCATAAGATCGAACTGTAGTGGTCAATAATAATAGTGATCACAAATAACACGTTCCCGTGAACACGGAACAGCAATGCCAGCTACCATGAACTCATTTACCAGGTATTCGTAAAATAGCTCGGATGTGAAATCAATTGCATGTGGGCCGTTCGTTTCCGACGGCGGCCGCCCCGTGGGGCCCGGCGGCGCGCGCGCCGTGCCTTGTGCTGCCGTGATCCACTCAGTGTGGCCTGCACATTATCAGCGGCCGCTGGCCGGCGCACAGCCATCCTACCCTGCCCATGTCGTGAAATGGCACGGCTTTAACGGCCTCTGCCGGGCACGCGCCATTAATTAACCAGGCCGCCGAGGGGCGCCGGAGGCGGGTGGCACGTGCGCGCCGGCGCGGCCATCTCTACCTGCACGGGGGTGGGTAGTGTACTGACTATAGTGATGTCAGTTGCAGAGCCGGAAAACGAATTAGGAGCATCACATACATTAGTGCGGATTTACAATAAAAAGGTTGAATTGAAATGCTACAAACCAAGTTGGTATCGGTTCTGTATCATAAAGCTGGTATCCGATTGACAGATCTGTGCTGATCCCCCCGCACCACCGTGCCTGCCCTGTGTGGGTGGGTGTGGGTGTGGAGTGGAGGGCAGAGTGGGCAACCAGTCGCCTGACGGCGGGAATCCTTACCCACGCCGCCACCGCCCCGGCGAGGTCCCGGCCGACCGACCGACTGCCGACTGCCACAGCCGTGTTTGATGTCGCCGTGATAACATTGTAAATGGCCGCGCCGAGCCGACTTCCTCTCGGCGAGCGCCGCCGGCCGACCAAGTTTTGTCAGCACCAACACAGACAGTGGCTGATATGATTTAAAGGGAGAGCGAGAGGAGCCCCGGGCCCTGCCTCCGGGGAAGGAATGTTTGCCAGAGGAGGAACGCGTCTCTGTAATGAAAATAGTCCATATTTGCGGAGTGTTCTTCATATCCTGTGCCAATGCTGAGAATGTTATTGATGCTTTTCAGAAGGCTCCAATCCATATTACCTACCAATATGTAAAAATCGAAATGCTTCGAAAAAGTACTTCGAAAATCGAAAAAAAATTTAAATCAAAAGTCAACAAGCAATGAGCAATGAATTTCGACCGTTAACAGTCAACCAGGTGCTTTTTTTAGTAGGCATTAAAAGACAAAAGGTGTTATGCAAAAAAGTCATCAAGACGACTGCACAGTGCACACATTAGTGCCATCTTCACTCCAAATGTCGCGGCCATTGTCAACATGGTTTGATATCCTTTTTAGCTGGCTCGTTTGGCGGGGTTTCCGAGACGAATCAGCGCGGACTATGGGCGCGGGTCGGAGCTCTGAGCCGGTCCGATTGTGTCGTCCGACTGCCGATCTCCGCTCCAATGCAAATATCCCCCGGGCGCAGCGAGAGCCAGATGGACATTTCAGACAGAGCCAGACCCAATAAAACCAGATTGGCAGACGCCGAGCTGACATTGACCCGGGAGCACTCCCTGACCCCTGCTAATAAATGTGGACGACCGTGAAGTCTAAACATATGGTGTGATGAAACACATACTCCCGAAGGCGAAAAAGGGCGAAACATGATAAACTTTTAGAAAACCTCTCATAAAAAAGAAATTGATTTATCAGGCTGTCTGGCCTTTCGACTTGTAAGTGGTGAGAGTCCAGTCGAAATGCACCCATCCGTCTGTGGCATTTGATAAGCATGATACAGTCTGCGCTGGATATGACCAAAGTCACTGGGTGTCAATTCAATTTCAAATTATGTCTGGTATCGGATTTCTAAGAAACGGATGCGGCTGAATTCCAACACAAATATGACAACACCGTATCGATTAAAATGCAAGAGGATATCTCTGAGCCTGTCCTGGAAACAGGCTTTAGAGTTGGAACTTACTTTGTGCGGTAGATCCCAGATCGCTCAGGGCTAGACTAATCGCGACTGATGGAAGGATAGCGATCCGGCGGACGGATCGCGATCTGATAGACAGACGGACCGCGGTCATACAGACAGACGGACCGCGGTCAGACAGACGAACAGACGGATCGCGGACAGGCAGACAGACGGACCGCGGTCAGACAGACAGACGGACCGCGGTCAGACAGACAGACAGACGGACCGCGGATAGACCGACGGACGGACCGCGGACAGACAGACGGACGGGCCGCGGTCAGACAGACGGGCGGATCGCGGTCAGACAGTCGGAAGGATCGCCCCTGGATGGATCGGACCCACCGCTCCCAATTAGGCCGGGATTCAATTTAGTGTCGGGCGGCCGACGCGCCGCGTTTGCGAATATAACAAATGTGCCGGCGCCGACCGGCGGCGAAATTAGGTGATTTGTAACGCCCGCCTAATGGGGGCCATCTCTTTGCCCAGATGAAATAGCTCTGACAATTATATTTTGCTGATTCTAACGACCTGGATCCCTGTCTCGCGCGGCGAAAATCGGCCACGATTTGCTGGCTCCGAGAGGAAATTCGGCCGCTGCTCCATTTCATTTCATGGCCGCCGTCCGAGCGGCCGACTCCTTTTCTCTGCCCACCTGGTGGCCGGAAGAGGGACGCTGGAGGGTCGCAGAGGGGCGCTGAAGGGTCGTCGGGAGGGGGACAGCCCGCCGATCGGTCACATTCCGACACCGCGGCATCTCGTTAGCCGCCTGTGAACCGGAGCCGTTTCTGCGCCGAGTGTTTGTTTCCGGCCTCACGGCGGCCCCATAATGCCCGCCGGCGGCAGCCTGTTTTGAATTGGGGAGTGGGCCACACCGCCCGCGCCGTCAAATATCTGGCCGCGCGCCGGACGGGCCCTTTTTATTGTGCCGTCCAGGCATTGTTGCCGGCTGATGCATCGGCCGTATCTGGCCGGCCAGCGTTTTTGCACCCCGCCGTCGGACCCATCTGTCTCAGGCCGGATTCAGCGGCGACAAAAGTTAATCCGCCGCTGAGTGGCGCCCAGATAAGAGCATTATACCCTCTCTGGCCGGCGCCGTCGGTGATTTCACGCTCCGGCCGGCGCGCGGTGTTAGCGCGTGGTGCGGCGCCGCGGTCTCCGCCGCCTGACGGGCAGACTGCGCCGCACGACCCGCCGCCGCCGAGTATCGAGCGCCGTCGTCAGCTGGCGGCCGTCGGCGCCACTGCCGTCGGAGGAGGCAGTGTGGTGACGGGCGCCGGCCGGGGAGCAGCGCCGGGCGACTCTCCTGACGAACCGCGCCGCGACTCGGACAGACTCTGAGTCCGCTCCGGTGCAGTGACTCAGGACGGACTCGGGCGCGCGGCGGAGCGGCCGGAGCCGTGTGGGCCGCCTCAGTCGGGGCGCGGGTCTGGGACAGTGAGCATCTGCACGGCGCGCGGACGGTGATCAGTGACTGTCGGATCCAGTGATCAGACCGCGCCAGAGTCGGGGACTGTGACCACCGGCGGCCACACTGGAATGGAGCGGACCAGCGGCCGCTTGCATGGATAATGACGCATAATGCATCAGAAGAGTTTTCTCTGATGTGGTCTGACAGTCAGGACCCCAGCGGTGAGTACACGCGGCCGATCCCGGATGGAGCCCTGAGGATACGGCGTGAGAAAGCGGCTGGGTGGTCCTAGGGACTTGGCGGAGGAGCGCTCAGCTACCGCGCCGGCCAATATACCTATGCATTTACCTACACCAGGGAAAAACCTACTGACGACTCGTCAATGTTATTTGTTTTTGTGTTTCGTGATTATATCCAAAATTCGTATCAGCCGTTTTCACGACGGGTTTATGGCTAATGCACCAATGACCACACTTGATCAAATCTAACCAAATCTCTTTTACAGCAAGTATCAGAATATCGTGAATTTATCTCAATGTTTTAGTTGAAAATGATATTTGCTTCATACATCAGGCGGGTAAGCAACTTCATAGTACCTACCTACAGCCTAAGGTGGAAACTACTAAGAATCGAGTAAGAATCTCCTAAGCTTACCGAATCGCACCAAATGTGATTTAATGTGTGCCAGATAACCATAATGAAAACGGCAATTGTAACTTTAATGCAATTTCGCAGCTCCTCTGCCATAGAGGATTTCGGACCCGTTCGTTCCGTGCCTGCAGCGTTGCAGTCATGCTGCAGTTGATGACCCGGCCGAACGACCTTCTCCCCTTCCGCCGTGATGGGAAGTTTACCAAGTTGACCCACAATGGTTCACCAATATCCCTAGCATGCTTCTCAATATAAGTGTTCTCGCATGATTTCCGGTGTTGCTCTTCACGCTCCCAGCACCTGTGTGACAATGCTTTGATTTTCAACCACCTTATATCAGCCGAGCAAACATTTCGAATGTCAACAGTCATCCGACGTTTTAACTCGATGTCGTTTGGTTAATGCAATGCATATTTACCTTTGACGAGTGCAGTGAATAGGTATTCCGTTGATGTATTAAATAACTGTCGCCATGACGCATTGTAAGTTGCATAATAATGGACCTGAATGGGCTACACGGACATCGCCAGTCGTGCAGCAGTCATGAATAACCAAACACCGGCCGCTGCATTGCTGCTGGCCAGATTTATTGAATAATGATAGCAATAACGAGCCGTGCATTTACGTTGCACGTCGTGATTAAAACTGAACACCGCTCAAACAGCTGCTTATTAGGCCTACACAACCTCCAACCTAACTATGGAACCAGCGTGGCGCTGCGTCCGCCGCTGGTCTGCACGCGTCACGACTCCCTGCCGATATACCTTTCCTCACCCCGCAGCACTCAGCTCACACCAGCCGCGTGCAGCGCTGTGAGCTGATGTGCCGCCGACTGACGCCGTGTCCTGCCACGATAGCCGGCCGGCCGCAGCCCCCAGCTGTTGACATAGTCGTCATTATCCGGGCGCGACTGAGGTTTGCCAGCCAGCGGCCGCTTATGCTCCTGACTAATGCAGCGTTTGCACAGTGCGCTGTTCGTCGCCATTACATATTGACGGACGGCTCGGCGGCACTGTCCGGCCGGGGACGGGTCCACGGACCGTTTGGGGGAGGGGGGGGGGGTGCATGGATCACGGAGACGGGTGGTGATCGGACTGCACAGGTCACATCTGTCACCGGCTGGAGTGTCACCTCTGCAGGACAGAGAGACAAACAGTAACCACGGCACAGGGCCGAGAGAGAGAGAGAGATAGAGAGAGATAGAGAGAGAGAGAGAGAGAGAGAGAGAGAGAGAGAGAGAGAGAGAGAGAGAGAGAGAGAGAGAGAGAGAGACAGAGAGAGAGACAGAGAGAGAGAGAGAGAGAGAGAGAGAGAGAGAGAGAGAGAGAGAGAGAGAGAGAGAGAGAGAGAGAGAGAGAGAGAGAGAGAGAGAGAGAGAGAGAGAGAGAGAGAGAGAGAGAGAGAGAGAGAGAGAGAGAGAGAGAGAGAGAGAGAGAGAGAGAGAGAGAGAGAGAGAGAGAGAGAGAGAGAGAGAGAGAGAGCACTGGAAACTTTAAATGTGATGTCTAACGAGACTTGTTGATGAATGTGTGACCACTTTGATGTTAAATCTAGCTAATGTGTGCATAACTGAAAGTGCTTTTATAAGGTTATGCTGCAAAATGACATAGACCCAGAGCAAAGACATACTAACGGCTTTCTACGAAGCAATATATGACTAGCAATGGCCCCAGCGTGTGAGGTCACACGATAACAATGCCTTAATATCCATTCACATGACCATAATTTTTGTCAACACCACTGATTGTCTCATAAGGCTCCGACCATAATTCAAATGGACATACCTATAGTGCGCATGCTGCCCAGGCAACATCGATTTGGAGGCGCATTCAGCTGGTCGCTGTTTATGGTTGCTGTCGGCGAATGCCCACAATGATCGCCACCCACACAACGAATCCATCACATGTTCAAAAGCGGCACTGACCTTTTATTCCCTCTCCCCGGTACAATGACTAGACCGCGGTGTATACCGTTAGACTGTTCCCCGCTGCCGGCGTGGTACCGTCAATTGACACTTATCGACCGCGGCGCCTGCTCGTGCAATAATGACCACCTAGTCTGTGCTGTAAATCAGAGCTCATTTCGGGCCCGGAACGTGGCAGCTGCGCTCTCCGGTTACGCGAATCGCTCTATCAAATCAGGTCCCATTTCGCCAGATCAGTCCGCAGCGCCCACTCACCGCACTCACACCCCGGTCGGCAGCAGCCACACTGGGTCCTGTGGGTGCTGCCGTCAACTCTGCCGCGCCTTCAGCTGCCCTGGTGACTGGTGAAAATCGCTGCAAAATGTCTACCCAGAAAGAGAGTAAATAAAAAACCTGGTGATTGGTGAAAGTCGCTGCAAAATGTCTACCCAGAAAGAGAGTAAATAAAAAACTGTTGTGCTCGTTTTGTTGTGTTCATTTTGTCAAGCCTTATGAGTTGTGGGTGGACGTCCCAGACCCACCGGCGGACCCTCGGCCCGCTGCTGGACGACCCCCTCGCGTGTCGGGCCGCCCTCACTAACCGACCACGTGTGCCAGCGACAGGAGCTTTCTGTTACCGGCCGTAATGCGGTGCATAACTCAGGGCTCGGCCAGCCGGCCAGCGGGCTGAGCAGCTGACTGCATGGGCCGGTGTTCGGTGAAGTCAGACCGCCGCCGTGCCGTCTATCATGTAGCGGCAGTAGCAGCAGCAGTAGCGGTGGACCGCGGGCGGCAGACACCACCGCCTCACAAAGGACTGGCGCCTTGCGTCTGCTGACTGTCCTCTGTCGCTGCGGTGGCCGCAAATGGCCCTCGCCGTTACCCTGATGGGCTGCGGAGTGCACCCCACTCGGCGAGCGCCCGCCCCTCCGCCGGCCGCCCATTCACCCGTCACACTGGCACGCCGCCTGCAGCACGCGGGCGCACACGGCCGCCGTGACGTGACGCCGCGTCGACATCCAAATACCGGGCCGGCCGTACCGGCAGCATGGAGCCCATTCAGCAGCGTGTGAAAGCCAGCCGCCGCACCGATAGCCAGACTGGTGATGAATTTAAATCCCCCGCCTGGCATAGGGAGCCGGCAAGGTGTTCACAGTTGATTTTAAGGGTGCGATGTTAATGTTAAGTCAATGGGAGGTGAAAACCCGCAATATCTTGAAAACCGATAGAGATATTAGCCTCAAATTTGGCATGTACCTGCTCCATGGGTATACAAAGCCTACTTTGGACAAGTTGTTTGATTCCGTGCAATATTCACGTTGATATTGCACGATAAAGGTGGCAAAACTGAAAAGTTTGAGCCGAAATTCATCAAATGTCATTCAAACTAGGCGCAAAAAATGAATGGCACCCGCATCTCCTCAAAGTGGACAACAATTCTATGTACTCCGATTTTCCATTTTCTTTTTGCGATGTTGCATAAAATGAAAGCAAAACTTTGCTCATCTTTCATTTTTTGTGTGAGGCATAAAATAAAAAACCGGCTACATAGAAATGTGCACAGAACATTTCTTCACAAAAAAATGCAGTTTACTTTTCAAAAATATCTGAACTGTGACTGGAATTAAGCCCGATTCATATCCACTTTTTGACGGTTTTGTTGGTTCAATTGAGTGCCGCTAGATGTCGTATGGGTCTCCGCCTCGTTCCCTGCCGTTCCCCCATGTAATAAAACCCGCGAGTCGCGCCGACCGGCGGGGAGGGACTGTCAACACACGGTGATTTACGGTCTGGGGTTCCCGCGTGTGCCGGTGGCCGTGAAACTCTGCCGGAACAGAAGCGAACTCTGGGTTGTCGGAGGAAAATACGGATGGTGGGTGGATTGAATGAGATTGGTGGATTTTATATAAGTAGTATATCGATACACAGGTTACCAACTACCAACCTTGGCGCCTATACTTTACCTTCTCCCCTAAATAAACATGGGTATTGCATGTGAACTGTGATGGCATGCTTGAATTTGATTGTGGCCAGTCTGTCTATACGTCAGTAATATTACCAGTATAGCGCCTTTTGGGGCGACTAACGGAGCGAGCGAGAGGGTGAGCCTTGCACGTGCGAAATTTCGACGGGGTACCTCCAGCTGACTTGTGCACGGCACCCTACTAACCGGTCTCTAGCGATGTGCCAAATTTGACCACAATCGGCCCAGCCGTTCTCGAGATCTGGAAGCGGCAACCTGCACGTGCGCACGTGCAGAATGGGTCCCAACTGACTTGTGCACGGCACCCTACTAACTGGTCCCTAACCGTCTACCAAATTTGAGCGCCATCGGTCCAGCCGCTCTCGAGATCTGGAAACGACCCCTGCACGTGCGCACGTGCAGCGGCACCCCAACTCTGGCACATGGATATGCAATTGCAGTGCCTAGTGGGTGCCTACCTACATACCAACTTTCAGCGCAATCGGCCAAGTAGTTACCGAGATATTGCAACAATTACAAAACTGACACCTCTTCGTTTTGCGCGTGGCACGTGCATAAGGGGTCACCCACATGCATCGGGAATAGTCCAATACTTGGTAGAAGGAATGAAGCTACCCTACAAAAATTACCACGTGTAAATCGGTCAAGTGGTTGCTGAGATATAAGCCTCGCAAAAGCGTCCGCACGGCCGGCCGGCCGGCCGCTCATACTCAGAAATAAGTAAAGACTCCGCTCGCTTCGCTCGCTCCGTAACAATCGCATAGTACCTACTCTGAAGCTGCATTTGTATAGCGATCACAATTCTCAACACGTCGGCAAATAATGTGGTATCGGTATATAGCAACCACATGGTGAAGTTCAAGACCAAGAAGGAACAACCAGTACTACTATGTATTGTAATACTCACGGAAAGTAATAAAACAGTGCATCAGTAGTTGTACATCAGCGATGCATCACACATAAATCCCCAGTTTGGCGTCTGCTCTGCTGACACAGTGCAGAGGCGAAGCCAATGAAAACATACCAGTATAACCGGTACATAATATTGCATCCATGGTATCATTGACATTGCATTCGTACATGACACGAAACTGACACAGAACAAAAAGCACAAAATGAGATCGGCATGGTGCTGAGCGAATGCTTCAGTTTTGACACGATTGCTGAAATTACCTTAGCTGATGCGTGGTCGACATCTGAGCCAATGATGATATGTTACATCGAAGTCTCATTCACTGTTGTGAGTCGCTCCCTTTTTTACCCTTTTTGCCATGATGGGATGAGTGACAAAAAGAAAGTTTCAGCTTGTTAGATGTGTGGCAGGGCTGGCTAGTCGCCTCATCCTGTATGTTTTTTTTTTCTTCACGTCTTTGCCCTGGGCTCCCTATACCTTGACCGCTCACGGAACGGCATGTGTCGTGCTCGCGGGGATCTATCATTTCAGGCACGATGCACTCATCATAAAATGCCTTCACTTTTTCCAGTCTGTTTGCGAATGATGAACGTTTCGTCAGCAGCTATGCGCTGACATGACGTTTCGTTTGGTGTCCAGACAAAAAAGTCACAGAACTTTGCACCAGTGCAAGCCAACTGGCACTGAAGTTGGGTGTACTATTGGTGACTCTTTTTTAGCTGAAGTTTGTCGTCAAGAAAAAAAAAACTAGTTAGTCCACTACTATGGACGTCAAACCCCTTGAGACCCCACTTTTTTGCGATAATTTTTAAATGCGTTAGCTCTCGTTGACGATATTCTGGCAATGTGTGTTTCAGAACCTGCCGAAACTTTTATTACTAAGGTATTTTGACGCCAAACGATTATGAAAGGTACTTCTCATTCACTCGTAATGTTAAATTTCACGGAACGAATCTGCTGTTTGGGTAGAGGCTACGCGCTCATGAGGCGGAGCCACGTAATGACGTCAGCGCTAAGCTCCGCCCTACCCCTCCGGCGCTCCTTGCCCGGCGACCGGTCACTCGCGTCTCGCGCTCCATCCAGGCTTGATGGTGGGCGGTAGCTGGTAGCGGTAGCGGGCGCTAGTAGATGACATTACGAGCAGATGGCGCTGGTGGCGGGGCTCGAGTGTGGCTGAACGCAAGCCTCTGCCCGGGCCTGAATTGACGTTAGCATTACGAGTGAATGAGAAGTACCTTTCATAATCGTTTGGCGTCAAAATACCTCAGTAATAAAAGTTTCGGCAGGTTCTGAAACACACATTGCCAGAATATCGTCAACCAGAGTTCACGCATTTAAAAATTATCGCAAAAAAGTGGGGTCTCAAGGGGCTTGACGTCCATAGTAGAAGACGCAGCCAGTCTTTCCAGTGAAGTGTTCTCTGCACTTTTGGGACATTTCACTTCTACTATGATGTCATCAGAAACGATTCCATCAGGAGTGGCGGCCAAAAATGGATGCTTCGGGTGCACTACCAGCCCAACTGGTCTTTTCACTTCAGTGTTTGTTTGCTTTTCATATGCTTGTATAGCTAGCTCCTCGTTGACGCGGCCATACTGCAGAGCAGGCATAAGCGTAACTTTATATCTCTTTGTGGGTGCTCAAGCACCCCCAATCCTGAGCTCAGCACCCCCTGCCTTCTTAAAGCACCCCCAGCCTCCTCAAAACATTCCCAGCTGACTCAAGGCCCTCAATGATCAGTATTTTCTTCTCCTAGTACTGTAATGAGCCCAGTGAATCATGCAAATACTCTGCTTACTTAATTCAGTGACTAAGAGAATATACCTACATTGAATAAATCACCACAAATTAAGATGCATGATATTTGTGTTAACATTACATCTGATATTATCAGGGGCCCGGGAACGATTTTCAAGTTGAGGGGGGGGGGGGTGTTTCATACCTGACATGATGCATATGAAACAGTGGCATAGCTAGGGGTCTAAGGGGACACGTACCCCCTCCCCCCCATCGAGTTCAAAGGGACCCTCGGGTCCGAGTGGCCCTGCGGCGCCATTTGACCGCTGAGGGTTAACGATGGCCATATTTCTACTCAGAAGGGCCCCGTGGGGCTCGTTAGAGCACCTCATGGGCCCTAAATAGCCACACCAAGGTCTCCATAAGGGCCCCACGCCGACTTCTGAGGGCCTCTTGCGGCTTTTAAGGACACCTCGGTGGTCTCCAAAGAAACAGACTCTTAAGCCTGAAACAGACTCTTTCCGCAGTCAGGAAATCGCATGCGAGAGCCTACTCAAATACATGGAAGCACGCTCGCATCAATCGCACGCACCCCCCGCCAGCGATTGATGCGAGAGGAATTACAATGTATTTGAATAGGCTCTCGCATGCGATTTCCTGAACGCGGAAAGAGTCTGCTTCAACCTTTACTGGCCTCTGAGAGGTCTTACCGGCCTATGAGGGGACAGTTCTAGGGGCATTTCCCACCTGTGATGGTCCCACACTTATTTTTCTGAGGGCCCCATAACGGCAACTATGGGGCCCTCGTCGGTGCCTATGAGGGCCCACACCGGTGTCTCTGAGGGTTTCACACCCCCAACTCTGAGTGCCTATACCAGTGCCCATTAAAGCCCTATATCGGCGGCTCTGAGGGCCCAACAGTCAACACCTGCGCATCTAAAGGCCACCCACTGATGACTTGAGGGCCCCACAACGGTGACCCTGAGGGCCCCACCGGCGTCTGACAGTACCATGCCGGTCTCTTAGGACCCCGCAGGACTTCTTCTGCCGGCCTAATAAGGACCCCTTGCCGGTCACTGAGAGTCTGAGACCCCCTGCCGGCTTGTAGAGAGTTCGCGTCAGCAGCTCTAAAGGTCCCACACCCGTCTGTAACGGCTCTACACCAGCGTCTATGAGGGCCCGGAGCAACGCCTGTAAGGACCCTCATCGGCGCCTCTGAGAGAATCACACTAGCACCTCTGATCGCCCACACCGGCACCTGCATGGCGGCCCCACACCGGTGCCTCTCTTGCCGGCGGCTCTGAGGGCCCTACGCCGGTGATTCTGAGGGTGCCACCGATAACTGAAGGCACCGCACAAGCCCTTAGTGTAGCTGAGATTTAATCCCATACCGGCCCTCCGAGGGCGCCACGTCAGTGCACTCATTGCCCCACATCCCTCCCTCACACCCGGAGCGGGTAAACTGTGATATACCTATAGCAACGATTTTACCACCGTTGTACGTTATGTATTTCTCAAAGTTGACTCAAAATGGTCCAGTACAAATTCTGGCCTGCCAAACTTATGGCCAAGGTCAGACCCAAACACGTTTTGGGCAATCAGTCTCAATCCATGACTCCATTCTTCGGCTACTTACGGTGCAAGGCCGATACTGTAGAAACTTGCAATTTGTACCCTTGACCTGACCTTGACCTTGACCTCAAACTTTAAATTAAGTTCATGTTTTTAGTTATTCGTGATGAGATCTTTCGATTGGCGTTTGAATTTTCCAAATCTCCAAATCGGACCATTAGTTCGGGAGATAACAGGGGGTAAAATTTATCCCCCAGCCCCGCGCGTTCGGCTGGAGACCCCAGCCCCGCGCGGGTTAACCCGCGCGGGGCTGGGGTCTCCAGCCGAACGCGCGGGGCTGGGGGGGGGGTAAATTTTACCCCCCCTGTTATCTCCCGAACTAATGGTCCGATTTGGAAAATTCAAACGCCAATCGAAAGCTCTCATCACGAACTACTAAAAACATGTACTAAATTTAAAGTTTGAGGTCAAGGTCAAGGTCAGGTCAAGGGTACAAATTGCAAGTTTCTACAGTATCGGCCTTGCACCGTAGTTGCCGAAGAATGGAGTCATGGACTGAGACTGATCGCCCAAAACGTGTTCTTAGGCTACCAAGACAATATTAGTTGCATACAATATCATTCAGAGGTCAAGGTCAAGGTCAGGTCAGGTCAGGTCAGGTCACCAAAAAACAAAATATAGAAAAGGGCATGTGCGACACATGTTTTATGGGTCATTTTACTCATAGAAATCAATAGGCACACTCAATAAGTGATATGGACCACCTCTGGATGAATTTCAGGTCGAGGTCAGGTCAAGGTCAGGTCAAGTGAGGTCAAATTTTGAAGTTGGTTGTTAAGGCCTAAAAAGGTGTCTATCTGATGCAGTTTTTCACGGCGAATCGAATGGTGCTATTTTTGTTTCCGTACGAGGTCTAGAACTTCCAAAAAAGTCATTTTTCAAAAAATTTGTGTGTCGTGACGTCATAAAATTTTGAATAACTCCCACATTTTTGAACCGATTCTTCTAAAATTTGGTATGTAGGTGCACATAGACCACTTCTCTGACATATATTCCGGTTTTTTCGATAGACTCAAAATTTTGGATTTTATAATGATTTTCCCAAAAAAATCAGTTTTTTGAAAAAATTTAGGCCAAAATCCAAAATTTTCAAAAAACCGAGATAGCCATTTGATAGACAAAGTAAAATTACGTATAACCTTTTTTGTTACGTCTTGATTCCTTTAAAAATGAAGATGTTAGCGGCGTTTGAACTTTTGCCGTTTTTGAGGCGAAAATGGCGAACATGACGTCACTAAAACGTCAATTTCTCAAAAAATTTCCGACGGATTTCGCTCAAATTTTCAGGGAAGGTGTCAAATTGATGTAAGAAAAGGTACTGAAAGTTTGGCGGCGCTGCGCGCCGCCGTTTTTGAGATATCGCAAAAATTCGCGAGGGGGGGTAAAATTTACCCCCCCCCAGCCCCGCGCGGTGGATTGGGTGAGCCAAAATTGTTTTACAGTGGCGCTATTAAAACAAGCTCTCGAACCGATTTAACATCATTTCTTGCATGATGCCTGATGGCTACAGTAAAAAAGAACAGCTAAAAAACTACAAAAACTATGGCATGCCTTTCTGAACGCTATTGAGCACCCCCAATGATTTTTGGAAAACTACACCCATGAGCAGGTGTATCTAAATCTTTTGCTGTATCGTAAAGAAGTCTGTTCATGATGTTTTTGTTTGACGTTGAGTCTCGCATATTCGCTATTTGGTGAAAGGTTGCCGCAGTGACGCGTTTGCGTCGCTCGCGGTGCCACTCTTCCTTGTCATCAGCAGTGTTCTCAGCGATTTGGGCACGCTCCACAGCAGTGCTTCCAAAGCTGTCTAAGAACTCCTTTGTTTTGAGCTGATATTGCTGAATATCGCGGTCCTCTAAGTCGAGTGCTGCACAGCCGGGTCCGTGGTCCCCATCTGTCCCCGCGAGAGAACGCCGGACGTATCTGCTAACCCTTTTGGCCGGATCGTTGGGACGTTGGAGACGTTTCTTTTGAGCGACATTGACATATTTTTTCACTATCTTTGTTGGAATTTTTTGATATTTTTGTTTGAAAACATCGATGTGCATCTGGCTGCCGGTCTGGAAGGCTAAAGCTGCTGCGGCACAGCGGTCACGGTACCCACGTTTCTGGTAGTGGTTTACCCGTTTACCGCCGAGGGTTTTTGCCACCTGCGACATCAAGTTTTCGGATAGGTTGCTGGTAGCGAAGACCACGTGCAAAACGAAGAGGTGTCATTTTTGTACCAATTGCAATATCTCGGTAGTGACTGGGCCGATTGCGCTGAAACTTTGCATGTAGGTAGGCAGTAGGCACCCACTAGGCAATGCATTTTCATGTCCCACAGTTCATGTGGGGTGCTGCTGCACGTGCGCACGTGCAGGGGTCGATTCCAGATCTCGAGAACGGCTGGACCGATTGCGCTCAGATTTGGTTAGCGGTTAGGGATCCGTTAGTAGGGTGCCGTGCAAAAGTCAGTTGGGACCCATTTTGCACGTGCGCACGTGCAGGGTGCCGCTTCTAGATCTCGAGAACGGCTGGGTCGATTGCGCTCAAATATGGCACATTGCTAGAGACCGGTTAGTAGGGTACCGTGCACAAGTCAGTTGGAGGTACCCCCTCACAATTTCCCACGTGCAAGGCCCACCCTCTCGCTCGCTCCGTTTGTCGTCCTATAAGGCGTTTTACTGGTAGTATGTGTAGCAATGTGAATCTAGCACTGCATTTCACTAAAACAATGCCGTCAGGTCAATCATGTGAGGATATCAGACGCATTCTTGTGACTAGAGCTGCGGCAGACTCAATATTCGATAACATGTATCCATATCAAATAATCAGTTTCGTTCTAACTGGGTAGGACGTACCTACACCAGGCTAAGGACGGCGCAGGGAAGGCCTGTCGAGAGACGTGTTCCTTCCGCGCGGTGTTTACACACCATGATCTCCCTCAGTCGGCGCCGCCCGCCGCGCGGGCGCAGTAACCAAACGTCGTTATCGTAAGGGCCGTGAAATGAGGAGGGGGAGAAGGTCATTAACGTGGGAAAAAAGCGCTCTACCCTGGTGACATCTACTGGCTGAGAATCGGAGTAGTAGTGCTCGGACACCAACGCTGAGCGGAGCCACCTCCGAAGTTAACGCACCCTTAACCCGCGCACCGACGGGGGGGGGCGGATATCCGCCCCCCCCTGAGGTTTTTCGCGAATAGCGGGAAAACCGCGGCGCGTAGCGCCGCGAAATTTGGTATGACTATTCCCTTATCAATTTTACACATGGTGTGCAAGTTTGAACCTCCTACCTTTCAAGGTCAGGTCACCAGGTCACTTTGAATGACCCAACCTCAAGTCACTTTTTTGCAACTTTGTCACCGTGCCAGAGCTACAGTAGATGTCGGAGGCCTTTGAAAGTCGCAGGATGTTATTAGGTCATTAGTAGCTACAATTTGTATATCTCGGAATTTTGATATCGGTGACCTAAGGTCAGGTCAATTTCGCGACCTCCCCATTATAAGTCAATGGGGGAAAAATCAACTCCCTGTTTTTACCACTAAAACGGGTCGGAATGGCCCCATATACCATACATGACTTTATATACGATCAACCTTCACTACCTTGAGGTCTGTTTTGCTGTTGGGCAGCTGTGAGGTCATGTGACGTCATCAAAGGTCACCAAAGGTTTTTGGCCAATAACTCCGTACAGGAACAAGATACAGACGCGTGGATGGTCTCATTGTGTTCAGCTCGTCAAGACGCATCGAATGATATACATGATGACCTCGAGGTCACGTGACCTGAGGTCAACCTTTGACCTTGACCTTTCGAGGTCAACATATATTTCATTCGATGCGGATTGACGAGAGGATCACGATGATGCCCTTAGTTTGTTCCTATCTTGACTAATTCGAAAGTTATTCGAGAAAAACTCTCTCCATATTCAGCGCCGCCATTTTGACTTTTTCGACCCCTGTGACGTCATCTTTGACCTGACCTGAAAATGACCTTAGTAAAAATTGTAGATCTTGACCGTGCGTATCCGATGCCGTTTACCGCTTGTCGCTATCTTGCTTCGTTCTCGAGATCTCAGGGGGGGGCGGTCATCCGCCCCCCCCCGTCGGTACTAAGTTGGCGCAGACCCCCGTCGGTGCGCGGGTTAAAGGCGCCGACATCAGGCTGTTGATTTATCAACTAATGACGTCATTACTAATGATGAATACCTATCTATTCCAGGTGTTTAGAAAGTAACATGCATAGTGACATGAAAATGAAGTATTTGTATCTTTCGTTCTCGCGTGGATCTAACAAGGCATTGGTTTATGATTGGGCAAGGTTCTATAAGCCTTCAAGCATGTTTTAGGTCAACAGATATCTGTCGATCAGAACACATTGTTCACGAATGTGTTTGTTGACTTCGTTGTTGGTGTTCATTTTGTTGGCAATGCTTTTACCATCTTGTTCTAAAGAGTAAAGCTCCCAAGAAAGCGATCAGACATGCGCCCTTCCTGCGCGTTTTATTGATTTTCGTTTAATAAATTTCAAAACTTGTTTGATATTTGTACGATGCACTTCGCATTTCATTCGTTTATAGACCCCAAATTGAGGCTATCATAAAAATGAGAAGAGGAGCAAAACGTGACATGACTGAAGCTTTCTTATCAACTTTTCTATTGCATGTTCCCAACTATCTAAATAACATTAATTCGCGGGAGCCCGTCTCGTCCATGCCTCAATAGCGTATCTACAGGGCCCACGGGCCGGCCATTTGCGCCATTGTGACTGCAAATGACCACGGCCTGGAGACCATTCAACTGTCGGGCACCTGTCGAGCGCGCCAAACTGAACACAGGGCGGCACAATGACCTGGCGCGGCACACCGTCATATATCTCGGTCGGCTCCATCCGCCTGGGTCGTCCCAGGGGCGCGGCCACCCGGGCCGCCGGGCTCGGCCGACTGTCTGCTCCTCAGCTCCGAAACCGCAGCTGAATTCAGCACCCGTCCTGACCCGTCCGTCGGCCGGCCGTACCCGTCCATAAACTGTCCCCACCGGCCGACCCAACTAACCCGTTCGTCAGTTGGCCTTACCTCTCCTGTTGGCCAGCCCTACCCCGTCCCTCCCCGCCCATCCCACCCACTCCGTCGGTCGCGCTCGGTAGGTGACCCCGCTATCTTTCTAGTTGAGGTTTATTTGCCATTGGGTCTACAGTGCAGGGATATTTCTATCTTGCACTCCTCTGAGATGCAAAGATAAGAATTTGTTATCTCTGCATCCCTCTGAGATGCAAAGATAAGGTCTCGAGGGTTCATAGCGAAAAATCAAGAGTTCAAGTGATGGTGGGTCAATAACCGAACGGCATTCTAATGGCTGTTTATGTATGAAACTTATGAAATAAAAACAAACTGCTCTAAATCTATTTTTACAAAGCTGAATACATTTAAATATAATATTTAATTAATTAAGAATAAACCTCAACATAGAAAGATATAGGATTCCTCATGGCTCACTCGTGGAAGATCGGATATCTTTTCCTCGCGTGTTACAGAAAAACCTCGCTCCTTCGTCGCTCGGTTTTTCAGTAACCCGCTTGGAAAAGATATCCTTATCTTCCACTCGGAGCCATGAAGAATCCTCTATATCCCTCCCACCGTTGGCGACTATCGCCCCCGGCATTAGAGGCTGCGGCCGCGCCGGTGACACGGCTCGGGCGGGCCGGCCGGCCGCCGGCGAGCGTGTCCGACGGCGCCCGGCCGACCGGCGCCGCCGGGGGGAAGCCACTCGGCGCTGACCTTCCCGTCCATCAGCGGCGTCCGACGCGGTCGACGGCCGACCGACGCGCCCGAGAGCCGACACAGCGCGCCCGCCGCCGACCGAGCCGTGCAGCCCCGCCGCGCCAGCGACCGCAAACTGCCCTCTCTGTCCACCCGAACAGCCTGCAACTCGCTGCTGTTTAGCCTGCTTTTCTGCTTAGCGCGCACTGTGCCTCGCACTTTTGCAGTCCAATGTTTTTCAGCTGTGAGCTCACACGACCAAGTTTCCAGGCTGCGTGTTTTTTCTTCGCGAACGTTTTGCGATTCTCAGCCAATGAGGCAAACAATACGTGCTATTCCGGCACGGAAAGACGCAAACTGCAGCTAAAACGAGAGCGAGTGTTCCGAACAAAGGCGGCAGTGACCCGGCTCGGCTGGGCCAGCTGTCGCTTGCAGGACACAGCGACTGACTCCAGGGTTCGCTGACGGACAGACCGGTCCACGACACAAGCCTATGAACACCCCGGAGCTGTAAGGTTATCAGTGACCCAGGTCCGTCCACTGACCCCAACGGCCCTTCCAATCCACGGCTCACGGGTCACGGGTTACAGGCCACGAGTCACGGTTCATGGGTGGCGGGGGCGGCGGTCGCCAGCCAAGGTCACTACTGACGTGACCCAGCCGTGGCGTGCCCCCGGCTGGCGTGAGCGGCAATCATTTCTGGCGTGGGCCGGCCGCGATTGGCGGCTCAGACGCGGATCGCCGGAATGGGGGTCGGCCGTGCCTCGTATACGGCGTAACGCCCATCTGTTTGGCGGCGCTGATTGGGTCCCGGCGCGGCCGTCAGCGTCTGGCGCAGACGGCGGCAGGACGGCCCGCAGGACACGGCAGACATCGGACAGGGCAGTCGGCACCCGTGCCAAATGTGACGCATTGCACTGACCTCATTCGTTGATTATTACATTGCGTTCTTCCGTGTAAAATAATTAAGCAAAAAGTCGGCGTGGCGCCGGCCGGATTCAAAGGGAAGTGGCTAATGAGAATTTCATATTCCAGGTTGGAGTGGCCGCTCGGTGGCGGCAGGAAGGCCGCACGCCAGGGCCATATCCCTGAGTGCCGGATGGCGGGCAGGGACGGCGGCATTGCATGCATTCGCTGGACCAGCCCCGTTCACGTGGAGCTGGATAAGGCAGCCCGAATGGCAGCTGGCTCAATTCTCCAATCGCGACAGTAGCTATACAAGGAGACCTTCTCCCGTGCCCGGAGATTGCCGGGAATTTCCTGTGCATCACCTTGACGAGTGGTTCTGCACTGCAGAGGGAGACATAGCAGATTCGGCAAAGCCGCCGGTCGGAGAGCATATTCATACCATGGTTCGCTTCCCACGCCGCCCACCGGCGCCCTCTACACGCCGCCTGGGGCTTTCACGAGAAACCGCACCAATATGCAGTGAGTGCGCAGTCAATCATTTATCGATGAAGCCATCTAGATGCCATCCCGTATCGATCGGTTACATCCCCGGCACAGTCTCCATTCCATTCGCTTCTTTCCCCTCGCCTTATCTGCGGTCGCTGCCGCGGCCGACATGGACCAGCGACGGCGCGCCCCGGCCGAGCGACGACCGTGACAGGCCGGCCGCGTCCCCCACTCGGCGCGGCACGGCGCCTCTTTTCAGCCTGTCCATTTCCATTTTTATGTTGAGATGGATCGGTGTCGACTGACGGGGGCGCGCTATATATCGGCTCCCGATTTCGGCCCGGTTTGATTAATCGGATGAGTATCGCGGCCGCTGTCGGCGTCGGCCTTCGTCTCGGTGAGTGTTCCGGACACCGCTCCGGACTCCGGGCGCCGCGGCCGGGGTCGATACCGGGCGGTGTAACACACTCCACAGCGATACGGATGGCTGCGAACAAACTGAAACGTTTGCGGACCGCGGCACGAAATGTGCCGTACACCAGCGACGCTGACGGGGCCGGTCAGCGGCGTCCTTGGCTGGCCTCGTGACATGACGTGACGTCGTTATTCCTGACCGTGGCGCTCAACTGCACGGATCGAAGTCATTAAAGGTCAGACTGATTAAAAAGTATGTCCAACCTCGGTCCAGACACGTTTGAATGAAACGTTACAGTTCCTGTAAGAGCCGTTAATGCAGACCCGCCAAAGTGGCCTTGGTCGTGCCGTCCCCTAACAAAATATACCGAACAATCCGGCTGTATATGTATCTAGGTATCACTGCGTCTTGTCTCGTCCTCTGCACCTCCGAGCGAACAGGCGGCGTCCATCATCGGGCGCCGTATGACTCAGTTGGTAGTGGTAACGTTACCGAGTACAGAGACCAGTTCATCTCACCCCGCCGCCCGTCATCTGTTAGCACGTCCTGTGAGGTGCGCCGTGTGATCGGTCCAGAGACGTGCCAGACCCGCGCGGCGCCGGCCGACCTCCCACCGAGCTGCGTCTGCGGGCCGCACCCGGCCGGGGGCGGCAGAGGCCGCGCCGCAGGGCCGTCCGTCGGGACCGGGCAGCCCGGCTGTGTTACAGTCATGGGTCACTGGCTGGGTGGTCCGTTCCCGGCCGGCCCTGCACCCGGCCGGCCGGAGGTGTCGTCAGTCGACTGCCGACGGACGGTCCGATACACACTGACCGTGCACGGCCGACCGGTGATCCGCACCAGTTTACTGCAGTGACACGCCGCATCAAAGCGGGCATTCCGGCGCGGCAGCGGCGCCTGACGCCCGGGGACGCCCGCCGTGGGCCAGCGGGCGGCCCGCCGACGGGCGCCGGTAAATATTTGGATGGCCGCGTATCTGCCTCCGTCCATAGACCACGGCACCGCGGCCGATCGGGGCTCGGTGACGGGACTACAGCCGCCGCCGCGGGCACGCCGCAGGACGCGATATCAGCTCATTAGCAGAACGACACATTCCGGGCGGCGCGTTCGACGGCTGCCGACACGACGCCCGAGCCGCGCCGGGCGCTCGGACAGCCACGCGCCGAGCGCGCCGCACGCGCTGCAGTCGGTGCCGCACGCGCCGTACCCGTCGCTGCAGCTGTTACCGGTCAGCTACTGATCAGTGGTGAGTCTGAAATTAACCACCGCCCCAGGCAGTCGTCGCCGAGTTGATCGGCGCAGCAGCGACTCAGTGGGGCTCGTTCCTGAGCCCCCTCTCCTTGACCCGGGGTGGGAGGGGGTGTGGGCCAGTTCAGAGGTCGCCGGAACACGCTGCGCTCGCCGGATGGTGTGCGAGTCAGCGGACTGACGGGACCGGACGTGCTGTGGTCGCCGGTGATCTGTGCGTCACGATCCCGCAGCCATCCGGGTGGTCACTGGACAGCCGCCTGTTCCTCTGAGGTCAGCGGGCGCCGCACAAAGTTCACAGTCCGCCGGAGCTCCCAGCCAGCCGCGCCGGCAAATAGCCTACGCAGCGCAGTCGGCTGCAAAAACGCCGAGCCGATCGGGGCCGCCGTGCATAGGGCACGGAGAACGACCGCTAACGGCCGGCCGACCGCTTCCGGCCCGGTGCGGTCTGCTCGTCTCGTCAGTGTTGGCCGCATCCCGCCGCGGAGCTGCAGCGCGAGCGACAACGGACGGCGCCGGACGGAGGGACGGACAGCGGCGAGCGGCTCAGATGGGCCAGGAGTCGAGCTCTGCCCGCCAGAGGAAGGCCAGCTGGTAGCTGAGGTGTCGGCGGAGGACGGCAGGACCAGAGACGGCGTACTGGACCATCGGCGGCCAGCAGGACGAGACACGGCGTGCTCGACTATCGGCGGCGGACTACAGGGATGCCGGCGCCGGCGCGGCGGGAGTCCCGCCAGACGAGCGCCGACAGCAGTGTTCGCCACGGGCCCCAAAATCCCCAGCCCAGCCCGGCCCGGGCCCATGGGTTCAGAGCCCGGCCCAGCCCGTAGCCCGCTCTTGGCAAATATTCCAAGCCCAGCCCGGCCCGGCCCGTCAAAAATAGCAATCTAGTTATTGTCTTAGTCTATTGCTATAATAAGCATGATTGATTACACTATTTTGAGAACAATTCAAATTGCATGAATATTAACATGGCAATCATGACCCCTTCTTTTCAATGAACATAATCATTTCAAGCACCTATGGCACAAATTTTAACAGTAACAGCAAGCACCTCAGTCAATTAGGTCATGATTACACACCTATAAAAAGTTTACATGATTATATTAACTACATTCTATGAGTAAAGTTATCTTGCAAGCTGATGTGTGTGAACATTATCATTCATAATTGGTGACTCTAATGCATACTTGAAGGAAGTATTTGCAACATACTCTATACTTCCCAGCACTTACCAGCAGAAAAAAAAGCTTGACTTATGGGAATTGATGAATCTGTCTGGGATCGACCTTGCTGTTAAATTCACTCCATAGATGCTGCAATATCAAAAGCCTGAGAAAGCATACAAAATAGGTGACACTAACTTTAGCACTGTCTTCCAAAAAAAGAGAAAATCCATCCATTTATCAGCAAAACTGACTTAATCTATTTTCAATTCATGCCCACGTGTCAACCGAATCTCTGTGGACAACTATCTGCTACTTTCCTTGCTATTTTATGTTAGGCTCTTTTCAAGATATGGATATCGCTAGCAGCGTAAGCAGAAAACATGGTAAGCTTGAAATGTCATTGGGTACTTTTGCGACTTTTATGCATCATCACCATCAATCGATAATGAGCGAACACTTCTTGATTGTCGCAGCTGCGGCAGGTAGCGATTCTGACCAATTGTATAATAAAACATATATGATCAAGTTTTTGTTTTGTTTTTGTTCGAGTTTTCAGACTTCGTGATTTAGGTTTTATTTTTTATTTGTTTATTTTTTTCACCTTGATACTTACTTAAAAAACGTATTTATTTGATATACTGTTGTGTATACTACCTAGATGCCGCCACATAAACATAGCGCCGCCGCCATGATTGCAAATTTTGTTGAGAAGGGGCTGGTTTGTTGTGATTTATTTTGACAAATTTATGGACATTTAAAGAAGCTTTCATCGCGAAATACTCTGTAGAGTTCCTCGTTACTTACAGTGTGTTTTGTGAGTATCCTTTTAAGGTTCTGTTCGTTAAAAAGCCGTCGGTGGAGGAAAAAAAGACTGTGTTGGAATTGTCTCACTATCACCATATATAAGTGTTAAACTTAATGTAGCCCTGTAGCCCATCATTGTTGAGTGGCTTCTTAGTTTTTGGAGTTGTAGTGCTAAGTAAGTTATTCTGATGACTACATTTTAACTTTTATTAACTAACTAATGATGCTAGAGATTCTCTGATCTTTTTGGTTGCGGAATTTTTATGAAAACCCTCCTATGTGTGACATGATGTGATATTGGATAATTCTCAAGATTCCCAAAATTCAATATCAAGTAGGTTTTCTTTCACATTGCTTAAATTTGGTTTAGTTTTGTATTTTCCCAGTGGGTTTTGTTTGCATCAGTTTCCAAATTTTCTTAAATTGACATTAGTCGCAAAACCCATAGTGCACAAAGCTCTTGGCCCGGCCCGTCCATAGCCCGTTGACTAATGATATTTGGGGGCCCGGCCCAGCCCGTAGCCCAGCCCGGCCCATGGCCCGTTGGGCTGGCCCGGCCCGTGGCGAACACTGGCCGACAGCCCTCTGACAGCCCTCTGACAGCCCTCTGACAGCCCTCTGACTGACAGCTGCCTGAGAGATGCACGACACGCGCCGCGCCTGGTTCCGCAGCCGTCTCACTTACCCGGCTGATACCGCCCGGTGAAAAGTTGGACGTAACTCGGAGAAAATTGAGCTGGCCAGTTCTCGGCTGGAGCCGTGCCGCGGCAGCTCCCCGGCCCAAATAGTCGTCGTCCGCGGTCGGAGATGATGAGTGGGGACCATCTCGGCGCGGTGAGGGAGCCGGGAGGCGCGGCGCGCCGCTACATTCCGCCCGTTTGTCGGTGACTGACTCACTCGTCTGCCGGCCGCCGGCCTGCACCGGCCGCCGCTGAAGGACGGCAGAGAGATACACTGGCCGCTGACAGCCAGCTGCACGCTCCGTGTCGCAGCACGTCGGCGGCGCTGTGTCGCAGCTGTCGGCGAGAGACGCGGCGGGGGGGGGGGGGCGTCTCGCGTCGTGACGGACATCATCCGCTACGCGACTGTCACCGTCTCTGTCTCCGTCGGCCGTCATGACGACAGGTGCCACGGCGCGGTCGGACCCTATGTCCACCCTCCACTGTCTACGGTCGACACGTGGACAGGTGCCTCAGTGCGGCTAGCCTGTCTGTCCGCACTCCACTGTTTATTGTGGACACGTTGCCCACTCTCCATTGTGGACAGCTGCTGCTGCGCGTCGGGCCGTCTGTCCACTGCTTATTGTGGACAGCTTGTCCACTTCCAACTGTGGACAGGTGCCACGGATCGGGCCGTCCAGCCGTCACAATGGAACGGCGCGGCGCCAGCGGCGGGCGGCCGCCGCCAAACGGCGATAAATTTCCGCCGTTAGCCGGCCGTCCAGTGTGGCCGGCCGCCGAATTTGTCCCTAATTACAGCTTACTTACCGGCAGGCGGCAACTCACGGCCGGCTCGCATGCACGGCCTGATGGATACGGTGGCGGCGAGGCGGCGCCGCAGCCGTCGGCGGCGTTCACTCAGTGGCACCGTAGTCATCCGTCTGCCGGCCAGGTGTCCCGGCGGCGGCGGCCGAGCGGGGTGTCATCGGTCCGGCGCCGCCGGCAGCGGACAGGCTGGCAGCACGCTATCGGCGCTCCTTCGGCGGGCTATATCGGCGCGGCGCCGACCGTATCGCCGGCCTGTCCCGGCGCGGCCGCCGCGGCTCTGCTGTGACCCGCCCCGTGTCGGCCGTCTGTCGGCGGTGGCGGCGCGATCCTTCGTCGCCGGACCGCGGGGCACCCGGCCTGCCCCGCCCTTATTAGAGCTCGGCGCGCGGCCGGCGGGGCTGGCCGGCGGGCGGGGTGGGGAGGCTGGGCGCGGCGCCTGTGGTTCCGTCGGTTCCGGTCGAGTGTTTGCGCTGACCGACTGCAGACGCTGATGGAGCGGCCCGGCCAACTAATGCAGGCACGCGAGGACGCCCGGTCGGCTCCCCAGGACCGGCGCAGTCCGGTGATTCCCGGCAACCGGCGGCATAGGCCCGCATCTCCACTTCTCCCCGGTAACCCCAATATAGCCCGATAGATCTCTGATGGGCTCACAATAACTTTGATCAATGATCACTTCCAGAAATCGTGATGCGACTTCAATCGGCCGGCGCCGGTTGATGGCTTCAATGGCTCTCGGTGATTCGCCGGCGCGCAGGTAGCTCGCCGCTCTCCGGATCATTTCCGAGAACTCCAATAAGCGGCGCCGGCCGCTCTGATGGCTGTGATCGTTCCGGGACGGTGGCTCGATTGGTCGCACGCCGCAGGTGATCAGCGCCCGGGGGTGGCGGGGCCTTCCATCAGAGTGCCACGCGGCCGGTCGGGTCAGGTCTTCTGGCCGCCCCCGCCGCTGTCCGACCGGACAGACACAAACACCGGCGAGTAGCCGTTAGCGCGCTGTTCGGGCGTTCGGCGCCGTGTTCGCGGAGCAGGAGCTGTCTGCCGCTGATGCGAGGGACACGGAGCGTGCAGAGACGAGAGGGGGCCGCCGCCGCGGGATCTGGAGGAGCGCCAGCGGCCCGCCCGCGCCGGTCACGGGAGGGGCACACATCCGGAACGCCGGCCGCGCCGCTCCGCCGGCGGCTGGTCTGCGGTCTCCTCCGCCCAGACGGCACAGAGCGGCTGCATGGTCAGCGGCTGCCCGTTATTGGTCGCAGACCGCCGCACCTGTGCCGCTCACTAACTCAGTGCCGCCGTAATGAACAAACTTCCCCGCTTACAGCAGCCAGAGTGCTACACCAGTTCACAGTCTCAACGGAGCTTATGCAAGGCCGCGCTAAACTCAGGAATGCATTAACTTGGCGTATTGCATGCAAATGTCAGTCGCCTGCCCGAAGCCGGCTCTAGTTTCCAGTGTAGCCCGCGGTGCTTCTGAAGGGCACCGCCGGCACTGGCTGTATAAACAGCCGCTAATGGGTGACAACACCGCCTCCGTGGATGTGGCGCCGTCTTCTGGAGGTCATCAGGGGCGAGCCGGTCCGGCCATTAGCGGGTGATAATATCCTCCTGCAGTGACCCGGGCGGCGGACTCAGATGAGGTCACACAGAGGACCGGCCGCTCAGGTGGCGGCGGTACTGTTAACAGAGCGCCGGGCGGTGGCGCAGACCAGCCTGTGCCGAGCTCCGAGCGGCCGTCCCGGGGCGCGCGGCGGCCGTCTCAAAACGCCGCCGTTCGCGTGCCACAAATATTTACAGTACCAGTCAGGCCAGCCGCCGGAGTCCGGCGAGTGTGACAACAGGGAATGAATGGCCACCAGTAGCGGCCAGAGAATGACTTCTGGCGTCTGGCTGAGAGTGAGGAGGGTGCGGCGGCCGGCCCCAGCCCGCGGCGCCCCTCCGCGTCCCCTCCGCGCCACTCGACGGCGGCCGTCCCTCTCCCGCGCCGCGCGGCTGAGAAAACAAGCTCGCGCCGCGCCCTCCGCGGTGCCGTGAGAACCACGCAGGCAAAAACGGCCGGCGCTTCACCTGTTCGCCGCCGATCTGCGGTAGCGGCGGCCGGCAGCGTCTGACGTCATCCGCCGGAGCTGCCAGCTTTTTACCCGCGCCGCCGGAGCGGCCGACCGTTTGGACGGTGCGAGCTGGCGCCAGTTTCCGAGCTGGCCGTCGCCGCCTGTCTGTCTGGGCCTGGACTTTGTGAGACACTGCCGCCGCCCGCCGGAGCTGTCACACCGGCTATTAAAGTAATTTCACAAGTTCGCCGGGATCAAAGTTACGCCGCACGCTCGCCATCTGGCCTACCAATGTGACCGTCGCGTCTGCGGCCGGAAGGGCGGCGGCGGCGGCTGCCGCTCAGGGGCTGTCTGCCGCCGACACTGCCGACGTCGTGTTGTGACACCGGCGGCGGCCCTGCGCTCGCCCGCTTTATCTGAGCAAAACAGGCGCCGACCGCCGCCAAAGGGTGCCCGCGTCCTAATTGACGGCACGCACAATGGCACGTTGAGGGTGCACCGCGCCCGGCATTGTGCCCCGCCGCCGCCGGCCGCGCACAAATGGCAACAATTTGTTGTTAGGCTCTCGGGGTGGCGCGCGCCACACGGCCAACTTCATGAATAAATTTACCGGGTGTTGCCTTCGGAACGGCCTGCGTCTGCCGACCGGCGAGCCGGCGCTCCTCTGCCAGTCGAGTCGTTTTCAAGCCGGCGCGGCGCGTGGTTTTCTGAATCCTCACATTCCCCGGAGTCCCTGGAATCCGCAGAGTCCTTTCAATGTTCGAGCTCACCGGCGCCGTCGCGAGGCAGACGGTGGGTGTTTTGACGCCACACCGTTAAACCAGAAAAATGGCTGCGCATGATAACGAGTCGAGCGCATGCGAGCCGGCGCGGGGCGCGGCGACTCCTACAGATCGGAACTGCGCCGGCCCGGTGCGACGTGCCGGCGCCGGAACCGGGCGATTTTTGACCGGACGCCGCCGCACGACACCGGCAAAACACGCGCCGCTGGAGTGTCGCAGCGAGCGCAAAACAACTCCGGCGGCGGCCAGCGGCGCCGTAAAAACGCCCGGCCACCGGAGATGCCACGCACGACCTCCGCCGAGACCGCGTCACGCCGGGCGGCTGCGAAAAACGGCCGCCGACGCCCTACCACCGACCGGTCGACTCGGGCAGAGCGCGCCGAGCGGACCGACCGACCGACCGACCGACCGGGGTATTATTCAAACAAACACCGGGGACGCGTCACGGCACGACGCGGGACGATATACTGCCGGACTGACGGCGCCCCCGCAAAAACCGCGACGCGCCGCCGACCGAGCGCCGGCGGCGCGGCTGGTCACGGCTCGGTCGGCCCGGAGACGGATGGCGACACGGAGCCACACCCAGTTGACGGCGCGCCGACCGGCGCCGCGCGCGGCACGCGGGAGCCGCGGCACGCATCGCCCGCCCGCCGCCCCACCGCGCCGCCCTCTGCTCCCCCGGCACACACCGCCCGTCCGCCCGCCCTCTGCTCGGCCGCGGCTCTTGCTGTGGGATTCTGCTCCTGCAGTCACCGCGGCCGCCGACCTCTCGACTCAGCCTGATGTCCTGGCTCAGCGGAAACTCGGCAATATGCAAATCCGTGATGCACTGTTCGCATTTGGAATAAAAATGGGCCGGCTTCAAAGATGCAAAATGTGACTTTGATATGAGACATCTTTCAGAATCCAACAGGTAGCTTTCTTATGATGTGTCGATAAAGGAGACAGGCGGTAGGGAGAATGTTCCTTGCATGGAGCTTTGATCTCCTAGATGCCCGCTGAATGACATATCTGTACAGGAAATAAATTATAAAATATATGTACGGACATTTGTACACCGCATTATATTGACAGTCCTATGCGTGATTTTCAATAAATACATAGCTTATGTGTGAGAAGACCTTGAAGTATGTACGTGCGCGTATGCGGAAACATCGCACATATTTCATTGTATCACACAGGCGTCACGCTACCCGTCACAGACTGTGTCCGCGTGCCCGGCTGAGGGTCCGGCGTGACAGCCTGTCTCCCGGCTCGGAGCGGCGCCGCGCGGCAGGGATTCCTGTCATACCGTGCTGACGGAGGCGTCACGCGCCCACAGCGGCCGGTGCTGGTCGGCGCTGTCGTGTCGTCGACTCGGCTCTCGACGCCGCAGCGAAGCCGGCGCCGTCTCGACGCCGCCGCGCCGGCGGGACTGCAGGACGGGCCGCGGCGGGCGGGACGACAGGGGCGCGCGGTGTCATCTGCCGTGTCGCCGCCGGCGGCGGGGGCGGCGGCGATGACGGATGTCGCGGCGGACGGCGCGGGGAGCGCGGCGGCCGCGCCCGAGCGTCGCCCATCGATCAGGGCTGACGACACGGCGCGGAGCTCTCCGCTTGGGGGCGGGCCGGCCGACAGATGCCCCGGAGACCCGACATGCCGACTGACGCCGGGCGCGTGAGAATGGACCGGCCGGCCAACCCCCAACTCAGCGCCGCCACTGGAAACGAACGGACGACAGACCACGGAGCGCCAGCCGCCGCCGGGGACCAAACCGGGGACACAGACCCTCGAGGGAGCGCAGTCTGCCGTCCGTCACCAGATGAAATTCACGGACAGGGATTTGAATGTCGTCCTGAAGTGGCCACCCGGTCTGTTCTGGCGATTGCCTGCAGTGTCTCGGAGCTCTGTGAATTCCCTCTCTGAAGTTTGGCTGGAGTTCTCCCGCCGCGAGGGAAGCTCTCGGAGCAGCACTCGGCCGCTGCCGGATGTTTTTGCAGAGAGAGAGAAAGAGAGAGAGAGAGAGAGAGAGAGAGAGAGAGAGAGAGAGAGAGAGAGAGAGAGAGAGAGAGAGAGAGAGAGAGAGAGAGAGCGGCGTTGAGGAGGATTCGTTACCGAGACGGAGACGCCGCGCCGTATCGCGGACGGAACGGTCCGAGCGTGAAATGGCGCGCGGCCGGCCGGCCGGACTGCATTCATACACGGTCCCGAGGGAGGGAGTCGCAAACGGACTTTTGGCCAAACGCCCAGCAAGGACCAGTCGCTCCACGAAATGTGTCGGTAAGCTTTTAAGTATATAGTTGAACAGCATAGTTACGTATGCATAGAAGAAATCACAATTTAAAACTTCCGACAAACACCTTTCTTGGCCGTTTATTCTTATACTCAAAATCGTGGACCATCTGACACAGAATTCATTGCATACCTACCCATCTTAACATGCTAAAAGACAAACTTATTTTATTATCATATAGAGACGTATACGACGCGATAGTCACGCACCATTCCACAATCCACATATGACATACCTACCTATGTTGCACATGTTTCGGCAGTGTCCACCTCACACCCTTGGATGACAAAGGTCCTATAAAGACGGGACTCCTATTATGTCCCCTGGTCACCGATCATCTCGCCCTGGTCACCGATCATCTCGCCCGACGATCACCTCCGCCTCCCCCGCTGTTATTCTCTGCCCGCTGCTATACCTCGCCTCTCCCCTCGGTGGCCGGTAGGCTCATCTTCCAGACGTTTTCCTTTTTTCTTCAACGGCCGGTCTTTATTACCGGCAGTTTGGTACAATCGGACAAATTGAGACATGCCACCCCTGCCCGCTGTCCACTCGGAACCAGCCTGAGAAAACAAACTGCTCCTCCAGAAGGACGTGAGCTGGCGCCAAGAAACTAGCCAACAATTATTGCCAGTAGACACATTTCCTGATGATTATTTTTTCTTCCAATGCTTTTTATCTATTGCAATAATTTTCGTTTCTTTTTCACCAGTATCATCTCTGACGATCCTCTTTACATTATTTCCAGCAGCCACATTGTCTACAAGCAGCCTGCAGCCTTCCCTTTGGGAGGTTTGTTTTGCCGAGATTCGGCGGCGAAAAATTAGACATCAAGGGCTATTTGCATTCACATCAAGCGGAGCCTTTGCATACGGCTGAGGGCGGTCGGCGGGGAGCGCCTGGCCGGTCGGATAAGCAGGGCGGCGCAGAGCAACACCGGCATACAGCGGCTGGCAGCACGAGGCGCGCGACACACACAGCAGATTAAAGGCCAACTGCCGAGCGAAGGTCGCGCTGCAGCAGATTGCTTTGATTCCATCCACTCTGATGTGATGTTGACCGATTCTGATTGCAATAGAGCAAACATCGAATGGTAATCATCCACTTCGTTGACTTAATTTCGCTTCTGCAATTCATTTGATGGTTCAAACAGACGCCAGCACTAGCAGCATGCTAAAGGCATGCATATAGCTCAACTCATATCCTCGTAATCAGGTGCTAAAGAAGTGGATCCAACATTCGTATACCTGCCTACGTGGTGCACTAGCGACGCTGCTATCGGTAGGTAAGGAAATTTTGATAGTGTTTTGCCTCACACTTCTTCAGTCCGCTATTAATTCGCAGTGTGCTATTGATTAATGCCTGCTCTTATCTCATTAAACAGCCTTTGGTTATACCATTAGGCGGGTCCGCCGGTGGGCTTCTTGCATCCATTACTCAGCATTATTATCTATTCAGCGGGCATGATTCGGCAGTGCAGTGAGCGGGCCTGCCGGCTCAGCGGCGACGGGCGCACAAATTACAATGATTCGTCGTCGGGAGGGGACGCGGAGACAGCGCTCAATCGGCGGAGCAGACCGCCTTTTTGTGCGAGACACGTTCAAAGGAGACAGCGCCGTCTGTGACGAGGTGGAGAGGTGTATCTCTGCAATCAAGTCGAGTGACTTCTATACGAGGACACTGTACGTCTCACATCCACTTGTCTTTTATAGGAAAATAATGTAAAACATCTCTGTCCTAGCAGACACACACTGGCCCACATAAGTACAATCCACAGCAGAAGTAATGTGCGGTTTCAGTCATGGGTATGTTCTGCTTCTGAAGCTTAGGAACGATTGGCCAGACTACAATGAAACTTTGAATGTAGCTTATATGTATCGTCACCCTTGCAGCTGCAACTTAAGCTATTGACATCTTCATTTCGATCACTCCGCATTAAACAATCGCCAGTCAAAGCCAACCGTTGAGATTGAGCCCACCCTACATTACTTTAGCGGTGGGCTGTACATCATATAAATACATTTTAAATCAATTTAATTACAATACCTACTTCCATATCTTATTGCAGTGGTATCAATATAGCCGACCACAAAACAAACCCCATACTCCGGTCGACAAAGTTGACGTTGCCGGGCGCTACCTCCAATGGTTGTCGTTTTTGGAATCAGAGTCGACGACTGGCCACTGATGATCAGTGCCGGTCTGATTTAACCCGGCAGGCGGTGGGCCTACCAGCCACCTTCCACGCGGTGGGGGGGGGGCACTTTTTTGCCCCCCCCCCCGTATCTCCGAAACTACTGGACGGATCCGGAAAATTCAAACGGCGTTCGATAGCCCTGTCAAATTTGTCGAGGGAAACCAAATTTTATTGACCTCGGGGTCACCGATGACGTCACAGGTCAGGTCAAAGATAAAATGTTTCACCGTTCACAGGGCTTCTAGGGAAAGCGCTATAACACCGAGTAAAACGCATTTTGTCGAAAATCAGCGATAAGGCGTCAGTTGTCTAGTACATATGTTGCTATTAGAGGTCACTGGTCATACCAGGTCAGGTCACAGGTCAGGTCACCAAAGGTCACCAAGGGTCACCACATGAGCCCAACTTTACTAAGGTTATGTGATGCGTGTTTTATGGCCAGTTTTTCATTTCCAACTCAATGGTGTTGGTTATAAGACCATTAGGTACGGTTGAGGTCACTTTCTGGTGGAGGTCAGGTCAAGGTCAGGTCAAAAAAGGTCAAATTTCAAAGTTGATATTTTTGCATAAAATGGGTATCGATTCGATGCAGCTCGTCACGGGGAGTCTAATGGTGGTCTTTGTTTTGCGCTACGAGGTCTAGAATTGCTAAAAATTGAGTTTGAAAATGTGACGTCATCAATTTTGAACAGTTTTTTCGCTATAACTTGGCTAAAAAAACGAGGTATCGATCTCAAATTTGGTATGTAGATAGAAGGCGGTAGGGACTATCACATATATTCCGGTTTTTTTCGAAATTCAAAATTTTTTGGATTTTTTGGCTATTATATTCAAAAAATCTATTTTTTGATTTTTGGGGGTCAAAATCCAAAAAAATCGAAAAACCGAAATAGCAGTTTTGTAGCCCTTTTGATTCCACACCTTTTATGTCAAAAACATTTTTCTGTATCTCTAAAGCTGTAGGCCTGACAGCTCTTCCCGCGAAACCTTTTTTTGGGTCGAAAATGGCAAAAATGACGTCACACTTACGTCATTAGCGGCCAACCTATCATAGCCTTTGGAAAAATTTTTGGTCACCATGTGCGCTATAGCTGCTCCCGGGAGGGTACTGATAGTTTGGTGACGATCGGCGCAGCGGTTCTCGAGATATATCGAAAAAAGTAAAGGGGGGGGGGGCAAAAAAATGCCCCCCCACCGCCTGGAAGGTTAACATGTAACTGCAACTGGTCACTGACAATCGGTGCTGCTGTTTCAGACATGTACGAGTACGCAGAGGCGGCGCCGCACGGGTACGCCCGGCCGACCGGCCACGGCCTCGGTCACGACCACAACTTGGAGAAGTTCGTGGCGCGGACGCCCACCGGCTCCGTCTATATCCCATCATCAGGTCAGTGTCAGTGCCGGTGTCGGTGTCAGTGTCAGTGTCAGTGTCAGTGTCAGTGTCAATGTTATTTAGTGTCAGCGCCAAGGGAGGGAGATGCAGAAGGGGTCAGCTCAGTCAACCTGGACCGCTACTGAGTCTGTGTCTGCTAAACCGCAATCCAAGTGAAACAAAGTTTATCGCATCAGAAAGTGCAGTAACGTCTGGGAGAAGAAGCTGTTCGTTTTTAGCGGTTTCAGTTCAACATTCACCTTCCAATTCCACTCAGACATTGGTTCGGCCCGACCATTTTCTCGGTCACACCGCCTCCATTCGGCGTTATTTGATCGTCCCCGATCTGGGCTGACCCCGTTCGGCCTCCCGACTCCGACCGCGGCCTCTGATGGTAGTCCGATCTGAGGTGGCCGTGTCTCCGCCGGGCCGTTACCAGTCCCGATCCGGTGAAATACCGGCCGGTCGCCGACCTGGGGCACGGCCCGGCGCCCCAGAGGTCACCGCTCGTGACCCGCGCCGGGGAGCGCGGCGCGTTTTACAGGCCACCGCCGTCTGATGATGATTAATGCATGTGCAGTGCATACGGTAGGCGCCGGGTAGCCCGGGTAGACTCCGTTAGTCTGTTCATCTCTGCGCACGCAGCTCCCGTCACTGCTCCGTCCCGCAGTGATTTATTCACATACCACTGGCAGATCAACAAACTACACAGAACAGACTACACAGATGTCTGCGGACGCATTCATTTATACATAATTTATGTCCTGTCTGTAGCGTAAAAAGTTCGGGTGGAGTTTCCAAACTAGAATTGATACTCCACCTTCTGTGACGCCAATTGAGCACCTCATATAGCACTTGAAACTTTGAGTCACGAATACTCTTCTTCTTCCCATCACACCCTTCAAGAATTCACAGCAACGATATCAATACTACTAAATCAGCGGGGGAGCGGGATCGAACCAGCCCGCTGCCAATCGAACCAGCGAGCTGGCGCCTCAGCCGCCCTCACTCCCACCGCCGGCGGCCGCATCGGAAGCCTATATCGAAACGGAACGCTCTCCGCCGACGAGCCGACCGCGCCCACTGTTATCCCGCTGCCGGAGAACGCGCTCATGTGCCATAAATTGTGCGCGCCGCGCCGCGATGTTATCGTGCTGGTCGGATCGCCGGCCGCCCGGCGCCGGTCGGTATGGACTCAGCGCGTGTCGGCGGACCGATAGGAGACCGCTTTATGGGCCGGCCGCGAGCTGACCGCTGCCCACCGAGACGGTATCGGCGCCCGGTGCTGGCAGCGCCGCCGACCCGCCGATCGGACCGATCGGGTCGGCTGATCGGCGGCCCGGTCCGCGCGGGGCGGTGGCCGACCTCGGTCGACAGGGCGCTGAACGGGAAAGATATCGAGGCCTCGCCCTTACTGGAGACCCGGCCCGGGGCCGATTCATATTCCAGCTCACGTCGGGGCCATTCGGAGCGTTCATCAGCTAATTGCACCGATAGCCTGCACGTAACGGTAACTTCTGAGCGGCAGGATTGACAACTTCCACGAAATAACTTGCTCGGAATGGCCGCGGTAGCGCGGTCTACGTCTCCATTTGCCGGCGCCATACGTCCCCGTATCTGACGGCCGCGCTGCCGCAGCCGGGGTCAGTCAAACCACAGGCCGGCCCGGAACCACATCCCGCGGCCGCAGCCACATCCCGGCCGCAGCCTCAGGCCAGTTCGACCACATCCCGCCACAGCTGCCACAGCCTTGGCTCGGTCACTACACCGCTCCATCCTGGGTGCGGCTCCGTCTCGGCTCCCCTCGGGCTCTATGCTGTCCCACTCTGTCACAACTCAGACTACAGTCACAGCGGGGATAAATGTTGCTGAGATAGAAGCGCTCTCGGGCTGGCAGCACGACCGGTGAGGTCCGTCCGACTCCGGCTCGACCTGTGGGCTCCTGACGGTGGCGGCGTAGCGGAGACGGATCGCAGCTCCCGCGGCCGGCCGTCGGAGACAAACGGGCGCCGGCGGCCGGCGGCGGTCGGCTGCCACCCCACCTGTCAGCGTCAGCCGGCTGCCGGGCCGCCGTCCATCCACTGACCCTCCGCCGTGCCGCCGTCCGTCGCACGGGTCCTACGCGAGGCTGGACCACCGTCCATCCACCGTCCATCCACCGGTCCTCCGCCGGGCCGGGCCACCGTCCATCCACTGCACCGGTCCTCCGCCGGGCCGTGCCACCGTCCATCCACTGCACCGGTCCTCCGCCGTGCCGTGCCACCGTCCATCCACTGCACCGGTCCTCCGCCGGGCCGCCGGACGTCGTACTGTGCTGGGCGCGGCCGCCTGCCGGGGAGCGGCTCAATGGCAGGATTGTGCGGATCAGCCGGCAGGCGTCCCCCGGGCCGGCGCGCCGGGGACCGAGCGGCGCTCGGCAGGAGGGCGCGCGGGCCATGATCGGGCCGCTGGCGCCAGGTTTAGCGATTGTTGTTGTTTAACGTGTCGGAATAGTCTCCTAAGAGTGATTACATGTGTTCATCTGACGCTGACGCCGCAGCGCCGTGCGTGGCACAAAAACAGACGGGCTGGCCAACAAAGAGAGCGGAGGACGAGGATGAGGGGGCGGCTCAGGGGAGGGAGGGGGCGGACTGTCACCGCCAGCCCCCGAGACGCCGCGCTCTAATTGACCGGTCGCCCGGCTGCGGCCGCGCGCCGCCGTTTACCGGCTGAATAGAGAGCGCCTTTGTCGACGGGCTCCAGTGTTTAGCGCGCTCTCGTCTGAGAGGCTACTCGGCTGAATGCGGCCTGCACAGGATCAGTAGCGGCCGCTGAATGGGCCACTGGCTGCGGTCGGCGGCGGCGACACGTAATTCGGTCCGGGACGGCGTGTAGAGCTCCCGGGGACCGTTCCGTGGAACCGACCCACTCTAATGACTGCACGGCCGGTAATCATAACACACCGACGGCTGCCTGCCTACACGGCGGCAGCGTTGGAGATGTAAACAGAATGGTTGCCCCACTCGACAGCTTACGCGGTTCACTGAGTTCCTGTGTTTCGAATGTGTCATTCTAGCTTAGTTGTGCGTCGGCGAGTGGGCCTGAATTAGTACTGTTTCGTTAGCGACAGAGACACGTGGAGGGACGGAAGAAGGGCGACGTTGTTCATGGGCGGAAGCCGCCTGCTGGCCATGTGTGGACGGGGTGAGAGGCGGCAGTGAGGCAGAGAGGGCGCAGGCGAGAGGACGGGTCCGTGTGTGGTGTTGGTGGCGTTGGAATGGAAATAGAAGACTAGACCAACTCGGACTTTTGTCGGAAATACCACAAGCTATTTCGGCATTTTTCTGGTTCAAGCGGTGAGAAGATGCCAGGTGAGAGCTCTGAGCCTGGTGACGGAGGCACCGGAAGAGCAGTGATGGAGGCGACGCCGGCGTTCGACGCCAGAACCATTCCGGAATTTGACGGAACTGGGAACGTCGTGGAATGGCTGGAGCAGGCTGCTCTCCTGTGCGAGCTACGCGCGGTATCGTTGATGGCGGTGCTGCCGACTCGGCTGCGCGGTGGTGCTTTCGCGGTGTGGTCGCGAATGCCTCCGGAGACTCGCCATCACCTGTCCAGTGTGAAGGCCAAGCTACTGAGGGCCTTCGCCATGGACCCATTCACAGCACAGGCCGAGATGACCAGACGCCACCTTCGTCCCGGAGAAACAGCAGACGTCTATCTGGCGGCGCTGCAGCAGCTCGCTGAGCTGATGGGTGGTCTCCCCGAAAGGGCCATCGCGATCGTCTTCGTCAACGGACTGCCGGAGACTGTGCAGGCCTCGGTCCGTGACGGGCTCGGGGAGAGCTTCACGCTGGAGTATGTCCTGGACCGGGCGAGAGCAGTGCTCTCCAGGGCGACGGTCACTGCGGCGGGGCCGGCGGCGGCGGCGGCAGCGGAGACGGCGGCGGGCGGCCCGTCGCCCCATCACAGTGACATCTCAAGGTCGGCTCGCCGGCCGGGTCCGATCCGCTGCTGGACCTGTGGCCGGCTGGGTCATGTCGCCCGGATGTGCCCAAACGGCTGCGGCGGGGGAGCTGCATCAGCGCAAGCGTCTCCTCCGCCGCCCACCGCGCCGGCAGCAGAGCGCCGGTGATCATCATGCTACTCAACGGACGGCCGTGTCACGCGCTGGTGGACACGGGCTGCGAGGAAACCGTGGTGTTTGTTGGGTGTTTGAACAACTGGGATCAATGTGAGATAAATATGACGGCGGTGAATGGTAGTGCGGTGCGATGCTGTGGGAGGGCAGATGTGAGTCTGGAAGCACAAGGCCGCCGAGCTGCGGTACGTGCTGTAGTGGTAGCGGAAAGGCTGATGGGTGTCGATGTGTTGCTGGGAATGACCGGATTGGAGGCGCTGGGCGGTGTGTTTGTTCGGGCAGGAGAGGTGCGACTCGGGGGCGGCGGTGTGACGAGAGAAGAGCGATCGGGGTGTGCCGGTGTTAGGGCCGAGTCGAGTGGTATGTCTGTCGCTGTGGTTCAGGCGCGCGGCCCGGGGCTCGGGGACGGCAGTGTGACGGGAGAGGAGCGCTCGGAATATGCAGGTGTTCGGCCTGAATCGAGTGGTTCATCTGCCGCTGTGGTTAAGGCGCGCGGTCCGGGGGACAGACAGATCGAGACGGCGGACTTTCTGGCAAAGTTCAGTGCAGGGAAGTGGACAGTGTGGTGGAAGTGGGCCAACGGCAAGGAGCCCGTGAGGCTCGCAAATACTGTGCCGCAGTATCGCGTGCCGGCCGAGGCGCAGGGACAGTTCGATGACGAATTGCAGTTGTGGATAGATGAAGGTTGGCTGCAGCCATACGACGAACGAGAGCACGGACCGGTGCGCGGTTTGATCCCGCTCATGGTGGCGATTCAGGAGTCCAAGAACAAGGTCAGACCGGTGCTCGACTACAGAGAGTTAAATGAGCATCTGGTGCCCCATACGGCTGAAGCCGATGTTTGCCGTGACCAGCTCCGCAAGTGGCGCCGTCATGGAGCCAATGTTGCTGTGATTGATCTGAAAAAGGCCTTTCTGCAGCTACACGTGGCTCCAGAGCTGTGGCCATTCCAGACAGTGATTGTTGGTGGCCAGAGATATGCTTTGACGCGCGTCGGGTTCGGTCTGTGCATTGCAAGTGACGTCATGCGAGCAGTGGTCAGGGAGGTATTAGATCAGGACCCCGATATGGCAAAGGCTGTGCTACCCTACGCTGATGACCTGCTGGTGAACGAGACGTATGTCTCGTCCCAGCAGGTAGCGCAGCATTTTGCCAGGTACGGACTGGAGTGCAAGCCGCCGGAGCGCGTGACAAATGAAGCGGGAGCGAGAATGCTGGGACTGCGCGTGAAACAGGGCTTCGACGGCGCACTGCGATGGACGCGGGACGACGTGACACCGTCAAAGCCACCTGAGGTGTTGACCAGGCGCGCGGTCTTCGCTTGGGCAGGTCAGCTGACGTCACACATGCCTGTTGCCGGGTGGCTGCGACCAGCCGCTGCCTGGCTAAAAAGGACGGCGAACAAAGCGAGTGACGACTGGGACTCACCGATCGGTGACAATGACTTGCTCAAACAGGTCACTGACGTGGCCCGGCGGGTGACGGAGCGCGACCCAGCACGGGGACAGTGGTGCGTCTCCGGCGAATCTGTCACCGTGTGGACTGACGCCAGTGCTATCGCCCGCGGCGTGGTCCTAAGTGACCCTGACACGGGCGAGGTGATCGAAGACGCCGCGTGGCTGCGCACCGAGGTGGACACCGACATGCACATCAACTTGTCTGAGCTAGATGCTGCGTTGAACGGTGTCAACATGGCCGTGGCGTGGGGTTTCAGACGGCTGAACCTGCGCACGGACTCCGTGACCGTTCAGCGCTGGCTTACCGACGCGCTGACAGGCCGAGCCAGGCTACGCACCAAGGCGCAGTCTGAAATGCTGATACGGCGGAGGGTGGCAGTGTTCATGCAGCTGGTGACGGAGTACGGTCTTGCCGTGTCGGTAGAACTTGTGCCGTCAGCGAATAACCGAGCCGATGAACTGACAAGAGTGCCAGGGGAGTGGCTGAAGGTCAAACCGCCAGAGGCCGTGGGCGTGGTGGCCGCCGTGAGGACAGCGCGTGCAGAGGACATACAGGCGGTGCATGAGAGCGTGGGCCACCAGGGGGTGCGCCGTACTTGGTGGTACGCGCGCCGAGAGCTGGGCAGCGGGGCCGTGACGAAGTCGGCGGTCCGGGCGGTCGTCAAATCGTGCCAGGTGTGTGCGTCCATCGATCCTGCCCCGTCGCGGTGGAAGCACGGCACCCTGGAGGTCGACCGTACCTGGGAGCGGCTGGCGATGGACGTCACACATTTTCGTGGCAAGACCTACCTGACCGTGATCGACTGCGGACCATCGCGGTACGCAATGTGGCGCGAGATTCGCCGCTCTGACGGCAGCGAGATCGTCGGGCAGCTAGAAAGCATCTTTTTAGAGCGAGGGGCGCCGGCCGAGCTTTTGATGGATAACGCGACGGAGTTCAAAGGACGAGAGTTGAAGGCGTTCGCGGCGCGATGGGACGTGAACTTGAGGTACCGCGCAGCATATGAGCCTGGCGGGAATGGTATCATCGAGCGCCACCACCGCACCATCAAAGTGATGGCCACCCGTCAGGGCTGCACCGTGCCGGAGGCTGTGCATCGTTATAATGTCACGCCCAAGGACGGCTGTGATATCGCGTCGGCCCCCGTACACGGCGTGTACCGTCAGGCTGGTAGGGACTTGTGTGTACAATCACATGGAGGCACATCTGTTCCTACTGCCCGCCAGCCTGGCGTATTTCAGCTCGGAGACGCGGTGTGGATTCGGAAACGGGGTGATCGGTGCACCGCGGTGTCCAGGGAAGGCACGGTCACTAAAATCGTCTCACCGCAGACGATAGAGGTGGACGGTGTGCCGTGGCACGTCCGAAACGTGCGGCATCGTCTGGTCGATGACGCGACAGTGATTGCGACAGAGGACGAGCACGGGCAGATGGACGGACGAGCACGGGCAGATGGACAATGACGTCCCTTGTCCGGTTCCGACCGTCCGGGCGCCCGGGCGGCTGGCCATTGAGGCCCCGGCGACGGCCCCGACGGTCGCGCCGACTAACGACCCTGCCGGGGACCAGCAGACTGAGACGGGAGGTGACGTGAAACTGGAAACGGACACCGAAGGCCAAGGTTCGGCTTTGGAAAATGAAAGGCCAAGTGACCGCAGGGATGAGGCTGAGGGACCGGCGGAAGGTGGGGGTGGACCGTGTAACGATAGTGAGACACTGAGAAGGAGTGCGCGCTGGAGACGGGCGACACAGCTGTACGGTGACCCCATCCCGAGCGAGACGGTTGAGTGAATGTGTTCCTTTAGGAACAGGGGGGAATGTGTTTCGAATGTGTCATTCTAGCTTAGTTGTGCGTCGGCGAGTGGGCCTGAATTAGTACTGTTTCGTTAGCGACAGAGACACGTGGAGGGACGGAAGAAGGGCGACGTTGTTCATGGGCGGAAGCCGCCTGCTGGCCATGTGTGGACGGGGTGAGAGGCGGCAGTGAGGCAGAGAGGGCGCAGGCGAGAGGACGGGTCCGTGTGTGGTGTTGGTGGCGTTGGAATGGAAATAGAAGACTAGACCAACTCGGACTTTTGTCGGAAATACCACAGTTCCCGATCAAACGAATTGCAGGCGGAGATTGCCGGCTCTCCCCGCGGTGGCCAAACAGCCCTGCTTGGCCTAGCTGGACTTTCCACCACAACCAACGGCGGCTGACCTGTGCCGGTCTGTCCCATCTGTGTGATGGTCTGTGCCCGGCCTGTCCCGTCTGTCCAGTAGTCTGTGTCCGATCTGTCCATTCTGTCCAGTAGTCTCTGTCCGGTCTGCCCGTCTGCCCAGTAGTTTGTGCCCGGCCTGTCCCGTCTGTCCAGTAGTCTGCGCTCGGTCTGTCCCATCTGTCTAGCAGTCTGTGTCTCAGCTGTCACGTCTGTCCAGTAGTCTCTGTCCGATCTGTCCCGTCTGTCCAGTAGTCTGCGCCCGGTCTGTTCCGTCTATCCAGTAGTCTGTGCCCGGTCTGTTCCGTCTGTCGTCCAGTCTGTCTCTGTCCGGTCTTGTCCCGTCTGTCCGGTAGTCTGCGCCCGGTCCGCTACTGGTTCAGTTCGTTCGATCTGTCGCGGCTTCAAAAGCAGCCGTGTTTACGGTACGCCCGCGGCTGACGGCTGTAGCCAATCAGATCTGTCTTTTCTTGCCTATCATTATTGTCACATTTAGCTCAGCCAATCATAGCCGATCTGCGCCGGTGACAGCCAGTTCAGTGTGGTCCGTCCAGCTATCACCATCTGAATGGTCTCTCAATAGATGCATCTTGAATGGTCATCTCAGTTTGAGTAGCTGATTCAACTGGCCAGCGTGTGTAAGTACTTCCCAAACTCTGCGCCTCCCCCATCACCTCCCCTCCTCCCCACCTGTCCCTCCAATGATGCGTTATCCACCCGCACCCCGGCCCATTCGGAAGCCAAGCTGTCGTAAAGTGACCGGTGGCCGCCCCCGTGTGTGTATTAGTAATGGGTGGACAGTGACGGCGGCGGCCGGTGCCGGGCAGGTGCTCGGAGGGCGTCCATCTCAGCGCCCCCGCCCCCGCCCCTCCGCCGGGGCGGGCCGGCTGGGCAGTAAAGTTTTGATTAGATCTGGCCATCGGTGGCGGGAATGATCGTCAATGGCGCACCAAGGTAGAATGGGAGAGGAGGATAGGATAGAGGAGGACGGCAGGTGACAAAGATGGGCAGCAGGGCGCAGAAAAAATAAATAGGTACAGGGGAAATGAGAAGCCATGTTTTTTATATAAAAAAAGACTGCTTGATATTTGTCCATAAAACCAGATAAAACGACGAGTGTTTATCTCGCTGCTGAACCAGCAGAATCACCTGGCCTTCCCCTTGGTCACCGTTATCGCTGCGTCACTGACCCCTCCCCCTCCGTTCCGCCTCCATCCCTCCCACACCGGCCCATGAGCCGAGTCACCCATCCCACGGCCTGGGTCTGACCTTGACCGTGAGCTATCGCCGGGCGGAACGGGGCCTGTCCGGCTCCCACGCGCCCCAGCCGCGGCCACCGACCCCAGCGACACATTCACAGACGGTCACCGGACGGCAGTCACAGACAGCTCGGCACAGCGCCGGGTCACCCCGAGATTCAGTGGAGGTCACCACAGGTCAACGATTCTTTAACCATGATCTCTCGGTCTTGGATCATGGATTGAATGAACGATCATGGATAATGGAGTCTCGCGGAAGGGACAAACTGTTTTACCATTGTGTCTTTTGCCCATCAGGTATTGCAAATGTGCATTGTGCAGTCCGTATTCAGACGTAAAAGTTCTTGAAAAAGGATGCCAGGCAGTCCTTACGAAGCACAGCCTAGTGTCACATGGCCACGACTAAATGCAAATTAAGCCCCAATGAAATGGCCCTGCCGAGGCTCACCTCCCACGCCAATGGGCGCCCGGTTCCGGTCCGGGGCTTACGCCGACAGTGCAGCCGGGGCGCCGAGACGAGATGATGGGCCCTGCCGGAGAAAGGCTCCCAGCCACGCGGCCCGGAATGACCGCGCCGGCTCCAAACGAATGGCCACCACATTAACGTTATGCCATACCCTAAAGGGTAATGAAACGTCAAACAGATGCCGATCACTCAGCAGTCTGGGCAGAGGCCGTGATTCTGAGGTGACCGTCTGCTGACGGGATACCTAAGTGATAACATAAAGGGAATTTCACCGATCGAACATATGCCGATCGATGATTTTAGCAGCTCAGGATGATTCAATGTGACAAGTTTATCGTTTTTGCCATTGCCTACAATCAATCAAACGGCTCTAATTGCTTTCTATGACGATTATGCTATTTGCAATTCGTTCTTAAAGGGACCATCCCACCTTAACATTAGTTTTGAGTTGAGATAGCCAAGTTTGCGGCCAGGCTCAGAAACCACCATTTATCCTGGTCGCAACCCCCGCAGCTTTATGGTGTTCAAGAAATTTCTTCCCTTTACTTGCAGGGTGGGACCAGCTTAGTCCCTATCTCTTAACCATTAGCGGTTTGTTGATGACGTCAGCAGTCATTTCAACGCCCGCCATTCCTTGAACCCGAGTTTTGCTGACCTTGAGCTCCCTTTTATATCAACGTGAAATCCGTCGTCGGCGCTGAGAAAGCCTATTGCTTTTCATTGTAATTTGAATATTAGAAGATACCCACCACTGGAACTTGGACTGATATTATACCAAGGCCGAAGATGATCAAGGTGCCTGCTATATCTGGAGCTTGGTGTTTTTTTTAATTTTTTTTTTTGGACGTGCACGTGTATTACAGGAGAGAGCACACACCCACACTGACAGACGGCACATCGGGGGGCAAGATCTGGCGGCGGGGCAGCCACTCAGCGTTACACAGCCCGCGGCGAACACAGCTCACCCCACTGAACGTGATACCGAGACACACAGCACGCCAGTCGGCGGGGAGGGGTGGATAGCGGCGCACAAGGAATAATTACACTTCGCCAGGACCTAATGCAGTCGGAGAATCAGTGAACAACAGCCGACGGACACTCCCGCGTCAGCAGTGTGGAAAGGAGCCGGTCCTTCCATCAGGGTCCGGGGCTCTGATCGGGGGAGGGCAGAGCGCCGCCCGGGCGGTAGACGGCCGCGAATCGGTGATTGGTGTACGAATACAGTGCACGCAAAGTCGATACGGTGCATAACACAAACAATGGCCTATATAATGATAATCATGCTACAAATGGCACGCCTGGTGTTCAACTTCAACATGGAATGAAAAACAAAATATCAAAGCAAACTGGATATGGTACTGCAAGTTTAAGTCCAAAGAAATTTGAAGAGCTGACAATTGACATTAATTCTTTTCCCGCAAGGTTTCCATAGGAGATCACACCATGAAGAAATATTTTTGATGTTAACAGTTGAAAGGGGATTGATCTTCCAGTTTTGACGAAAGACACTGCTGACTGTCCTTCATGGAAAAGGATGTCGGCATAAGGTGCAATTGTGCTTGTGAAGTGGTTATAACTGGTCTTTTCACAGTGTTAAATTAAATGTACCATTGCAGCCAAGTGTGTTATCATGTAAGGTAAAATCAAAACTACAATGTTGGTTTTACGAGCATTGAGAAGGCTGGTAGGCATTAGCGTCGCCACGGGGGGGCAAGCGGGGCAGCTTGCCCCCCCAACCTCGGACCGGGCACCCGCTGAGATCGATACAGATCCGATAAGATTTTGGAGTCGGGAAAAAATGGGGGTACCTTTCTGAGAATGTCTGTGAGGTCAGACTCGGTTGGAGCGTGCAGTTTAAACCAGAGTCTGACTCGCAGTCGCCAAAATCTTGAAGACTCCGAGTCCAGACTCGGAAATGTCAATGCTGTGATTCATTCCATGTTCCTAGTTCGTTCTTTATTACATTTTATAGCTGATTTTCATAAGTTTTGGAGTGCTGACACAATTTTCGTTCAAAGCGTGAAACGAAATCTTCGAGGCCTTTCTCAACTCTTTTTTTTTTAATTTTGTCTGAACCTTTTGATGGGAAGGATTCACAAGGACAGAGCCACCGCTAAGCGAAGCTTGTTGCGGTGACCCTGCCCTCTACCCTCCGATCGCGCAATTCCGATTCTATGGCAGAATTTAGAGTCCAAAGTTTAACGTGCGCACAAAGCCGCGCACGGCCGGTCCTCTCGCTGACTTCGCCTGGCTACGGCCTGCCACCAACCGCAACCATACCTGTCAGGAGGCCCATAAATGTCGAGCCCCCGTCGCGCTTCGAACCCGGACTGTTATAACCGGGAACGCGTGCTCTCACCACGCGGAGTCCAACGCTCTAACCAACTGAGCTACGGGACCGGCTCGTCAAATGTCTGCGAAAGGCTGAAGTACCGTACAAGTGTCGCAGGACTTATGAGCTTGCTTTAAACAAAGGCTCCTAAGGAGCTCCACTGAGCCCTAAAGAAGCTTTCAGAGGGCCCAAACGGGCCTCTGAAAGTCTCACTGGTGTCCATGTTCTCTGAGGGCCCATACAGGGATCTTTGAGCCTTCGAACATTTCTGAGAACCTTAACTGGCCTCTGATAGTTCAGCCAAACTTTTGACGCGACAGACTTTGCTAACCCCAAGCCGGCATCTGAGGGGTCACAGCTCACGTGTCCCTCTGAGGTCCGCAACACATGTTTATTATGTCCCTACGTAAGGTCCTTAGGATTCGACACAGACCCCGAGGGTTCACACTGTTATCCGAGGGCTCCAGGCTCACCCTGGGCCTAAGCGCCCGCCGCCCACACTGGCTTCTGAGGGCCCCACCTTGTGCTCGGAAAGCCCTAAAGCACCACGTACACGTAAATATTTGAGGTGACCCACGCCGATCTCCGGGATCCTAAGCATGCTTCTGAGAGTCAGCACTGACCCTGAGTGGCCTGAAATGGCAGCTGGAAGTCCCAAACCTATCTCTAAGGGATCCCTTGCCGCTATGCCGTGCGTAACTTTTGGTTCCGTTTAACAGTTTTTGTTCGCGTTTGCAGCGCTTCCCTTCACACGAAAAACGAGATACTTTTGTTCACACTCGAGTGAACAAAACACTTCCTCTCACTTGAGCAAAGATGAATTACTTCCGATTCACACTTCCGACATTCACTCTCCGCCGAATGCCCAACTTAGCTACGATCGGTGGCTGGGATAAGTCCTATGCATTTCACGTAAAACCTCTGCATGCATGCGTGAATGGAGATTTTAGCAGGGTGATCCGATTAAATGGAGCGTTTTTCACTTTTTCTGGGTAATGATCATGAGCGTCGAGCGTCTGCACAAGGGTCCTCTGCAGTGCGTCGGCAATCGCAGCCACTATATAGGGGAGACCCGGGAGGTATGGGCCCCCTGGAGGTATGGGCCATCGCAGTTTTGAAGAAGTGTTGCGTATTTTTACACATTTGACGGCGTTAACTGGTAGCAGCCCTTCAGTGATTACATCCCACGTGATTTTCAAAACCTTCCTCAGTCTTCTATGGCAATGAGTGGCGATAAAGCGTTTTTGCCCTCTTCGAGTAAAATACGGTACATGCAGAAAATTCGTGATAAATTTGAACCAGGCTCGTTTTATGATGTCAGACCATCGCTAACATAGAGTTTAAATCATGCAAATTAAGACTGGATAGACAATATGAAGCTTTCTTGCAAGATTATGATCTGAGATGCTACGCACATTATGGCGTCCTAACCGGGAGGTTTGGGCCACCCACCCCCGGTGATCCTAAATAGATAAAAAGATGCTTTCATTAAATGTCCCCGTCAATAAGTTTTATTTTTGTCGCGCAAGGTCGAAAATTTAACTTCAAATTTCATTCGAACAGAAATATATTATTCATCTTATTTCATGGTGCATGATTGAGTTTACCAAAATACATATGGGCCCAAGTGACCTCCATGAAGCAAGCTGTTGGCCGCTTATGCGGTTCCTGGGCTCTAAGAGAGATCGAGGTAGATACCAGCTACGAGTATTATTCTCATTGTCGAGAAAATAATATGAAACATGGCATCGGCCCATACCTCCCGGGCCATGGCCCATACCTCCCGGTGCATTTTGATGGATCGAAAAAGCACATGATTTATTGAAAGTTATCTCGGGACAAAATACCCAGTAAACATGCCGACGTCGGCCCGACGTCGGCCGACGTCGGGGTGACGTCGGCAACTCGGCGTCAGCATGCCGACGTCGGCCCGACGTCGGTCCAACCTCGGCACGACGTCGGCTGGATGTCGGATATGCCCGCATGTTCCGACGTCCAGCCGAGGTCCAGCCGACGTCGGGCCGACGTCGGACCGAGATCAATTGCTGAGGTCCAGCCGACGTCGGGGCGACGTCGGACCGACATCGGCCGCTGTTTTGACCGTTAAAATAATATAAAATACATGTTTCATGTTTCATAAAGAGCTTCTGTATTCAAAATATCCTCAGGAAACTCAAATCTTCCTCCACGCCGCAACCCCCTGATCCGGACTGGACGGGAAACTTTATCCCATTTGGGATTGCCCGTAAGCCGAGCTCGCCCGTAGCCGGGTGCGGTGAGTGCTTGGGGGCTGCTCAGTGCTCGGCCTATCCTTTGGTCAGGCTCAGCCCCGGCAACTCACCAGGGCCGGGCCCAGTTCATATAGAAAGGCCAGTCGGCAAGTGTCAATTTGCCAAAGTGCCACTTATCAAAGGGACACTTTGGGAAACGTTGGTGCAGGTGTGTAAGAGTGGCTATATGAATCCATTGTGGGGTCGCCCTTTCCAATAAGTGTCACGTAACAGCAATGGGACCAGGGACTCTACATATATGAACTGGACCCACGGTGCTCGCCAAGAAGACCAATGTCTCCATCCTATGATCCTTCCGGCTCTGAAATGGTCTTGTCAGACCGAAAGGGCATAACCCAACAAAACAAACCAAATTCGTTAGCTGGTTGCGTGGTGTAGGGTAGCCTGGGGCAAGACGCCCCAGATAATTTATTTTGCTACATAAATTTTGTCCCACATCACCTGAAAGGCCAAATTTGTGCTCAATGCGTTCTTTGGACATTTTACTTTAAATTGCACCCCTCAAATTGATTCACTTATGATCGGACTCCAAGCTAGGAAGTGATTTGTGAAGCAACTGCAAATGGGGCATTTTGCCCCAACCCCAGGGCAAAACGCCCCACGGCCTGGGGCAAGTAGCCCCATACCTTAGATTAAAGATTTAACATGGTAGTTGGCTAAATTTTATGTGAGAGGTCCGTTAGACCTCTGGAGGCACGGCACTGAAGTTAGCACATTCCATCCTGTCAGGTGCTCAGCATATGACACTGTTGTATGAGCAGGTTTTTCACCTACCTCATAAGACCAAATAATAAATTATTGCAATGTAAATGTTAACAAAATACTTCCTTGGCCATCCAGTTGCTGAGGAAAATACACATAAAGGCATAGAAACTTACTGTTCGCCAGCTACCGAACATTAGAAAGTGGGTAGCCCCAACAACACAAGAGGTAAAACGCCCCAGGGGCTTTTTGCCCCGCGACCTACTGGGGCGTTTTACCCCATCACGTAGTTCGGTCAGAGAACAACGCCTTGCACTCCAGTAAGACATAATTTAACACGAACCGACCCGGCATGATAAGCGTTAGACAATAGTTGTTCAAAATACATAAAAGTCGTTAACCAAATGTGGACCATAAAAGAACGCCATGATTCATAATCTGACAACAAAACATAAAAATCACTCAAAAAACACATTTTTGGCTATATCTCCCGAAAGAGTCATCACAATTTCTTTCCAGTCTGCTCATATAATGATCATATAGTGCACGTTTTATAGAAGAGATGATGTTTCCCCAGAACCTTGCCAGTTCCGAGAAACAACGGTGAGGCGTTTTACCTCGGCGGGGCGACTTGCCCCGGTCTACCCTAGTGGTTAGCGCACTAACCTCGCATTCGAATGACACGGGGCTCGAATCCCATCGCCAGCTGATGCTTTTGGCGTGTTGTCCCAGTAAACATGCCGACGTCGGCGACTGGGGGGCTCGAAGCCCGCCGCCGGTTGATATTTTTGGCGCGTTGTCCCAATAAACATGCCGACGTCGGCCCCGTCGGTCCAACGACGAACGATCTCGTCAACCTCGGCAAACGATCTCGGCCCGACGTCGGCTCGACGTCGGCTGGACTTCGGCTGGACGTCGGAACATGCGGGCATATCCGACGTCCAGCCGATGTCGGGCCGAGGTTGAACCGACGCTGGGCCGACGTCGGGCCGAGCCTCGGCCCGACGTCGGGCCGACGTCGGCATGTTTACTGGGTAGTTGATCCCAGATGCCTAATATCAGGCACACGTTGCAGGCGAAAGGCAATTTCACATACACAGAGTGAAAAACCGAGTCTAGCCACTGCCCACTGGAAGAAAATTGCCTTTTCACAAAACCGGCCCATACCTCCCGGGTCTCCCCTACTATAATTCTACCAGTCGTTTTTGTCATGAAATTTCGAAATTTCGAATTTTTCTGTAAAAAAATTACATGTCATAGCTAGAAGAAAACCTTTGTCACCATCGGATTCCTCGCACCATTGCGCGTCGAATGATATGTAAAACGAGTGAGTAAAGACTGGGGAAAGGCAAGTTTTAACACAAAAGTTGATTTTGCCCCCCCCCAACCGAAAATCTCTGGCGACGCCTATGCTGGTAGGTAACACCTGCCTGTGCTCGTAAATCATGCTGCCAAAGTATTCTAAATTAATTTTATCATACACTTGTGTTGTCCAGAATGGTTGCACTATTGTTTGGTATCATATTATTCCATGTACATATGGTAGTGTTAAGTCCGACCAACATGTTACCAGATTTGAAGCTGTTACGTTACCTAAGTACCTACCTGTTTTTTTTTACTGGCGTGGTGAATGTCACCTGGATTTTGTTTTGAGGTGCAGACCTAGTAACTCTGACTACATGGGTTTGAAGCTATTATCTATTCTGTTTTTACTGGCCTGGTGAATGGCGACTGATGTTGTCCGTGGATGGCACTGAAACAAATTTTGAGTGTCAACTGCCATGTACAGTGTTTTAATACAATGCTGAGGGCTGAAAGTTGTCTTGTTTAGAGTGGTGAAAGTTCAGGATATGCCAGCCACCATGGTGGGTCAGAGTTAATGTGTTGCAGTCAGTTCGGCTTCGGCAAGCACACGGATGGGCATACGCATCAAGACCTGCTCTGCCATACTTTCAGCCAATTTTACCTAGGCAAGTCTTTTCTTTTTTTCTGCCAAAAGCTATGACATTGTGAATTTCAGTGCTGTGGCCTGTGTGTAGCTTTCAGGAAAGCAATTCTAAATAAAGCTCTGATAAAGTGCATGAAATCAGCAATGCAGCCCTCTATTACATTTTCTACAACATCTTACTTGTTCCTTGCATGGAGAGAAAAATGCAATGGTATGAATTCGTTTATTCACATAATTTGACAAGCATGCAGTTACCTGCTAATCCGAATATACGCTACCTGCTACTATCACTGCACAACACAGAGCAGAAAACATCAGTTGATCAAACACAAGACACAACAGAAGTTTACAACATAGGCCTGCCGAACCTGCTTCCTCCCACCACAGTTGATGCCATTTCCTAGCCTGGCTTGATGTGAGCACTGAATAGCTGCTTTGTCTAATTACAGCTCACTACCATTCAACTTAAACTACTCTCTTTAAAGTAAGAGTGAGAGCGTTCAGTGTTCATAGCAGCTCGACAGACGACAGACAACAAACATCTTGACAAACCAACCAGTATTTGATTTGGCTAATGATTTATGTGCCTGTTGTATCATGGCCAAACTACTTTAACAGCAATAATCCCTGTTTCATCTTGATCTTGCTTTTAATTCCATTTGAACTCAGATCTTGAAACAATCATCTGAAGTGATATCAGATACTGGCTTCTGTTTCTCTTGAAAGCAAGTTAAAACAACGATAAACTAAGGCAGGAGATGTGAGTTGTGGCAGTAGATTTTTGATTCAACATATGTCAACCTTGTGATATTTTTTCACTTTCGATGATAACACAAAAGCAAATATTCTAAATAGCCAGACGTTTCGGCCTCAGGGTGCCTTCGTCAGTGACAATACTGAGATACTAATACATTAATAAATTAATCAATATAATCTTTTACACTTTCAAACTACACATGACCTGGACATTTTTCAACCATTCTGAATGGTTCATTTTAAACCAAGAATGGTTACTTTTAAACCATTTTTCAACCAAGAATGGTTGAAAAATGTCCAGGTCATGTGTATTTTGAAAGTGTAAAAGATTATATTGATTAATTTATTAATGTATTAGTATCTCGGTATTGTCACTGACGAAGGCACCCTGAGGCCGAAACGTCTGGCTATTTAGAATATTTGCTTTTGTGTTATCATCGAAAGTGAATAAATATCACAATGTCTGACACGATACATATGTCAACCTTATATTGCTTGAGACCTCTGTGACAGACAAACAAATATTTATAGTTTTTTGATAGTTTGGATTCTTGGCTTGATTTAGCAGATCAGCTGTGAACCTTGACTTTGAAATCACATAAATGTCATGGTACCCGAACGAATCCTCGCATGACATTTCTTCGTCCGCATTTCTTCGTCTACAAATCTTCGTCGGTGCATTTATTTGTCCATCAATGCTTACTCTTGCATATATTTGCGTTGAAGAAGAAATGCGAGCCGATTTTCATATACCCTGATGCGAGACAAAGTAATGCGATACGAATAAATGCCCTGACGAAGATTTGCAGACGAAGAATTGCGATACGAAAAAATGCCATAAGAAGAATTGTCCTGGAATCCTTTGTTGGCCATCATATATTGACCTTGATAAGATAAACGCATCATTCGCGCAATATTTGTCGCACTTTGATACCAAATTATTGCTTCCAAATGCCGACGTAAAGAAAACCTTTATGTGACGTCATAGAAACAGCGGAGTTCCCAAAAAGTAAACAAAAATAAAAGTCTTATATCTCGAAAACGGTTGAATATTTTCCGGTAAAATTTGGTAGATGTTCATTTTCGCTCTTTGTGATTCACGCTACATCACTTTTATGCCAATTCATTAACTTTTTTGAAGGTGGGAGGGTCCCTTTAAACCATGCAACGTTAAACATCACCAATTTCCACTTGCAAGAATGCAGTGGTTTGCCGAGCACTTAAAGACTCGAACTCAGACTTAGCTGTTGTAATTTGCAATGATTATGTAAAGCTTACGACAGAACAAAGAAGGCGCTGGTCACAAGAAGCTGCATGCCGCCGCGCTGGGCCGAGAACTTTGTCAAAAAGTGTACGGGATACATTGGCTTTGACAGTCTCGGGCGGTAACTGTGCCATCCTCTGTGGGTCAGCGGGTTTCCGTCCGCACAGCGACTGCTCTGTATTCGTCCTGGACACGGACCGCGGCCACTTCTTATATCCCCGGCTCGCTCCCAAGGCCGGCCATCCGGCCCAGACGGCCAGCGGCCCGCGACCACAGCGCGGGGCGGCCGGGAGCAGAGCGCTGCCGCTGCCTCAGCGCCAAACGGCGCGCCGTTTAATTGGTAATTGGTAATTGGATAGAGGTGGTCGGCCGGCCGCGCTGGCCGCGCCGTTCGATCGGCCCGCTCTGACGCCTCTCCGTCCCCGCTCTGACGCCTCTCCGTCCCCGCTCTGACGCCTCTCCGTCCCCGCTCTGACGCCTCTCCGTCCCCGCTCTCCCGGCAGACACGGCGGCTAACACGCTGACGCCGTACAAGTCCAGCCGCAGCATCGGCAGCCCGTCCAAGTCGGAGGTCTCCAAGACGGACCGGTGAGTGCCTGCCGCCGCGCTGTGGGGACGGTCGGGGGGGGGGGCGGTCACCGGGGCCGTCCGACTCTGCACCTGGTCAGGCGGGATTAGTGGCGGTCGTCGGCCGGAATGGCCGGCCGTCGTCAGAGGCGCCGCCAGTAACGAGCTCGGCAATCAGCCTGTCGGGAGCGCCGGCCATCAAACCCCGCCCCGACACCACCCCTGCCCGCCCGCCCCGACCCCGATGACCCGAGCGGCGCCTCCCGAGACGGAGGCAAACCAGTCGTTTGCATTCCGGTCCCGGCCGCGGCGGCTCCATTACTCGCCTTGCGCCGGTTGCGTGGCTTCAAATGGAATTGCACGCACCATGAGGTGATTACGGGGGCCCGTTTGTAGCGGAAAGGCACGAAGTGCTGTTGTTAAAAAGGTATCCATCACCGAAACGGCGCGGCCCGGTTTTCGGTTCCTCATTCCCAGGAAACTATAAATACTTGTCAGCGCGTCATCAAACAGCGGGCGGCTTCCCAGTCGGGTGTGGAAACAGCCCTCCGTCACCGGACGGGCGGCGCAAACAGCCGGGTGTGGAAACAGCCCTCCGTCACCGGACGGGCGGCTTCCCAGCCGGGTGTGGAAACAGCCCTCCGTCACCGGACGGGCGGCGCCAACAGCCGGGTGTGGAAACAGCCCTCCGTCACCGGACGGGCGGCTTCCCAGCCGGGTGTGGAAACAGCCCTCCGTCACCGGACGGGCGGCTTCCCAGCCGGGTGTGGAAACAGCCCTCCGTCACCGGGACGGGCGGCGCAAACAGCCGGGTGTGGAAACAGCCCTCCGTCACCGGGACGGGCGGCGCAAACAGCCGGCACCAAATCAGACGGACGCAAACCAACTCATGGACCACGGTCTCCGATGGCTGCAGAACTTGACTTTCACTGTTCTGTCCTTGATTGCAACCATGCCCTGTTCAATACAGGGCGGGATTGTTCAATTATCCACTACCCTGCAGTTTCAGTTTGGTATGTAGTATGTGCCCCTGCACCATCATTAGGGTGTTCCATATTACTATAGAAAAATTCAAAATCAAAACACATCGTCATTTCGATTTTGCCCTGTATTCTTACTTCAAATGAAAGCGATTGACACCTCGTTGAACAAAATCGGACGATATTTAGATGTCGCGCTCATGACCGCCATACGAGTAGCACTCTAGAGTGAGAAGGCCGAGCAGGCGGCCTTGGTCCGCTTGGGAACCTGGCTGCGGTGAAGCTGGACGACGCGAAGGAGGTACTGGCGCTGTTCCTCATCCTTAACAGCGCCAGCGAACTGCTTGATGAGGGCGATCCCGCGCTCGGCGCTGTCATTCACCACCTTCAGGGCCCTGATGCGGTTCTTCAGTGCCTCGTCCTTGATCAGGTTCTGGGGATGATCTTCCCGATGCGCCAGCAGCTCGAACAACCGTTTGCTGCGACTAGTGGCGAAGTTGCTCAGGGTAGTGGTGTTATCCACACGCAATCCTTTCCCATCGAGCCGCTTCAGTGCCTTCTTGGACGCAGCTTCTTCACCAGGTTCTCCAGCATCCGCTTCTTCTCCTCATCCTCGACTCTGTCGTCGAAGAAAGCCAACGCGATGAGGTCTTCTGAAAGGTACCAGAGATGGCGGGTTAGGGCCTTGGTAGCCTGTGCGCTGACTTCCTCGTCGGGATAATCGTTGAGGGCCTGCAGGAGCTCCAGATCGTTCTTCGGGGCGTACTCCGGAATCAGCGCCTCGTGCCAGGGCTTGACGTACAAGAGGCTCACGAACAGTGCCACTTGACGGAGGCCTTGTTGAACGCGAGCTGGCAGCTCAAGCTGGTCGATGAAGAGCGTCATCTTGACGGCGTAGATGGCTTTGGCCATCCATCTAGCTTGATGATAGGCACCAGGAACTCGAAACCGGACCTGTCCCTCAGTTCCTCCGAGGAACACGAGGCACAGACGGAGAAGCTCCTCGTAGTCCTCGCGTGGGTTGCTTCCGTCATGGAGAACCTTTCGCAGGAACGCAATCATCTGCACGCGGAGCAGCTCAAGCCAATACTTTGAGATACTACGAGTGTTAGCTTCATTCTTCATGAAACTAGCATACAGAAAAGTTTCAAAAGAGCGCGACATCTAAATATTGTTCAATCGAGCTGGGTTTTTGCACACATCATGGATATATGGCAAGGTTATGGGGCGACATCGAAATGTCGGCCAATGCTGAAGTTGGGGAAAATGGAACACCCTAACCATCATGCACTGTTAATGCACCTATCCTTAATGAGTCATCTCCAACCTCATTACCTCTGTCTCTCCCTCTTCCTCCAGTAGTCCTCTATGTGGGTCCAGTCGTCCCTGAGTGAGGTCGGTAGGGCGGCGGTGGCAGGTCCGTTCGCGTATCCTCCAGGCCGTAATGTCAGTTCTTCTGTGTCCTCCATTCCAGTCCGTGGTGCCAGCCTCGTTCGCGTATCCTCCCTGCGTTGCCGTCGCGCTCCGTGTTTGTGCTGCCCGTAACGCCGTGCGCGCTGTTTATTTTCATAAGGCCTCGAAATACCGTCAACGCGAGCCGCCTGTTCGCCGCGTCTGTCTCGTTGTGTGTCAGTGTCGCACGGCGCAGTAGTGGGTACAGTCAGAGCAGAGACAGAGCTCAGCGGCAGGGGGGGGGCTTCCGGCCGCTGCTGCTGGCTGCGTCAGACCGTCAGTGGGCGATGGTCACAGATGGTGAAGGGCTACCGGGAGGCAGAGAAACAGGTGGGAAGGGGACAGACGGTGGCAGCTAGGGCGGGGGAACAGAGGTATACGTGTCCCGGCGTTCCGTGCATGTGTGTGTGATACTATTCCACTGTGCGGCCGTCTCGGTGCCGTCGGGGTGACTCCATCGGGGACTATCGACGGGGACCGGACCGCCGCGGCGGGCGGCGCCGGGGTCGGTCGACCGGTCTCGGCCGGGTCAGAGAGCGCGGCGGCTGACGCGGCACCTCTCCGGATGGCAGGCGGCCGGTGCTGCTGAGTCGGCCCATACTCGGACTGGAGGGCCGCCCCGAGAGGAACCGGCGCCGCCTTACGACGCAGGCCAGCGGAAAATGCCAGCGGAAAATGCCTGGATGGGAAGCGAGAAAATGACGGAAAAACAAGTGTTACTGCTGAGACACAGCAGCGTTTGGCATCCGTCCAAATAGATGTGGAAGTCGTGGTTGCTGACAGCCTGGCCGCGTAATCATCATGGAGGCCAGTAATGCTGCCCTCACTGCAGCATTCTGAGGGAGTTATCAGCCGTTCTGGCAGGCTTAAGGGCATGTAATCCCATCATCCGGCCGAGTTGGTGTGCCGTCCGGCGGCGGTCGGCGGGCGCCGGTCACAGATGATGGAGTGCCCGCCGGTGGGACGGGCGCCGCCGCCCGAGTCGCCGCCGACCGGCCCGTCAGCTGGCCGTTCCCAGTGCAAACCGACGGCCGCTCAGCTGCCCTGAATGGGTGTCGCCGCCGTGTCGCTTACAATGAGTGGCGACATAATACCTGGGCGGCTGTGTGAGCGAGTGCAGCGCAACAAATAGCGCCCCCAGCAACGAGACGTAATTATCAAACGACGAATGGTATTTGGCTGAAATGGGAAAGGATAAAGGAACTCATCTATCGTAAGACGAACATTAAACCAGTAGAATCATGTTGGCCATTACCGAAACTGCATGATATTCGGCACAGTGTTCCAGCTGTGGTTGAAGACGTTGTCCTATAACGTTGTCACACAACAGCACACATGCAGTGCTGTTCCTGGGGCGGCTGACAAGAGGCCGCGCGCGTGCTACCGCGCCCAGCTTCTGCCGGGCGCGGTTCCTGTTGCTCGCTAATGGGCGGCGGCGGGCGGCGGCATCATTCTGCGGCCGGCACGCCGCATCTGCCGGCCGGCCGGCTTTGTGGGGGCGTCCGCCGCCGCTGGAGCACCATTGATTGCGCGCCGTCCGGCGGCAGCCACAGCAGCCATTGTGCGCCGGCGCCCATGGCTGCCAGCTGTCCGCTGGATAATGGGAGCGTCACCGGCGTGCCGCCCCCGCCCCCGCCCCGCCGGATACATCAGCGGGTCGCCGCCGGGCGGGTGACGCCGCCGCGCTGACCCGGCCGTCACGGCGCCGCCAGCACGAGTAATGAGAACAGAAAAAGAACGGGGAACGAGCGGCGATATTGGCCGCGGGCAGACGACGGGGACTGATACAGCCAATCATTCGTGAGGATATTGATAACCGGGCGCTGATCAGGCGGCCGGGTCTGGGACACGGCGCGGTGACAGCCCGCCTTGCCGAGCGCGTTATTAGACCAATAAACCGTGCGCCGCACATAATGAAGGAATCAGCCGGCTCGCGTCCCTCTTCTCTTGTATAATCTCCTCCTGTCTCTATCCTCTCTCTCACTCCCTCCCTTTCTCTCTCCCTCCGTTCTTTGTCATTCTTTTTGCCATATCTCTCCCATATCTACTTTTTCTTTTTCAGCACAGTCTGACTTGTGCCATAAATTTCATTTTCGTTCTTTTCTCCATTGTTTATTTAGCGTTAGCTAGTCGAACACTGGCCTGTTTCTATACAACGCCGCCGCCGGGCAGACTCTGATCAAACCGTGCCGCCGATTCAGCTCCACTCGTCGGGCCTGCACCGAATTGAGACAGCCCTCCGAACAATGGCCTCCCTGTCGACAGACCGCGGCAAAATCAGACCAGACGGGATTAACTCGGGGGAGCGGATTTGTATCTAAATGTAATCAACCGGCCCCGGCCTCATGTGGATTCGATCGTCCCTCTGCAGATGTGCCGTGAATTATTCAGCGCAGTTCTCGGCAGTTTTTTGTCGCGCGATCCCAGTGATCTGACGAAGGATTAGGCAGTTAATAGATTTCGTCGGACAATTCTCAGTCAGATTTGGGGCGATAAACGCTAAAACGCACTATCGGCCCGAGTAACGGCCGCTAAGATCGTCATTAGCGGGTACAATGGCGCCCCGGCGGCGCCGTATCTTATTACCCATTACGGGCGGCGCGGCGTCCCTCTGCCGTTCGGCGTTTTTACGCCGGGGGACGCCGGTTGGCTCACAAAGACTGCCGCCGTGCCACTGTTCACTGTCAACAGGCCGTGAAATAACCAAATAACCACCTCTGGATATACCGCCGGCCTGCTTGGGTCGCTGAGATGTTTTGTATCAATGTTGACATGATCAGCTCACATCTGCCGAATCCTCGGAAACTACCAGTGGGATAGTATGCCGGAGTGACGGCCCAACCCAGCCGCCGGGAGTATCAGCTCGGGCGCTACTCTGCCAACAAACACACGCGACCCTGTATTCAGATATCCATCAGGGCGGCGGCCGTCCTCCGGCGCGAGCGTCGCGTGCCGGCCGGCCGGCTCGTGTCATCCGGTGGCGGGTCGTGACTTTACCGCCGCCGACACCGCCTCCGCCGCCGCCACCTCCGCCACTGTCGCCGGCGACGCCAGCAACGAAGGCATCGAAGGCAACTCGTCGACTTGTACAGCGAGTTCTGCCATTTGGTGAGGAGTTTCCACGCCCACGTCGCTCCATTCGATATATGTCCCAAAGTGCAGTGGCAATGTCTGCGCCACACTACGCCAGTCCACCTGAGCCCTGGGTTCTGCGAACGGAGATAGTCCATTGTGTCACAATGCTCTTCACGCCTCCTCACGCTTTAGGCTGCAAATTAACTTAGTCTCGTGAAATGTCACCGGCGGATGGGGACTTTCTATCCGGCACGTAACACCAGTGAACCACGGGACGGCCCCAGGCGCTAGAGAGCACGCCATTTCAGAGTCCGTGAAAATGCCGTCCGCGGGCGCGGCTCTCCGAGCTGCCGACCTCCCTTGAGGGCCGAGTGACGCGCCCCACTGCTAGCTGTCCCACCCACCGAGGCCCACGCCGAGAGCGTCTGCCCGCCGCTGGCAGTCGGTCCCGGCCGCCGCGCAGTACCGCCGGAGGCCGCGACGGAAGTGGAAGATAAACAGGTCGCCAAGTTACGCCCGGAAACGGCCCAGTCGCCGGCGGTCGTCCGAGGCGCGGTATGCCGGCGGGGGTCATGCATAGAGATAGGTGGTTTGTGGCGACGGTCGCGGACGGTCGGAACGTCGGCGGTCGGCGGACGGTGTCTGACGGCCGGGGATACAGTCTGGAGACCACAGGACTGGCGGGCTGACGGCTGAAACAGCACAACCTGAGACTGACGCCGAGAAACGGCCACGCACCGGCGGCAATAGTCAGCCGTGTCCGCGGGAGAAACGATTCTCTGACGGCCTCACGGTAACGCCCTCCGGATATATACTCTACAGTCTGAACAGTGGACGTCTAACGTTAAAACGGTGAATGTCTAACGTTAGAACAGTGGATGTCCAACATTAATACAGAGGATGGCCAACGTTAGTATAGTGGATGGCCAACGCTAGTACAGTGGATGACCAGCGTTAGTACAGTGGATGGCCAACGTTAGTACAGTGGATGGCCAACGTTAGTTCAGTGGACGTAACGTTAGTGCAGTGGATGCCCAACGCTAGTACAGTGGATGGCCAGCGCTAGTGCTGTGGATGGCTAACGTTAGTACACTAGCGTTAGCACAGTGGAGACAGTGCAGGGCGTTGGCGCTGCCTCATTCCATCGATCGTCCGGCCAGCTCCGACCGCAGCCCTCGCCGGGTAGCCGTCGGTATAGGACTACTCGCCTCAGTCGGACCTCGTTACCGCTACCACCTCCCGGTGCAGAGGGGGCAGGGACAGCTACCACCTCCCGGTGCAGAGGGGGCAGGGACAGCTACCACCTCCGCTATAACTCCCTGCCGCGGCGGTGCTGGGGAAAGCTGAGACATCACCGCCGTGCAATGAAATGAATACATAAATGTCACTCGACGACGTGCAGGGAGTTATATGGCGGGCACATGCCCCGGAGCGCATGGTCGTACACACATAATAAACTTATGCTATGAAACATCACAGGAAATTGAAGTCACAGGGTGGTCGACATCTGTAATTCGCAGAGTTAATGGCGCCACAAATATTACACCAACATTGCAAAATTAATTCGAAATTGGAACGAAAGCTCAATCTGCCTAACGAAATATCCATTTCTGCTCTAAATATAGTGCACTTAAATTAACTGGAAAAAGACGAAGGTAGAGGAATTGGATAGTAGGTGGCAGGATCTTAGCTACTCCAGCTCTCACACAATCGGCCACCTGCCGCCGCCGCCACCCTTGCTGCTCACTGCCTGACCCCACTGCCACTGCCAGGGCCCATCCGCAGGAATCCTAGCCTGCGTGCCGGTCGCGTGTGCAGTGTCTCCGGAAATAACCGGGCCGCCGGCGCGGCTGCCATGGGCGCTGCCGACGCGCGCGGCACGCACCCCTCCGTCCGAGCGCCGCTGCCGAGGGCGTGGTCGGGTGCCTCCACCACCGCCCGGCTCCCAGTCCACCGCCGCCGGCGCGGAAATCGGCAGACTGCCGCTGGCAGGCCGGCCGCGCGGGCCAATTAAACCGAGACGGATGGCCGGCGGTGAATACGGCGGCGGTGGCACCGGCGCCGGCGCGCCTCCCCGCCCGGATCAGTGGCCTTTGATTCGGCCCGCTGCCGCCGCCGAGCAGTCTATGGCCCGGGGCGAGATAGCGCGGCTGACGGGGAGGGAAGGGAGATGGCGAGAGATGGGTCGCCCACCGGTGATAGATGGCGAACCTGCCGCCCCTGGTTCAGGTGATGTCTACACATGGTTATCCAGTGGACCGATGATGGATGCCGGGGATCAGCCCCCGCGCCGCCGCCAGCGCGGTAGATGCAGCGCGCTCCGGCGAAGAGATAGACCGGCAGCACTATGGGCCCGTCACAGCGCGCTCCGGCGAACGGAGTGACCGAGCAGTGCTCTGAGCCTGCCATAAACGACACCACGGAAAGAACGGCAGCGCTCTCAGCCCGTCACAAACGACAACGAAATGCTCTGAAGGCCAATCAGCCGCGAGAGATGAAACACTTCTCTTGGACTTCCTTCGACTTTTTGAATAAAGAAAAGGTAGCATTACCACTCACATACCTCTTGATTTATTATCTAGCCTAGTCAAAACTAGGCCAATGCGCTGTGACACCGGGGCGAAGTTTTTATCCCAGCGATGACAGGTGTGTTGATCCATTTCCACGACCGCTGGGTGCAGGCGGCGCGGCAGACAAACCGCTCCAATAAACATGCCGGGGATGTTCGGGTGACAGCCGAGGAACCCGAGCACGTCTCCCGTCTCCCAGTCCCGCGGTAATGTGCCGGTACAGGGCCGAGGGCCGCAGTAATGTGTTGGATGCCAGGTGCTGCTCTCCTAGCCGACGGTCGCCGCGGAGATGGCGACAGACGACAGACGACAGACGACGCACCCGGCTCGGTCAGCCGAGTGGGACGAAGGGCTCCGGGCAGCAGAGCGGTATGGAACGCCGAGCTCCTGTCAGTAGAGGGGCGGTGCACCGGGCTCCCCCCGCATGGGCGTGGAAATCCACGAGTTCCAGCGGGGAGCGGGTTAATATCATGTCATGTCGCCATTTTTTAAAGTCAACATTTTACATAACGCTTAATCACGTTTGAGGCTGCACGTATTTCAGCTCAGTCGTGTTGGGCGCCGCACCGTCTCTACCCACGCAGTGCGTGCCGCCCCGGCGGTCGGCGGACCGCGGACGGGCGGCGTTTTGTCCGGCCATGTATCAGCGGTCGGTCGGCGCTGCCATGGGCGCGGTGTCTGCCGCGAGTTAATCACCCGCCGGTATGGACGACCTGTCAGCGGCGGCACTGTTTGGCTTCCAATGACGGCCGCCGCCGGGACGGGAACAGGCCAACTTGGCGACAGCACGCCGACCAACTTCGCCTCCTTTGTCATTCCCGAGAATAAAGTGGAAGCCACGCTGTGCGCGCCCTCCGTCCGCGGACGAAATGTATGGCACTGCTGACATGAAACATGCTTTTAGAGAAGTGGCACTGAGCCAACCTCATACACTGCCTACGGGGCGCGCAACTCCGCCCATAGTTCCTGAGCTATCCGAACATGTTTCGTGCAATTAGATCTGATTTCTCTTGAGATCATGGGCGATAGATCGCAGCTGACTGCGTCAAAATTGTCCCGCTGATGCGTGCAAATATCATGACGTCAATTCGTCACAGTGATTGACTGGGCGTAAGGTACTGCGGAGAATGTGTTCGATTTGCTTTAACAGCTCATGATATTATTTTATAAAAGATGCGAAATACGCAAAATACGCAACGAACTCATTTCACATTGTATGCCTACCGACTAAACAAACAATAGCACCTGGTTTCTGGGCTCCTAAACGAAGCTCGTGAATTCCGTTTTGTGTAACAGGAATTTATAGGCCGTCGGGACTGTGTGTTTCGCTTAGTGCCGGCATTCGTGTCGCCGCACACGCGTGATGTGCCGGATTGGAAGTCGGAAAATGGATTGGTGTTTGCGCAGCCCCGGGCATCGAATGGCTCGGCCGGCTCTGTTGACGCCGAGTCAATAACCGGCCGAAACTAAAAACCGGCCGCCCCCTATCCTTTCGACGGTGTTGAGAACGGCTATTATGGAAAGTGATTTTCTTCGGTGATTTGATGATTTTCTATGATTTTGTCATAATCTATGAATACATTTTTGAATGGCATCCTATGTTTGAATATGTACATTCTTTTACAATTTTATTTTCTCGCTCACAACAAAAAGCAGGGAGCCGGCATTCCAATAAAAGCCATGCCACACCTGCCGTGCAAAACATCGTCAAGTTTCATCAGGCCGGCGCAGCCTCAATACATGGTCGGCCCGGCGTAAGTATTAATAGCACAAAGGGCGCCAGCTCGATCATCCATTGTCGCTACTGATGCTGCATAGGTCTCTGCCAGCGCGGCGGCGCCGTGCACCGACCGACAATGGATGGTAACGATTGCCCGGCGCGCCTTGCACGACCTTCATGTCACTGTCATGGACGGAGAATACATGGCAATCGACATGCAACGCCGGTTCATTCGTTTCAAATCGGGTGCGAATACGTGTACCTATGTGCAACGTGGAAAGTACTCATTTCATTGAGAGGTTAATTCATGGGAAGGAAACTACACGGGAAACCCTTAGCTTTATCTATTTTTATCTTTATACGACGCTAGGCTGTGCTGCCTCGATGCTCAAAGATTTCAAGAACTGAGAACTTCACTCATTAGTCATTTATTTGGCAAACACACTTCGGCAATGGTTTTCATGCAGCCATAGACGTATTCATCAATGCAGATCGCTTATTGTGATGCTGGCAACCAGCCACTTAATACCTGGAGGCCCGTACATGCCTTGTGATTGTCGGCATACGATGTATCAAGTGTTCATTCCATGACAGGTTCCCATAATCACCCAGCACGCGCCTGTCTCACCAGCCTCGCCCACAGACCCCGCGTGTGTCATCCAGTCCACTTCGACGCCCTCGCACCGAGTGTCTCCGCCTTCGGCGCCCTCTGACCGAGTGTCCCTCCTTCGGTGCACTCTGATGCAGTCGCACCCTCGGTACATACCTCCTGACTAACCCAGTGTCTCCCCGCGCCCCCAGGTACGCGATGGGGTTCGCTTCGGCCGGCTCTGCGGCTTGCCCGGTCAGTCCCTCTGACCAATGTCTCCCCGCGCCCCCAGGTACGCGATGGGGTTCGCTTCGGCCGGCTCAGCGGCGCTGCCGGGCCGGCACAGCCTGCACCGGCCGCCGGCCGACCCTCCGTTCAGCTACTCGAAGCCGGCGCTGCTGCCGACCGGCGGCCGCCGCTGGAGCTGGAAGCTGGCCACCCTGGTGCTGGCCGGACTCTGCCTGGTGCTGGTGTCGCTGCTCGGTAAGTCCGAGATCGCCGCTGGGCAACTGAACACAGAGCTGGCCAACATTCAACAGAAAAGAGTGACCGATTGTTACACAGGGATAGCACGTGCTACGGGCACGGTATTTAGGGTATGCTTATAATATCTTTATAACACTTAGTGAGATTAGTATATTTTGAAGGAAACTTTGTCGTTAGTATGGTTAAAACCGTTTTCAATGGTCGCATTTATTCATTTTTTAGTAGCAAAATGTCATTCTAAAATAATATTCCCAATGTTTTGCTGACATAATAATCCTGTGAGCGATGACAGCAGAACTGCCGAGTGCCGGGTAAGCCGATATTCGGAGGTTTTTTTTTTCACGGAAAAATAGTTAAAAAATATCCGCAACACTCAGTAGCGCCTATCATCGTCCATCACAGCACAATGCGGCCTCGCAAGGGACGCACGAGGGAGACACATTTCAGCCGGTCCTGTCGATTATCACACGCATGATTTATGTACCTCACGCAGACAGATGCGGCTTATGACTCGCTAAAACCCGTTTGCCGGGCAGCGAGCTCTCAAATGGATGACGCACGTCGTGTTTTACGACTGGTGACGGATTTATGAGCTCTTCTTCACCGCTCAGCGTGGAGATGGAGCGCTCCCTGATAAAGCCATATTTACGAGACAGATATTCAGTGATCCAGAAAAGCTTCCAAAACCTTTGTCAAGTGCCGTTGACTAGATAAAACTTTCACAAGACAAATCCCAGCCAAAAGGCGACTGTCTTTTAGTATTCGGCCGTTCTAAAACGTTAGTTGAAATTTATCGCCAGACGCAATATGGTGGCTATAGCTGTAGTTTTTATACAATGAATCTGCTGTCAGGAATGAAATTTGCCGTTTTGGTCGACCTCCAAGGTCGTACAGTTTTCATTTTTATTAATGGCTGACCTGGCTGCTCGTTATAACTCGTTTAAAGCGTCCAGATTGCGCCAGACTGCACCCCGAAAACAGTTAGCGCGGCCCATTTACGACCGTTAGCGTTGATTTGACTGCCATAACCTATTGGCTCGCCAAATCCCTATATGTAATTTCCATCCTGAAACCATCCTGCTAAGAAATATGTGCATGTGGTGCATGCCCTAGTCCGCGGCTGTTGGATTCGGCTGGGCCGCGGTAGGGCAGACTGGAGACTGTACAGCGGTGCGGCGTGGGCACCCGGCACGGTGAGGGAATTCGCTCCCCGCGCAGAGCTTGGACGGGTTTAATCCGTGCTGTGCCATCAGATAGGACTGTTTGCGCACCGATACACCAGTCATCATCTGGATAGCATGGCCTTAGCACATAAGGTCCGCCTCCGACCGAGTATCCGCAGTCCCCAGCCCTCAGCGGGTATCCACAGTCCCCACCCCACAGCGAGTATCTACAGTCCCACATCACAGCCGCAGTACCCACCCCACAGCGGGTATCCACAGTCCTACATCACAGCCTCACACCGAGTATCCCCAGTCCCCACCCCACAGCCTCACACCGAGTATCCGCAGTCTCACCCACAGCCTCACACCGAGTACCCAAGCTTCGTACTTTACACTCTCAGCCCTGCACCGCCTCCCACTCGTCCCGGTCGGGCACGCACTTTTAAATTGGCTGATTTGAATGACAAAGCTGGTGGGCGCGGGGCGTGATCGGGTCGGCCCCAGCGCCGCTTATCACCGGGCACCCGTCAGAGGAGGGGGAGGGGGAGGGGTGGCCGAGCTGCCGCAGCTCCCAGTCCTGTTTACCGCCGCCGGCCGACTCACGCCCCGGATTAGACATCGCTCAGCGCCGGCCGCCGAAAATACCGCACCGACGCGCCGCTCGCCCGTCTGCTGAGGTGGTCGTACGAGCAGCTCTGGTGCGTGTTTACAGCGCCGGCAGCTGCAGCCTGTACCGCGGCTTTGGTCGGCTCATGGCGCATTCAGAGGGGTCACAAGGTATACAGTGCATTCCAGCATCTCCCAAACGGGGAGTTCCGACCTTGCGACTTCGTCTGGCTCGTCATTCTGATTTAATTTGAACTTAAATAAAGGAAGAGCAGGCCAGTTTCTGGGAATGTTTGTGGGTGATGTGTAGGAAATGCATATTAAATCCCCTGTATCCTCTCCACGAGGTTACTGCACAGTCCAGTCCATATCAGTAGGCGGAACTATGGTCAAGCGTACCCATTTTCGGGAACGCATTTTCGTTCCCATGTTTGGGAACGATAAACCCAAATATGGGAACGCCATGTAGGCATTATTTAAAACAAGAAAAAGAACCGTTAAATGACGTCCAAAAAATATAAAACGATCGTGAACCGCCTGATAGTTGTCTCAATATTGTTGGGAAAGAGTTTGATATTGTAAGGCCCATCGTAGTTTCAAATCGTTCCCCTATTTCTAAAGCAGTCCATCACCCGGGCCGCGAGCCCAAATTTGGGAACGCTCTCGTATACTGGCGCTGCAAGCGTTCCTTATTATGGGAACGGCGTACCCAAAATTGGGAACGATTTCACCGACGCCTTTCAGGGGCTCTTTTCATTAACAAGCATCACGTCCAACGCCGCAAATTATTGTTAATGCAACAATCATCAGATGACCTTTCCGGCAAGACCGTTGCATGTTTCGCCCGGTCTTCTGCGCTTTTATTCCCGTCGATCTCGCAGCGGGCACGCCCCCCTCTGCAGGATTACGTAATCCACAACGCTCAGCGATGTTCAACAAGGTCTTCCATACCTATATCCACCGTCCGCGCCGAGGGTGGAGACATGTCAAGCACCTGTCTGCTAATCACCGAGAGTTGACGAGCACAAGAAGTATCCAAAAATGGGAACGCTGAATATGTTACACCCTCAAAACACCTAGTCCCAATGAAAATCTAGTTTTTTCCTTTCTTAATGAGTGTAGTGGCAAAAGGCCTGGTAGGATGGGCACGAGGAACGATCGAAATCAGCATAAAAATTATAAATAAGCCACACAGAGCGACCTATATCAGAGAAATTCCCTCCAAACGATCATGCTTAGAAACGCCGAAGACAAAAACCACGCTCATGACGCTGCTTATAAAACAACGCCAAACAGCTAGCATCCAAATAAAATATGTCTTTCAGGGCTGATAAAATACAGCTGAATGATTTTAAACCACTGAAACTGAGTTTACAACAGTAGTTCGGTAAAATCACTGACGTTCCACGCGGTCGATCGCCCCGACACCAAAAGTCAACAATATTACCTCGGGACTGTCCGCGTGTTCGCTTGCATATGTCAGCATCTGGTGTCGCTAGAATGAAACTTCATAACCAGGCGAAAATTATTATACTTGACCTCAAAATGTAAAAAATGCTTCATTTTCCTTAAAATTGCATGTTAAATGTCGTATAACCCATATTTCCACCATTCTGTCATTTTTAAAAAATCATTAAAAATATCATTCCACGGTCAATTTCCTTGTTCCACGGTCAGATTAAAGATAACTTTATGGAGATTTAGTAGATACTTAAATCAGCGTGCACTTTTTTGAGACGTGATGCACTTTTGAGTTTTAGTGGGCGAACGGCCGAAAAATTGCCTTCCGTTCTCATAAATGGGAACGCCCGTTCCCATATTTGGGAACTCCGTTCCCAAAAATGGGAACGTTCCTATATTTGGGTACTCATGACCATAGTTCCGCCTACTGATATAGCTGAGAGGCGGACCGCCCCGGGAGGTGCTCCGGTGTCCGCCCCAGCGCTGTCCGCGTGCCGTCTGCATGGATATGTCGATAGTGGAGAGCGGCGTCCGTCTGCGACCCGCCCCTGACCGCCGCGCCGGCAGGGCTGTCTGCTCCTCCGTCTGCTCTGACCGCCGTGCTCTGAGGCGAGGGTCGTGTCCTCCTCAGTCCGGCTCTGATGCAGGATAGAGCGCCCCGCGCACGCCCTCTCTGCGGCTGCGAGACGCAGTTTTCAACTCATAGCGGCGACGCGGCTATGGAAGGTTAGGACCCTGCCCGGGCGCCACTGAACGTGACCGGAGCAAAGGGAGACGGGGGTCGGAGACAGATAAATCACCCCGCCGACAGACGCGGAGCAGACCCTGACTAGGGGTGGTGCGAAGGGGAGTGTAGGAACGGGCGCGCCGCTGGCAGCAGAGCCGAGAGGCGCGAACGGCAGTCGTCGACTGCGACGGACGGCGAGTGGAGCAGAGAGTGGGCGAGAAGTGAGCTAAGGAATCCGTGTGGAGTGCCAACGGCTACGAGGATTATCCGATCACGCACTCCTTAACGCCGACATGGCCGCCGGCGAGTGGAGCGGAGAGCGAGCGAGAAGGGAGCCAGGGAAGCTGTGGGGAGTACCAACGGCTACAAGGATTCTATGGTCAGGCACACTAACGCCGGCACGGCAGGTGAGGCGTATCGAGCACGGCTCGGGGGTACGTACAGCGGAGTGCGGTTCCTTGGCGGCGACACCACGAGGATGGTTGCCCGGCGACTGACGCGGCGCCACCATGAGGATGGTTCCCAGGCGACTGACGCGCATCTATTCAGAGGCATACTAAGCGCACACACAATCGTAAAGGAAACCGGGGAGCCTGGTAGGCACGCTTTGAAGGGTCGTGCAACGCGGCACCCCAACCTGCGACGCGATACACACAAAACACCTGGTTCCGGCCACCCTACAACTCATGCACACACATCAGGTCCGCCGCCGACCCCTCGGCTACTCTGCAACTGCAATGCGTCCGACGCCCCGGCTACTCCGCACTGCACATACATCAAGCCCGCTGCCGACGCCTCGGCTACTCTGCAACTCACGCACATAAATACTCATGCACATGCATCAGGTCCGCCGCCGACGCCTCGGCACGCACATACATCAGGTCCGCCGCCGACGCCTCGGCACGCACATGCATCAGGTCCGCCGCCGACGCCTCGGCACGCACATGCATCAGGTCCGCCGCCGACGCCTCGGCACGCACATGCATCAGGTCCGCCGCCGACGCCTCGGCTACTCTGCAGTAGAGATGTCCTCGGATACAACTTTTCGGTATACCGATACCATACTGATACCAACTCGGTACTTGCTATTTGATTCCTAATGTGTTCGGTATTTTGTTGGTATAATGCACCCTAGGTTGGTACTTGGTTTTGTATCGGTATTCCGATTTTCCGTAGTCGACGTCCTACTCTGCACCGCACATACATCAGGTCCGCCGCCGACGCCTCGGCACCCACATGCATCAGGTCCGCCGCCGACGCCTCGGCTACTCTGCAGTAGAGATGTCCTCGGATACAACTTTTCGGTATACCGATACCATACTGATACCAACTCGGTACTTGCTATTTGATTCCTAATGTGTTCGGTATTTTGTTGGTATAATGCACCCTAGGTTGGTACTTGGTTTGGTATCGGTATTCCGATTTTTCCGTAGTCGACGTCCTACTCTGCACCGCACATACATCAGGTCCGCCGCCGACGCCTCGGCACCCACATGCATCAGGTCCGCCGCCGACGCCTCGGCTACTCTGCAGTAGAGATGTCCTCGGATACAACTTTTCGGTATACCGATACCATACTGATACCAACTCGGTACTTGGTATTTGATTCCTAATGTGTTCGGTAATTTGTTGGTATAATGCACCCTAGGTTGGTACTTGGTTTGGTATCGGTATTCCGATTTTCCGTAGTTGACATCACTACTCTGCACTGCACATACACCAGGTCCGCCACCGACGCCTCGGCTACTCTGCAACCCACGCACACACATCAGGTTCGCCGACAACGCCCCGGCCACTCTGCAAATCACGCACATACATCAGGTCCGCCGCCGACGCCTCGGCTACTCTGCAAATCACGCACATACATCAGGTCCGCCGCCGACGCCTCGGCTACTCTGCAACTCATGCACTTGCATCAGGTCCGCCGCCGACGCCTCGGCTCCTCTGCTACTCATGCACACACATCAGGCTCGCCGTCGTATAGCCTCAGCCACCCCATAAACTCTGCACCGGCATGGGTCGAGAATATGGTATGGCAGGCATGGCACGCGCCACACCAACTTAAAAGATGGTATGGCAATGCCATACCAACTTTTTCAGGGTAAAAGCTACGAAATTTAAGGTTTTCAGTTTGATAAGAATAAAACACGATAGTATTGTTTCAAGCAACTGGCGCCATACCAACTTTGAAAACAATTCTCCACCCATGTTCGCACGTACATGAGGTCCGCCGCCGACGCCTCGGCTACTCTGCAACTCACACACATGCATGAGGTCCGCCCCCGACGCCTCGGTTACTCCGCAACGGCACATACATCAGGTCCGCCGCCGACGCCTCGGCTTCTCTGCAACTGCACATGCATCAGGTCCGCCGCCGACGCCTCGGCTACTCTGCAACGGCACATACATCAGGCCCGCCGCCGACGCCTCGGCTACTCTGCAACTCACGCACACGCATCAGGTCCGCCACTGACGCCTCGGCTACGCTGCAACCCTTGCACGTAAGTACATCAGGACCGCCGCCGACGCCTCAGCTACTCTGCAACTCATGCACATACATCGGGCCCGCCGCCGACGCCTGGGCTGCACTGTAACCCCTGCACACATCGGGTCCGCCACCGGCGCCTCGGCTAATCTGCAACCCATGCACACGCATCAGGCCCGCCGCCGACGCCTCGGCTACTCTGCAATTTACAGGGCCAGGTGCGCCGCCGTCACCTCGGCCCTCTGCAACACGGTAGGCACTTAGCTTACTAAAGCGCATTTTAGTGACATCAGAGCCTGAGTCGATCGCCGGCGACCTGGTCACTCGTGGAGATGTTCACCGCCGTACCGTACAACACGGAACGCAGACCATTTAGTCACGCCGGCGATTCGATTGGAGTCTGGCAGGCGTAGTTCAGACACGCTATTGTCATCGCATATAACATCTTGCTAAGCGTGACACGAAACCTGCCTGGGAGCCGCTTCAATAGCGAGATAAAGCAGCACTTGTTGACGAGGCAACGTGGGGGGTTGGTTAGATGTGTGCATGTGGGTGCACGTGTGTGCATGTGTATGTATGTGTATGCTGACCCAACTGATCGTCTGTTTTATATTAACGACTCCAGGGTACAGGAAAGCCTCAATTACGGGGATGTGCCCTATGACGTGAATACATACATACATACATACATACATACATACATACATACATACATACATACGTAGATACATATACAACAGGTTCGCCGCCGACGCCTCGGCTGCTCTGCAACTCGACATTCTTTTTTTTTTCTTCGCCGGGACTGGAAAACAGCATCTCTTTTTTTTGCCTCAGAGACCAGCTTTAGGATAATGCCCCTTGTCAAAACAGACCACGCATTTCGAGAAGCGCTTCCGAACGCAACTTGATGGACATACGCTGCCGCAGAAACACATCTCAGCCAGTCACCTTGGAGGCTCGGTTTAGCACTCAAGGAGTCTCTTTGTAAAAAGGTCTCAAGTATTTTCTAAGTGGCCGCCTCCGTATTTCTGCATCGACATACGCATACATCCGGTCCGGCGCCGACGCCTCGGCTACTCTGTTTACACTACACACCTGGTCCGCTGCCGACGCCTCGGCTACTCTGTCTTCACTACACACCTGGTCCGCTGCCGACGCCTCGGCCACTCTGTCTTCACTACACACCTGGTCCGCTGCCGACGCCTCGGCCACTTTGCGCTTAACACACACGCACACACACACACACACGCACCCCCCCCCCCCACACACACACACATACACACCCGGTCTGCGTCATGCATCGGCTGCTCTGCAACTCGACAGGCATCTAGCTATCGACAGACTATGAACTTCGTTCGTCCAATGTCTGAAACACTGGGCTCAGCGGTGGCAGACGAGACCGAACGAACAATCCGCACACACTGAGAAAACAGTTTCTCCATTTTTGGTCTCAGAGATCAGTTTCGGGCTAATGTCCCCGATTCAAAACAGATCACACATTTTGAGAATATTTTCTGAGCAACGCCATTGATCGCAGAAACAGAGCTCAGTCGGTACCTATTTTCGGTGTCAAGCTTTTAAAAAATTAGTCTCACTATGAAACCAGTTTCTAGTCCGAACCCCAGTTTCGGTATCGCTTGAATCCAGTATTCGGGTACATGAGCCCTTAGGAAGCCTTACTGAAACCGTTTAAAATCAGACACATTTGAGGCTGGTCTCAGCGCTCAATTGAGTCTTTATTCAAACTGCTCTCAAAGTGCATTCTGAGTGCAGGAATCGAGCAAGCACAGACAAAATGCATGCAAGATCATGCCCGGACACAACTACACCGACTACGCCGCTGCCTGCCGGCTCCCCAATCTCGAGACTCCGAGTAAGCGTCGCGACACTGCAATCTGCGGCAAGCTGGCAGCCGACACTTTCGTATTTGGCGTTTTTTAGGGGCCGTCCTACCCTACAAACGAGCCGACGCGAGTGGTTTCGGCCGCTGACAGCCAACTGAGGCGAACGCTTGGTGATAGTGGCGCGGGCAACGGGGGCCTAATCAACTCATAGCGGCGACGCGGCTATGGAAGGTTAGGACCCTGCCCGGGCGCCACTGAACGTGACCGGAGCAAAGGGAGACGGGGGTCGGAGACAGATAAATCACCCCGCCGACAGACGCGGAGCAGACCCTGACTAGGGGTGGTGCGAAGGGGAGTGTAGGAACGGGCGCGCCGCTGGCAGCAGAGCCGAGAGGCGCGAACGGCAGTCGTCGACTGCGACGGACGGCGAGTGGAGCAGAGAGTGGGCGAGAAGTTTCCCACCCACCCTCACCTATTTAATAGATGCGACTTCGAGATTCGTCAAACCTGCATATCCTTAATCCCGACCATATACCTCGTCGTTATCACTCCGTCGGTGCGTTTTTTAGGGGCCGTCCTACCCTACAAACGAGCCGACGCGAGTGGTTTCGGCCGCTGACAGCCAACTGAGGCGAACGCTTGGTGATAGTGGCGCGGGCAACGGGGGCCTAAAATCAGAATGCTGGCCGGCGCCGACGGCCCGCGGCGCCGCGCCCAGAGATGGGCACGCGCCGCGCGCGAGGGGCTGCCACGCCGGGAATTGGCGCGTCGGCTATAGCGTCCGAATGGCCCGCTATATTGTTCATCGGGCGGCGAGTGGAAATGGCGCCGGAGGTCGGCCAAGATGGGTGGGGAGGGGAGCGGCAGATCGGAATCCCATCCCGCTATCAGGAGCCGAGCCGCGCGCTGGCTGCAAGTTTTTATTGCGTACCGTTTCTACAAATAACGGATGATTCGTTACGTGGGCAATGGTAGACTGTAGCCAACTTCAAATTGAAGGACAAGACACAAGGTTGAAAGACTCTCCAATCTGACAAACGACTCTGGAACTCAGTCGCATTCAAGTTCCAAATGTCGACGATTGCCGTAATATGATTAGTCACGGTAGGCTTAACTGCAAAGGCGGCCTCACGCTTGGCTCCCTTCAATCCCAGATCCGAATGACACAAATAATGTGTCGCCGGGCTCGTTCCAGATTTGGCACTCCTCCCTCACCAGCGGCAGTGAGCGCGCACACTCCCCGGACCGGCGCGGCCGCCAGTTCATTTCACGCTTCTCGCCTCTCCATCACGGGATTTTATTGCTTATTTGTCATATTAACGCCTTAATTCCCACATTTTCCGCCTCGGAGCTGTGGCCGGCGGCATTATTGCGCGCGGGGAAGAGCCCTTTGCCGCACTGGCCGGCCATCACATCCGCGCCCGGCGTTTCCCGCGGAGGTAAAATTTTATCGTGTCCAAATAATCAGACCGAATGAGTTTTCTGTTTGGCGGGCCGGGAGAGTTTCCAATAAATTGTCGGCGGCCGCGGCCGTTGTCCCCGGCCGGCCGTGGACGGACGTCACACGCTATGTTGATTGGACGTTTTATTATATCTGAATGGAGACAGCGGGATTCGACGGGGTAGAGAAACCTATCAAAATCGCAGCACTGCGCGGGTGACTAGGAGGTTCCAGATGGACTTGAACACTCGATAGACTAGTAAAATGAGATCTTAGCTACAAAATTCTTACCGGCAATCGATGAAAAAAAAAATTATTCCATGCTTCCATTTCATGCTATGGAACCAAAGTACTAAATACCGCTTTATTCTCAAAATGTGACTCGCTTGCTGCCGGCGCGACAATGTCTTGTGATTGTCAACTGAAACCGTATGCCCGATCAGAAGTCTGTTGCACGTCATACACGCCCTGCTTATTTTTCTTTGTAACGGTTGGGATGGCATAATGTAGTAGGTATACAGGGCTCCGTTTACATTTTCATATACAGATCATCACATCATGACGCGAGCTCGCGTTACTAGCAGTTTTCTTTGCAGTCAACGGCTCTCCTTCGGGGAGGCAAACCCTTTCCAAATAAACTTCGAAAAACGATAGCAAAACAATCGAAGTGACACTGGGAGTTATTCAGGCGCGACCTTAGTTCTTAAATTAATGTTTATTGCCGTCAGTCCCGTTCCTTTGCTTATCAATTTCATCTCGTTTGGAACCAGTGACCTCATCCTTTCTTCAGCGGAACTTGGGAACTTGGGAACTTACAAGGACTCCAAACGTTTCATTGCTTACATACTTAAGAGCATGTTGCTTTCATATTATTGGAACTTCCTCGTTATACCTATAATATTTATACCTCAGAACCCTTCTTAACATGGTCGTTTAGCTAGGTCATATATTTTTTTTCAGTCAAAAGTTTCTTAGTCAAGTCCTTCCAGCTTTGTAAAAATATTATTATCACATATCTACCTTCATGTGTCATAGTAATTTTAACCGAAACAGACGATGATCTTAAGGTTACCTGACGATTAACTGGGTGTATGTATGAAGGGATGAGGATACACACAGAAAAATATTGACACCGTTAGCGGTGTAATTGCACAGTACATATCTGAGCACTTGAGGAAAGTTAATTTAGTCCCTTCCCCGCTTAAATTACTCGCGCTTCCAAATGAACACCAGGAAGAAGGTAATAGAACACTGTTAGGAGGGTTGGGTGTTTTACTACATGTAGCAAAACACCCAACCCTCCTAACAGTGTTCTATTACCTTCTTCCTGGTGTTCATTTGGAAGCGCGAGTAATTTAAGCGGGGAAGGGACTAAATTAACTTTCCTCAAGTGCTCAGATATGTACTGTGTAATTACACCGCTAACGGTGTTAATATTTTTCTGTGTGTATACACGTGCAATGCATTGATTTACCATTGAACGCTGTCGGCTGCACACTATTAGCACCAGCGATATACCCACACTTTTTGAGTCGGCGCGTCTTATCAAACGAATATTTAGCAGCTTTCTGAAAAGGTTCCAACTGGTACTGGGTTCCCCAATGTGCCTCCGGGCATATCCGGGTAATCCGATCTGCTGAGACTGCGGCGGCATGGTGCGGTGTTCTGACATACGTTATCTGCGGTCGTGGTGGATAGTTGAACAGCCAAGTGACGATGGAGGGAGGGAGGGATGGAGCACGCCTTCGGGGGGGGGGGGGGGCGGCGGCATCTGATCCCTGATTGGAGCCGTTTCGCGGTGCGGCCCAGTAATTAGGTCTCGTCAGTCGGACGGATCAGCCGCCGCCGTCCGCGCTGTAACGGCGCCGGCGGCTGTAACCGGAGCCGGGCTGCACTGATGAACAGGGCGGCGACAGACAGACGGACGGACAGCCGCTACCGACACCGACCTGCCGCCGACACCGACACCGCTGCCTCGGTCTCTCCGCCGCGCCGGCGTCCGCGGAGACAGCTGACGGCCGAGGGGCTGGGGCGCGGCTGGCCGCCGCCCCCGCTCGAGTGCCTCTTCGCGTCAGTCCGCGGACTAGCCGGAGAAGTGAACCGAACCGGGCGGGTTCAGAGGCAGGTCAAAGAACCCGGCGCGGCGGCCCGAGACGGATTCTCTGACGACTGACAGGCAGCTCGAGAGCTCGGCAGCAGCGGAGTGGAAACAGTCGAGTAGTCAGCATTTTCGACCCAGAAATGGAGGAGGTGTGGCATTCAGTGTTTGATGGACAATGCGACGATGGAGTTCCATTAGTCGGACAATGATCTGCGGATTTCAGCTACCGGCGCGTAGACTGAAAGCATCACCTGCTCTAATAGAAGCGATGTGGTTCCATTACTCCATTAGTAAACTTTCAGCACCGTCATCATCACGTCATTAGGGGTTCGCGTCAGTCGCCACCAGCGCAGTCAAACATCGCCGTACCAGCAAACTGTCCGCTCGTCACTGTGACGGATCGTCACAAGTGCCGCCCGTCGGCCATCGGTCGCCGGTCTGCCGGTGGCCCCGCCGCTGACCGCGCCGTCGACAGGCCCCGGCAGCAGACGTCACCCGGCGGCCACGATTCAGCCGCGCCGGCCGCTTCCCGCGGCGTCCAGAATGACGCCTCTGCGTTTACGACACCTCGGCTCAGCAGGCCGACGACGGTCCAGGAGGAGGCGCCGTGCGCGCATTGATCGCGGCCGCGCGTGGTCGACGGCCGACTCATGGTCGGGCGGCGGCCGCGTGCTCTCCAGGGTCGGGATCCGGCGGCAGCCGCGTGCTCTGCAGGGTCGGGATCCGGCGGCGGCGGCAGCACGGGTGGGCCACTGTCGCCGGCCGAGTCACTGCCGCCGGCCGGGTGCTCCTAAGTCGGCCACTGGCGGCGGCGGGGGTGGGACGGAGGCCGCCAGCCCCAGCCACGCGGACGGGCCATCGCTCTCTGGCAGCGCTCCGAGCTGCGGCGCGGCCCACCTTCCCGGAATCGACCGCCGGCGGCGGCGGATCGTGTATTCTCATTAGAGCAGCGCGGCACTGATCGGCCGCCCGCCCGGGACCGGCCGGCGCCATTTGGACCAGGATGGACCGCGCCAAGCCCGGACAGAGAGGAGGCGCACAGCGGGACGGAGCGCTACCCACCGCGGGACGGAGCGCTACTCACCGCGGGACGGAGCGCTACCCACCGCGGGACGGAGCACCAACGCGCCCGCGTTCGACAGTTTCAAATGACGCCCGATGTTAAACTAAACGCTGGCACGCACAGGGCTCGAACCCGCGACAGAGGCACTCCGTCAGCCGGAATGGTGAATTTATGTAATGGCCGCAGCGGACGGCTGTTCGGCAGACTACCGTTTGGCACAAGTAACGTCCCGTCATTTATTCACTTATGCTAATAAGAGTAGACGGCACTGCGAGCCGAAATCCTTGTGGCGCGCTGGCCGCCCGCGCCATCGCCGGCAGTGGGGGCAGTCATGGCGCGCCACTGGGAGCCGTCGGCAGTCCTGGCGCACTGACTGCAATGGGCCGTCGGCACTCGGCAGTCATGGCGCACTGCACTGGGCCGCTCGCCTCATGCGGGCCACGCGCCGCGCTGCCCGCCGCCGGCGCTCTATCGATTTTATCTTATCAAAACGTCGCGCGTGAAAAATCGCGTCGTAAACGGCGGTGACGACGGTGACGCAGGGCGCGCGCCGAATTCGTCGCGCCGCCAGAAAAAGACGGCAAATTTGCCGCGTCGCCACCGACACCGACGCCGCCGGCGATGAGAAATCGGCCAATTTGACCGACTGCTGGCGTGGACTACGTGCCACGGCGTCCAGTAATGAATGCGGCCACCTCGGGACCGAGCGCCGCCGCCGTCCGGCCGGCCGGCCATACATCCTGGCCGTGTGATAATGCCGAAATAATGGTTTGTTGACACGTGAAAAACGACTGTAGTGTCGCTTGGCGCCCGCGTACGTCGTGTTGGCCGGGCGGCCGGGCCGGGGGCCGGGTATTGACTTACGAGCCGCGGCGCCGTGACAGCCGGTCGGTACGAGCAGCGGTGCCGCGGCGCCCGACCGCCGACCGGGCGCTCAAACTAACGACGTGTCGGCCGGCGGCGGCGCCGACCGACTCGACTAATCAGTTCGCCCTCCGATACCAAATGGCCTAATGGATCGCCAGGAAGCGCCAGCATTGGCGATTGGTTAATGGAAGCCCGCCCAGACCAACTAAGGCGCACTTTGGCACCTACATCGAAGAACAGGTTAATATTGCTGATATACACATCACATATTGTACCTAATAGCCAGTTCTTTACCATTGCTGCATGATGTTAAAATCACTAAAATATGAGTTGTTTGTTTAATGTGTATCCCATCACACACCACAATCGCACCGCTCTGTAGGCATGTATCTGACCCTCTCAGTTTCTCCGCGTCAGTCTGTGCCGTGTCGATGACAGACGGCTCTGTCCTTGGCCCGTCAGTCCGTGTGGCAATGTTTATCGTCGCGGCCGTCGGCGTTCTCTGTGAGCCTGTCAGTCCGACTCGCAGTGTGACGACAACAATTTGTGCAGAAATGGGACGCGACCGGGCAGCTGTGACGCTTTGTCATCCCACTGCGTGCAAACATGAAAGTCAGTCATCTCGTTCTCATCACGCTCAAGAAAATAAACAATGATTAACAACAGTGAAAGCAGGTTGCTCTTACTGATATCAACGCCGATATTGCCGAACGTATCCCACAACAGACGACAAATTCTGATTAAATCATCTAATCCGTAGGATTTTGCAATAAAACATCTAGCAATGCACTGTACATTTTGCTGAGCACCGGTACATCGACAGTCCCTGCCGGTATTTAGCGGGTCTCGTTTGATCCCTTCCGAGAGTTGCAGCCCCAGGGGAGCGTGGCACCCGACTGATCTCCGCCTAAATGTCATATTCAGTTTGAGCCAGGCTGTCGTATTTGAGTGCGCAGCTGCCTGTGCTCCCTGCTCTGTCCTCTGCAGCCTGAGTACTGCAGCCTGACGCAAACCAGTGCCCGCTCTGTGACGTGAATGGATGACGATAGACAGTATTACACGACTACCTATTAATGTTAAATTAGGTCGCATATTACCGCGACAGAATCAATTATCAACCCAGGCACCGCGCCGCCTGACGCAGCAGCGCTGTATGCCAGCTGCGCCCGGTCTCCGCGGGAGGCATACTGCGCCGCCGCGCCCAACTGTCGTGCGGCACAGTATGACTCTCAGGCGGCCGGTGCTGTGCGGCGCAGTATCCACCTGCCGCCGCGGCCGCGCCGGTGCCGTGCTGACTGCCGGGCGGGAGCCGCACTGCAGCCGCCTGACGCACGATACCCGTTCTGTTGGCAGTGTGGAGTCTGACGGCGCGCGGCGACCCGATCGGCAAGTGTCCGACAGAGGTGACGTCCGGCGGAGACGCCTCGCGCGCCGACGTCCAGCCGCCCATAAATACCTCGTCCCCCTCCGCCGGTGGCCAGCCAGGTAAACACTCGGCGCCGGCCGACGGGCCGCGCGCCGCCCAACGCCGCATGCGCTCCCTCCGTGTGCGTAGAGAGGTTTTGCATGAGGCCGCCGCGCCCGCCCGCTCCGATCCCGACCCGAGCAGCCCGGCGGCCGAGGACCTGCTGGAGGTCGAGTGGGAGGCCAGCGGCGACCCGGAGCCCGCCACCGACCACCAGGCCGCCATCCTCGGCGACCGCCTCATCGACTTCTCCAACCTGACGCCGATGGTGAGCAAGGTGTCGGCCGCCAACGGGTTCGACGAGGAGCGGCCGCAGAGCGACGCACCGGCGCTCCCGCAGGGCGACACTCCCGAGCCAGCGGAGCACGACCAGGCGGCCGCGGAGGCAGCGCGGAAAAAGGCTGCCGAGATAAAACAACAGCAGAAAAACGCTGCCTCGGAAAGCAGCTGGCAAAAACCGACTAGTATTCCTAGCGCTGAAGAGCCTGTCATTGAAAAGAAAATGACTGAAACAGTGAATATGAACCCAATGATAATTTCTGGTACCCAAGAGCAGCCGCTGGACTCCGAATCGAAGATCAATATTTTGTTAGGAGACGATGTAAAAATACCGGAACCAGTTGGCGTCGACACTGATATCGCCATGGACGACCAGCAAATATTTAGCCAGCCTCTAGAGACGATGATTCTTCCTATTTTAAATGAGAAACCTCCTCTCCTCTCCGACTCGCAAACAAAAGCGGGAGCTCTCCTTTCGTCTGAGGGGCTCTCAAGCTCTCAAGAGCATCCAAGGCCCCTGCCTTCACACATCCTTTTGAACTCGCTCCCAGAGACGAACTCACAGCAAAATCCCACTTTAAGTCCGCCAGAGAAACTGACGACACCCACGGCCAAGGAAAAGCTGCCTCCGTCCGTCCCGAGTCCGTCCCGCCCGGCACCGCTGCCGGCGGCCGACCCGTCGCTGCGGCCGCAGCACGACGCGCCGTGGCCGGCACCGCGCCGCGACAGCGCGCTCCTCTACGACAGCGAGGTGGTGGAGTTTGTGCCGCTGGTTGACCGGGCCACGGTCCCGCCGCGGCCCGCCCAGCCGCACCGGCCGGACGGCGCGCCGGCCCTGTCCGACTCCGACGTCTCCGGCCTCGGCCCCGACGCCGGAAGCCTCTCTGATTTCGGAAGCAATGAGATTCCTCGCACCGGGCCCGACGATGATGAAGAAAAATTAGCGGCCGGCGACGACCGCGTTGCTATGACGACCCCATCGAGCCGGTCGGAGTCGGGCGGCGGGGCGCCGCGGCGGCCGGTGACGGTGGACAGCGTGCCGGTGCCGGTGGCGCCGCGGACCGTCACCGTCACCGTGGCCGTGGACGGGGGCGAGCTGTACCAGCTGTCCCTGGTGCTGCCCACCGATCACCAGGAGGTGACGGCCACCCTGCAGAAGACGGCGCCGCCGCCGGCACCGGCACCGATCCGGGGGGCAGCGGAGACCACGGTTTCACCAGCTCAAGAGGACGTGACAACGGAAAATACGGAAACAGAAGACACAACGGAGGCACAAGGGACCACTGAGGGATCCACTGAGCCCAGTTCCAGCGCTCCCGAGCCCACTGACGCAATGACCACAGAGGAGGCTTCCACAGCGGCCGTGACTACATCGACGCCGGAAACCGAACCGACAACTGCATCTCCAACAGCAGCTTCAACTACAGCAGCAGCTGATACGATAACTGAGGAAGTCACAACCGCGCCACCGGCCGAACCAACAGCCACTGAGCCGCCCACAGCACCTACCGAGCCGCCCACTGAGGCGCCTACTGAGCTGCCCACTGAGGCGCCGACCGTGGAGCCGTCTGAGCCTACCCAGCCCGACTCTCCGGCGGCGGCTACCACTACCCTGCCGCCGCCGCCGCCCCGGCCGGCGACCGCCGCGCCGCCGCCGGCCGCGCTGGCGCCGTCGCCGACCTGCGCCCGTCCCAGCACAGTCACCGTGACCTTCCCGCCCCCGGTCCCCATCATCGTCGTCGAAGGTGAGCTCTCTTTTCTCTGTGTTCTCTTGTCTCCAGTCTGTCGTTCAGTTTCCCCGCCTGCTTTCTGTGTACATACGTCTTTCTGTTGTCTCTCTAGTTTTGACTATTCCCCTATGTCCCGTGGCGGCGCGCGGCCGTGTGTGTCTCTTAGTTGCTTGCGTCTGCTTGTTTAGCGGCACTCACACAAAGCGCACAGCGCTGCGTCGGTGGTAATGGGGCACAACGCACATTCATTCGGAAGCGGTATACGTAGCTGTTGATTGTTACGGAGTCGTACTGTGATGGTTGAACTGTGGGACGGATGTTCACGTCGCCGCGGCGTTTATCGGCAGCCAAAGGCGTATCGGGAGCGGCGGCTCACATCAGCCCTGTATCGGCGAGTCGCAGAGTGGGACGGCGAGCCCTCGGGACGGCGATACTCATCTCGCCATTCACTCGCCAGAATGGCAGCCCCACCTGCATTTTTCACCGCCGCCGTCTAGATTGAGATAAGGCGTTTCCTTTTTTGCCGTCCGAGTTTTGCCGGCACAACATTGAGGGATTATCCCGTGAAACGCAATTTGGCCGGGCGGCGGATGTCGCCGCCGTTTCGGCTGACGCGGCGTCCCAGGACGGCACGGCGCAGCTGGAGCGTAGAGAGCCTCGCTAACAAGCTTTCGGCTTGCAACTCACAGCTCGAGCTGGACACTAACCCGACAGGACTCAACGGAACGGTACAAACAAGAGAGCGCCAGCGAACAGGAAGGCGTGTCTACGACAGGGTGAATTAGCGCCAGACATTCAAGTCGATTATCAATAGCAAAAATCGTAGCATCAAAGTCTCTATAAATCCTTAGAGCAATATTTCTGGCTTAATCCCGTCACTCCATGCCTAGATTGAATGCTGAAAGCATCTCACAGCCGCCGACTCCAGATGCCGTGCAGAATGCAATTCTGTCAAATCCACCCAGCCGACGGGCGCAAACACAGCCGGAACGAGCTCAGAGTCGGGCTGCACGGTGAGCTCAGCACCCCACCCCCGCCGCCCACCCGCCGCGGAAGCGTCAGGCCTCGCTGGCAGCTAATGTGACGCACCCACAACTTGTGGTGACAACTCGGCGCGACCAGAACTTTTGCTCGCAGAGCGCGGCTGCCGGGCGGCGTCACTTTACCGCGGAGTAACATCAGCCGGTCACGCTCCGCGATATCCGGTGCAGCTTGACAAACGGGCCGTTTGACCATTAAATTATTGTGCCGCGCTGCAGGCGTCATCCTATCAATCTCAATGCTATGTATAATGTACCGCGGGCACCCTGCGCACGGCACGGCCTGCATCGAGGTGCCTGCAACTTTCACACGGTGTCAACTGGGCTGCATTATCAATCTTATTTATGGACGCGGCATAAGCGCCGGCGTCCAAGCTGCTCCGCATTGTCGGCTCGCCCGGGGGTACGTAAGCTGGCCGGGGCCGGCAGCGGCGGCGCTGCCAAGTTTCCGTACCGGTCGGAAACTTTTAATTGCAAAAACCTGTTTGTTTAGCCGGTACGCCTGCGGAGACGCAGTGATGGCCGGTCGGCTCGGTCTGACGAGATTACGCCTCCTCTGCCGCCACCGCACGCACCGCGGCTAAACAACAACACAGAGTGAGCGCCGCCGAGGGGGCGCGCCGCGACCGCCGGCGGCGCGGCGTTTTTGTCTCGTCTGCGGCGCTATGAGCTGCCGACTGAGCCGGAACGCTGGTGGGAGCGGCGATCGGTCGGGCGGACTGCTGGCGCGGCCTGTGACGGCGGGAGGGTGCGGCCGGGACGTTTGTTTACCGCCGCCAGGCCGTAGATCAGCGGCGGCTGCCGGCTGCCGGCAGACAGCCGGCCGGTCGGTCGGAGCGCCTGGTGTCGCCTAGAGGCGGCCGCTGCCGACCGAGGAGCAGGGATCCGACCACCGCCGACAGGAGGTGGTCCACCCGGCCCTCCCCCGCCGGCCCGGGGGTGGTCCACCCGACCCTCCCCCGCCGGCCGGGGGTGGTCCAACCCGGCCCTCCCCCCGCCGGCCGGGGGTGGTCCAACCCGGCCCTCCCCCGCCAGCCGGGAGTGGTCCACTCGGCCCTCCCCCGCCGGCCGGGGGTGGTCCACCCGGCCCTCCCCCGCCGGCCAGGGGGTGGTCCAACCCGACCCTCCGCCCCCCCCCCGCCGGTGGCGCAGCTCCTCGCGCTGACGTCAGCCCCTGCCGACGGCGGCTGATTGGAACCGCGACAAAAAAGAGCGGCCCGCCAGAGTGGCTGTCCGAGCGGAGACGGCGCTCCTATTGGAAATGTGTCGATTAGCGGCGCGGCCGAGCCGAGCTCCGAACGGGCCGCGGCAGACGCAGCCAGAGCCAGGTGCTCAGCCGGCTCCCCGATCAGTGCCAGCTGCAGCTGCCGCCCGACTCTCCGCAGCTCGTCTGTCAGAAAATGATCAGAGATAGCTCAATGGCGATTGAAGTAGGGCTTAAACAGAAAACGTATGTACCCAGACAGGCGGAGGATCCAGGAATATCTAAAACGTTTGATTATAACTGCTTAAATTTAAAGTAAACATGACGATATTTGACAATGAACGGCAATTCATCGATATGTTATGCGTATAAAGCTAAAAAGTGAGAAAAAGTAAACATTACTTAAATGTTTCAACAATTATTAAACAATGATTGTCCAATGTTGAACACCCTTGTGTTGCATTCCGCCCCCTGACCCCTCCCCCCCCCGTGGGCCCGTTTGCAGACGTGCGGCGGAAGACGGTGCCGCCGGCGGGCAGCACATTCTCAGTGGTGCGGCTGGACGAGAGCTACGCCGAAACGCTCAGTCCGCACGGCTACTGGTCGATGCAGTTCTACCTGCCCGACGACGCCTACCTGCAGTGGGGGAGCACGGTGCCGCGCGGCGCCAGCCTGGCCGTCTACGGCCGCCGCAACGCGCTGCCCACGCACACACAGTACGACGTGCACCACCTGCTCAGAGGCTACAGCCGCGGGCTGAGCCGCACCTCCGGGGTGAGTCCACCTGCTGAGAGGCTACAGCCGACACTCACTTCATGCTCTGAGCACGTTGACTAGGTACGAGACAAGGGACAATGCTACAAGCCGGGGGCACAATCGACGACCTCATTTTGTTTCCTGACGCCAGAAGTTTAGAAAGAAGGGATGGTGTAAAGAGTAAAAATTACGGAAATAAATTGGATTCCTGGTCCGTCCAGGACCCAGTTGAAATGTAGTTGGTGAAGGTTAAGCTCAAGTCTCGATGGCCGCGATCCTCCTTCATCCGCAAACGCAAACCAGCTGGCACTCCACGAGGCTTCTGGGACATTTCTTCGCTTGTGTACACTACCACTAACAGCAAAATGATCCAAAATTAAGGTCACGTAGCCGCCACTCAGAAAGGTCAACACTTTCCGGCGGCCCGTGCACACATTTCTCATGAGACCCGTCCACCGTCAGCGCCGTGCGACTAGTCGCGTCTCTGAGCCCGCTGCTCAGACCGGAGGAGGCTGTGTGTCAGTCGGTGTGCTCGGTCTCAGACGGGAGGGTTGTGCGCCGGTCGGTCCTCCCGGCCGGTGACCGACAGTCCGGGCCCGCCGTCCCCACGGACGGAGACGGCGGTCGACCTCTGATCACATGTGACGGCCGGCCGCCGCCGAGCCGACCGGAAGGAGATGGGACGACGGAGGGCACCGGTGGGAGCCGGGGAGGAGTGGCCGGGAGGGAGGGCGAGTCCCGGGGAGGAGTGGCCGGGAGGGAGGGCGGGTCCCCGGAGGACCGCTGGAGCGGGGAGGATGGAGACGCTCACCAGCCGGTAGAGCCCAGGGGAGCGAGGGAGTCGCCGGCTGGTAATGAACACACGCACTCGTGTCTCAAGCACTTGTTCACTTAATTGGAGAACCAAGGGATGTGAAAATCTTACATCGTTGAGGGGAATTTTAAACTGAACTTAACTGAACGTCAAACGACGTATGATGTCTTAAAAAAGAAACACTCGCGTGTAAGACTGAGAACCGTTGTCCGTTACATAAGTTTTCGAAACGCTGCTATTGGCAGTACATGCCACGAAAAGTGGATGGCCAACCGAGTGGTATTATGTCGGAAAATGCAGCGTTCGTATTCTCATGACGGGGTCCACTCTGAAAACTAATGTCTTTGGCTATGCAGATGGTCAAAGTTGACACCGGGTTCCGTTCGCAAATTGAGTAGAACTGTCCCCAGGGCACAATTAATTTCAAAGTAGAGAAGTTATGGATCGTCCCGAAACTTTATCCGTCGCCGCCAAACACAAAGTGCACTCACGGGCTCGTCAGCCCATTCCTATCGTCCTGGATAACAGCCTAAACTAGAGGCAGCTTGAGCCAAACTAGGTGAAATGGTAGGTACTACAAATATAATCAAATACCTACTCGTACATTTTTTAGGCAATGAGCATTTTCGAATGTTCGCATTCATATCTCGTTGTACTTACTGCTTCTGACACTTTTGTGCACCTTTGTCGATATCATTTGCGATTTTGATGCCAAAGATGAAACGTGAAAAGAAAAGAGGGAAAGCGTGACACTGAGAAGAGCCTTTCACAGATACGAAATGGTCACGGGATATTATTTCTTCTTATAACCCAGTCACCACTACCGTGCACTGAGCATAGCGAAATCGCCGTCCAGGTTGAGGAGGCGTCCGGGGACATGTCTGTAACTCTCTCCTCTCGGCCACTCGACCACCGGAGGAGAGTCAGAGCGCTGCACTCAGCCGGTGCAGTGGCGCGGACGGGCTCATATAGCCGACATTACACAGGTGGCAGAGATAATTGGACGCCGCCCGCCGGCCAATGCGACCGAATGTGACGCCTAATGAAGCGGGCGCCACCTCGAATCGCGCTGTTAACGTCCCCACTACACGGCTCGGGTCCATTTGGGCCGTCGGGCGGTTTATTGGGCGGGGCGCTGCGGTATGCGGCAGCCGGCCCGTCGGCAGCGCCATGTCCCAGGACTCCTCCCGGAGAGCTACCGGAGAGGGTATTGCATACCGGCGCCAGTGCTAACGACGCATGGCCGGCGCCGGGCGAGCGTCCAGAGCCCGCCCCACCCGTCAGCGCCTCGTCCCGGCGAGAAACGGCGCCGTCCGGCCGCAACGAACGGCCCGCCCGCCGAAACGACCGCCCCAGATAGGGAGAACACGAACTAACGGCTGTCCTTAGCACTCGAGGCCGCCGGCCGTAACAAGGCGGGCGGCAGCGGAGCCCTTATCTCACCCCGAGTCACCTCCCCCCCCCCCGTCCAGCAGACCTGCAGAGGAGTGGCCTCGCCCGCCGGTCACTGACCTCTGCCCGCTCCGCCGCGTTCCAGCAGTCGGTGCCGCAGTCGTTCACCGAGTTCCTGCTGCAAGGCAACTGGTTCTTCTCCGTGTACAACGACGACGGCGAGGAGACGCCCGTGACGCTGACGCTGACCGAGGCCAAGGACATGACTGAGGGCTGTCCGAACGGCTGCAGCGGCACCGGCGAGTGTCTGCTCGGCCGCTGCGAGTGCCGCGCCGGCTTCGGCGGCGAGGACTGCAGCGAGAGTGAGTGTCCGCGGCACTCGGCGCCCGCGCAGAGTGCTGGGAGGGGGCACGGGAGGGACTGGGCCAGAGGTGAGTGGGGCTGAGCGTGTGCAAGTAGCAGTATCTTTGGCGCTCTACTAGCCAACAGCGGCCAGCAGGAGACAAGTAATAACAGTTCCAAAGTCAGAGCAGGTGACTGTCATAGCCTGCGAGAGATCCGATTTCAGCTGCACCCGTATCGTGCGCTCCAGTGACGGCCCAGTCGTGCCAGACTGGGGCCGCTGTTATCTTGGCACGAGCCTGTCGCCTGTTACGTGAAATGCTGCCATTCGTACCTGTCTGAGAGAGCACGCCGCGTTTGCCGTGAGTTGCGAGTGTGCCGCTTCTGTATCTGCTCCCCGCAGTGGCCGACATTTCCCCGCAGATGAGCGTCATCAGCCTGCCGGCGTGTGCCGCTCCGTAACAGCTGTGCCATAGCGCGCCGCCGCTGCACCGGCCGGCGGCGCCACATTCCCACTAACCGCCCTGGTGGTGTCCCTGCAGTGGCCTGTCCTCTGCTCTGCTCTGGGAACGGCGAGTACCGCGACGGCCAGTGCCACTGCAAGCCCGAGTGGAAGGGCCGCGAGTGCTCGCTGCGGCACGACCAGTGCGAGGTGCCCGACTGCAGCGGCCACGGCCGGTGCCGCGAGGGCACCTGCCGCTGCGCCCAGGGCTACAAGGGCGAGTTCTGCGAGCAGCGTGAGTTCCCACTGACCCCCTCACAGGGGGGGGGGGCTACCCACTGGGCCACTACCCAGGGCTACAAAAGAGAGTCTATGAGGTGCGTGAGTTCCTCACTTATTTCAACCCGATTATTTGTGTGTAAGAAATGCATTATAGAAGAAAAACATCGCCTACAGTCCGCGATGTTTCTAGTCCGCGATGCCGGCGGAGGATTCAGTCCGCGATAAATTCTAGCCTGTATATCAGGCCAGAATTTAGTCTATTTAGAAGAGCGAGCAACGTTTAAAGAAAATTCGTAATGGTGGACGAATCGCACACGTTATCGCTCGCGTCGACGAACCACACAGACGCAGACAGAATAAAGAACATCTGCCCAATGGGACCAGGGAGCTAGTTTCCTCTCATTCAGTGACCCCCGGCCGTAAAAGTCATCCGTAGGCCATATTTCGTGGTCAAATTTGAATATAACGTTCAACCGCATTTCCCCACAATCTCTCACAAACCCATTCGAGTCGGACGACTGTATCGTTGTTTTCTCTGTTTGAAATCTTCGTTCGTGGTTTTCAAAGGCCCGTTTCGCCGAAGTGAGCTTCCAATCATCCGCTCAAAGCCACCCCAGCCGGCGACAAATTGCCAGAAATTTCCGACGCTAAAAATGCGAGTTTCAAACGAACCATTCGCGGGCAGCAAACTTGTTGGATCCTCCGCCGGCATCTGGAGAAAAATCACCAAATCTGTCGCTGGGATTGCGGATAAAGGGACTGGCGGCAGAGTGGCGCAGAAGAGGAAGCTCCCGCGGCGCGGGCTGCGGCGGTGAACGGCCCTCGTTTGGCCACAATGTGGTCGGAGCGTAAAACCATGACAAAGGACTGAGAGGCCGCTTTTGGGCTGAGGGTAGCCGAGAGAGCGACATTGCTTCTGCAACAATGTGCCTCTGTTTGGCGAAAATCGCCACGGGCGGTCGTCGTTGAAAAACCTCCCGCTGTAAACAGTTTACAGAAGCAGCCTTTTTACAGCGGGTCATCGGCGCCGCCGCCCAGATACACACTGACGTCAATATTTCAGCGAACGCCACAGCCAACACATACCGACCAGAAGTGCAGTTTAAACACGAGCTAGCCTGATAAAGTACGCTGTGCCATCGTCGGACTATACAGGGTGATCCAAAAAATTTGGAACCCCTAACTTAAAATGTCTATAAGTCCAAAAGTATTCATTTTATTGACAAATTGCAAACACCATGAGAAAGAGCATTAAATCATCTACAAAATCATGTCAAGTTGGTGCATGTATCCTGTAAAGTATTGACACACTGTTAGGTTTCGGAATGAGCGTCAGAAAACTGAGTGAAACGAAATCGCCAATTGTTAACAATGCACTGAAATCCGTTAGCACTCCATCTGTTGTTTTTTTAGGAATAATACCACATCCACATTCAATTTTATTACATAAAAGTTTACGCAGAAGCACACAATAAAACAGATACACGCATCCTAGCTCCCGCTGTTCATCTCAGTATGTGCTCAAACCGAGCTCCGTGGGCCGTCACGCAGGCCTGCAGTCGCTTGCGGACGGCTTCAACTGCGCGGGCCAGCAGTCTCTGGGACAACTGGTCCCAGCAGGCCGTCAGCCTTTCCTTCAGCTCCTCGATGGTGCTGATCCTCTTGACCTCTGTACACCATTCGCTCCAGTTCGCTCCACACGAATAAGTTAAAAGGGCTGAGGACAGGACTCTTCGGTGGCCAGGCATCTGACTCGATGAAGGCCGGGCAGGCCTGTTCCTGAAACTCGACCACTGAGTGGGCCCAAGGAGTGGGCCGTGTGGCACGGAGCACCGAATGACATTTTTTTTTGCTCCTGCTGAAATTTAAATTCATTACAATAGCACGTGAATGAGCTATTTTTATTCATGAACCTCCGACATGCGACATAGCCAGAACAGCAAACCGCAAATCACTGATTTGCGGATAATGTTGAAAACCGTTTCACTGAGTTTCGTGACACAAATTTTATAGGCATATAACTAGGGTAATATTTATAGTAAAAGTTAAGTTCAATTAACTTGGTTTTATAGAGAATTGAACGCTCTTTCTAATGATGATTGCAATTTGTCAATAAAGTGAAAACTTTCGGACTTACAGACATTTTAAGTTAGGGGTTCCAATTTTTTTGGATCACCCTGTATGTCTTATATTACTACGCCGCGTCTACCTCATGGATACGGGATCTGCTTTCAGATTCGGGAGCGAGTCACCTGTTAATGAAGTGAGCAGGTCGTCCGCGACCTCTCCAGTGTGCTGACCTTTTCCCGTCCTACACCTGAGTACCCGAGCGTCGCCGGCGCGTGAGTTAGCTCAGAGCAGCACTCGGTGATGGAGCGCGCCGCCGCTGCCCGCGTGGCCATCCGTCTCACTGACCGGGCGGCCCTCGGGAAAACGACCCGTCATTCAGACGATTCCGATTTCCATTTGATCGTAATGAACCTCAATATTTTCCTACGCCTGCCTGGTCTGATACGTCAGCAGGCTCGCACAATCGCCCACATTTATCGTGACCTTAACTGTTGGAACCCGAGCGGTGAAGGTAAGCCATGCGTTTCAGCTCTGACCCCGCCCGTGCCCTGCCCGCAGTGGACTGTCCACACCCGACGTGCCAGGGCCACGGGTTCTGCGTAGAGGGCGTGTGCGTGTGCCAGAAGGGCTGGCGGGGCGCCGACTGTTCGGAGACGGACCAGGACGCGCTCAACTGTCTGCCCGACTGTTCCAACCACGGCCAGTTCGACCCGGACCGGCGCCAGTGCGTCTGCTTCCCAGAGTGGACCGGCGCCGTCTGCGACACACGTGAGTGAGGCAGAGGGGCGGGGGTGGGGAGAGATGGATGAGAGAAGGATAGAAAAGGCAGCACTAAAGGATTAAGGAAGCGCGGAATGAGATGAAGAGGTGCCCGGGGAACAAGGGACACGAGGGGAGAGGTATAAAAGTGGTCGAGAACTGTGGAATAAGAAACATGGACAAAGCAATGACTTTGTTCGCTAGCCCTCAGCATCGATATGTTCGTGATAAGACTACACATTTTGCAAAAAAAAAAAATCACATCGCTTTTCCATTGGCTGGATAAAACGTTCCCATTTCGTGAGCCCAGACCAATAAAATTGAGGCGGCGCACTAGCGCGGTCAGATGCCCAGCCTAATGAGATGGGAGTTTCTCCGAGCGGTAATCGGCTGAGGCAAGCACCCCGGCCGATCACAATTGGCTGATCAGTTCACCTGGCCGTCAGCGGGCCCGGCCAGCGGAGCCATATAAACCGACGGCCAGCCCGGGACCGTCGGTTCTCCGAACACACTGAAAATCGAGCCCGAACTTTCCATTTAAACTTGGACGCACTCGCCATGGCCATAGCAACATTTCCCGGAGAAGATTCGTCGTAGAATACATTTGACTCACTGACTTCCAATGCTCCTGAAGGTCATCCGATGCAGAACGATGCATCTGTATCTTCTTTGTGAGCTTCATCTGCTTTTATGATCGATACAGATTTTCGTGACCGATCGACCAATGGGCTGAAGTGGTAATATAATGCAATACCATTTTGAATATATCATGCAGATGCGACAGAGCTTTCGTACAATACGATCAGAGCTATACAGTGCCGAGCACCATCTCGGCTTGGCTGAGCCGCGCGGCCGCGTTTTCCGGGGTTTGGTGTCCTCGTATCGCCGGGGCGCCACCCGCACCCCTCCCAGCCCGCTGTCCGGCGGCGCAGGCGAGTATTCAGCCGGCGCGGTCACCTCTCGGAGGCGGCGGCGCCGGCGACTCGTTACCATTCGCGCCCCACCGCCGCCCACTTGCGGGCCGCGCGCGGGTCTCGGAGGAATAATAAGTCAGCGGCGCGCTCGGCCGAGGCCGGTCAGGTGGCCACCACCAGAGGTCGATCGCCGCCCGTCCGGCCTGCCAACGGTGACCGAGCACAGTGAGCGAGCTGAGCGAAAAACCGGCCCGGTCCGCCTGGTAACTGAGCAGCGAGCGAGCTGAGCGGAACACCGGCCCGCCCCGCCCGGTGAGTGGGGAGCGAGCACGGCCAGCGGGCTGAGCGAAACACCGGCCCGCTCCGGCCGGCGACCTACCGACTGACGGACTGAAAGGCTCCGCGACTCACCGACTGATATACTGATCGGTTGGCCACTGACGGACTGATAAACTGACGGACTGATGAGTGACTGATAGGCTGACGGAAGTGCCTGAGATCAGCCGCAGACTTGTGATGGCTTCCCAGCAGGGGCGGTCGCAGACTTGGAGTTTGGGGGGGGGGGCCAACTTGGCAAAGGGGCCCCTGCGCTGACCCGGGGGGCCCGGTGCTAGCTTAACCCTATTCCTGGCGGGGGGGGCCTCAGGAGCCCCCCCTGAGGTTTTTTGGTTATATCTCCCAAACGCGTTGAGCTAGGAAGCTCAAATTTTCTGACTTTTCCTAAAAGGCTTCTACGCAACATGTCTGAAAATTTTGAGTTGATCTGACCTCAGGTCAGGTCACCAGAGGCGGTTTGGTGACGCTACCTCAGAAAAGTTTGCAATCACGCCAGAGCTAGAGTTTTTGACCGATCAATTTCTTCTCTTCAGGGTTTAGTTAGGGTACCAGTATGTGCAATTTGTATATCTCGGAATTTTGATATCGGTGACCTAAGGTCAGGTCAATTTCGCGACCTCCCCATTATAAGTCAATGGGGGAAAAATCAACTCCCTGTTTTTACCACTAAAACGGGTCGGAATGGCCCCATATACCATACATGACTTCATATACGATCAACCTTCACTACCTTGAGGTCTGTTTTGCTGTTGGGCAGCTGTGAGGTCATGTGACGTCATCAAAGGTCACCAAAGGTTGTTGGCCAATAACTCCGTACAGGAACAAGATACAGACGCGTGGATGGTCTCATTGTGTTCAGCTCGTCAAGACGCATCGAATGATATACATGATGACCTCGAGGTCACGTGACCTGAGGTCAACCTTTGACCTTGACCTTTCGAGGTCAACATATATATCATTCGATGCGGATTGACGAGAGGATCACGATGATGCCCTTAGTTTGTTCCTATCTTGACTAATTCGAAAGTTATTCGAGAAAAACTCTCTCCATATCTAGTGCCGCCATTTTGACTTTTTCGACCCCTGTGACGTCATCTTTGACTTGACCTGAAAATGACCTTAGTAAAAATTGTAGATCTTGGCCGTGCGTATCCGATGCCGTTTACCGCTTGTCGCTATCTTGCTTCGTTCTCGAGATCTCAGGGGGGGGGCCGAATCGGCCCCCCCCGCCAGTTTCTTGTCCCGGCGGAGCCCGCCAGGAATAGGGTTAAAGGGGCCCACGGGCGTAGTGCACGGAAGCAGAAATCAAGGCCATGGCCGGTGAAGCGGGGGGGGGGGGGGGGGTAGGGAGCGGCACCCGAGCGGAGGCTCATTACCGATAAGTGCATTTTGAAGCATTGATATTGTCAATAATTCACGCAACTGTGAATGGATTACCTCAAAAGTAAAGGCGGCTTAGGCAGCTAACTTTGCCATTTTCTAATATCATCGTGCTAAAACTTTTGACAGTGGGTCATCGGTATCTGTTCACTGTTCAATCACATGTGTTCCGTTTCATCTTTTTTTTTTTACTCGGGCACAAATGTAAGTTTTGAAGATCATTACAGTAGCAAATGCTTCGAAAGATGGATAGCGGGCAAAATATCCTAAATTTTTCGTGCTGCATGGAAAGTAGTGTTGCTGAGAAAAGGGGATTTTGTTCCAGATTGTTGTGGATGCAGAATACATTGTCTGCACTCACTGTAGAATTATTGTTGGTGCAACTGCGCCCACTGCACCCATGGTTCCTACACTTATGGGCCCATCGATAGCGCTTCGGCGATACCTATCGCCTAGACTAGAGGCTGCAATGGGGCCCTTACAGTACGGTGTCAGACCCCCCAGAGGCCGGCGTTGGACCCAAGGGTCAGCGAAGGGCCTCAAAGGCCCAGGTAGGGCCCTAGAGGCTGATGTGGGCCTTCTGAGGCAAGTGCATGACCCCCGAAGGTAAGGCATGAGCCCCCCCCCCCCCCCCCCCAGAGAACATAACAGGGCCATCAGTGGCCGGTGTAGAGACCTCATAGGCCAGTTTGGGGCCCCCTCAGAGGTTAGTGTGGGGCCTCAGGTGTCGGTATGAGGCACTTAAAGACCGTAATAGGTCTTCAGAAGCCGGCATCGATCCTTCAGAAGCCAGTACGGGGCCCTCAGAGGCACATAAGGGTCAGTTTGGGTCCCAGAGACAGAAATGGGACCATCAGAGGCCGATGTGGGACCTCTGATTTGGGCCCTTAGGGGCCAGCACAGGGCCTGCAAAGGGCAGTATGAGACCATCAGAGACCGAATTGGGCACTCAGAAGTCAGAGGCTAATGTGGGTTCTTACAGGCCAGCATGGAGCCCACAGAGGTTAGCGTGGGGGCCCTAAAAGAACGACATGAGCCGGCGTTGGACTCCAGAGGCCAGTAGAGGGCCCTCAAAGGCCAAGATGGGCTCTCAGAGGCCGATGCGGGCCCTTAGAGGCCGGCATCGGGTCTTCAGAAGCTCGTGCGGGGCCCTCAGAGGCTAAGGTGGGTCCTTACAGGCCAGCACAGGCCCTCAGAGGTCAGTGTGGGGCCCTAGAAGACCGGCATAGGCCGGCGTTGGTCCCCAGAGGCCAACAGAAGGCCCTCATAGGCCACGATGGGCCCTCAGAAGCCGATGCTGACCCTTAGAGGCCGGCATCGGGTCTTCAGAATTCAGTGCGGGGAGGGCCCTCAGAGGCTAATGTGGGCCCTTACAGGCCAGCAGGGGGCCCTCAGAGGTCAGAATGGGACCCTAAAAGACTGGCATTGGCCGGCGTTGGACCCCAGAGGCCAGTAGAGGGCTCTCAAAGGTCAAGATGGGCCCTCAGAGGCCGATGCGGGCCCTTAGAGGCCGGCATCGGGTCTTCAGAATTCAGTGCGGGGCCCATAGAGGCTAATGTGTGTCCTTACAGGCCAGCATGGACCCTCAGAGGTCAGTGTGGGGCCCTAAAAGACCGGAATGGGCCGGCGTTGGACCCCAGAGGCCAGCGGAGGGCCCTCAAAGGCCAAGATGGGCCCTCAAAGGCCAAGATGGGCCCTCAGACGCCGATGCGGGTCGGCCGGCATTGGGTCTTCAGAATCCAGTGCGGGGGGCCCTCAGAGGCTAATGTGGGTCCTTACAGGCCAGCATGGGGCCCTTAGAGGTCAGTTTGGGGCCCTAAAAGGCCGGCATGGGCATGGGCCGGCATTGGAACCCAGAAACCAGCGGAGGGCCCTCAAAGGCCAAGATGGGCCCCCAGAGGCCGATGCGGGCTCTTAGAGGCCGACATCGGGTCTTCAGAATCCAGCGCGGGGCCCTCGGAGACACTTATTAAAGGCTGGTCTTGGGACTCGAGAGACAGAAATGAGGCCACCAGAGGCCGGTGTGAGGCTCTCAGACGCCGGTTGGGCCCCTAAGGCCGGTTTAGGGCCCTCAAAGGCCAGTGGAGGGCCCTCAGAGGTCAATGTGGGTCCTCAGCGGTCAATGTGGACGCATGACCGCCACTGAAAGGCCCTCAGAGGTCAGTGTAGGACCCTCAAAGACTGGTATGAGAGCTGTTAATAGCTGGCATGGGTTTCTCGAGCCTCGTGACAATCGAATACGGGCCAGGGCCCCATACGGCCATGGGGGCCCATCGGTTGTTTGGGGGGGGGGGCAAATGATATGATGGCCCCCCCTGATTTGCCTTTGGGGGGGGGGGCCATGGCCCTGATGGCCCCCCCCCCCCCTGCGACCGCCACTGCTTCCCAGGCCGGTCGGCCAGGGAGACCGCCAGCCGCCAAGTCTGACCGGCCTACGTCTGACAGCCCGTTCCAGACCGAACTCGGGGCCGTGTCAGCAGTACGGCCGCCGCGGGGCACGCAGGGTCGCCGCTGACCGGGCCCGCTTCCGGCCGAGCTGTGGATATCGACCGGGCGCGGCGGGCGGACGTCGGTCAGCGTCGCTGGCCGTTCCGAGAACAGGCGACAGACGTGGCGCCCCGTGCGCCGAGATTGAGTGCCGACAGATGGTCCGGCCGACGCGGCGTGCCGCAGCCGCCGCAGTCCTAATTACACACTCACAGATACCGCCGGCTGATGGACGCGCAATGTGGTGTGAGGAGAATACTTCTGGGTGGGGCTGATCAAGTATTAAAAAGGTCATGAGATACGGGTTCGTTAGCTCCGGTGTGGGCGGTGCGCCTAGCATTACCGCCGAACCCCGGTCCCCGTCGCACCTCTGAAGCGCCGTGCTCCTCTGATTCGCTGTGCTCCCTGACGCACTGTACCCCTCTGATTCGCTGTGCTCCCTGACACACTGTACCCCTCTGACGCGCTGTTCTGTGTTCCAGCGGTGTGCAGTCTGGACTGCGGCCCACACGGCTTCTGCGAGAGGAATCAGTGCCAGTGCGAGCCGGGCTGGACCGGTCCGCACTGCCAGTCCCGCACCTGCGACCCCAGGTCAGCACTCGGCCGGGGTGGGCGACCGTCCGTCCTCCACCGCGGAACGAGCGTGTGGTGATGTGATGATTGTTGGAAACGACGCATATGTAGGAGTCTGTTGAGCGAACTGAACAGCAAGAATCTCTGGGTATAACCACTACGTAACTGTCTGTTGAGTTGACGTCAAAAGCTATGATGCGACGGATATGAAGTGAGTGAAAGGGCAGTGAATAATTACATTTTATATTTTCCGCTGAAAATATTGGACCGTTGGATTCATCATAAGCCTGTGGGCATTAGGGCGGGATCGCGGCCTTTGTGTCGGCCGCCGGAGGTTTCTGGAGTCGGCGGCCGGCTCTGCACGTCAGTAAATCTCCCGTCTTATGCAGGAGCGCACCGGATGCCGCTTAATTAGATTGTCTGTCAGCGGCGCACAGATTTATCCGCCGTGTTATGGCGCCGGGCGGCATCAGTCAGTGGCGGCGGCCGAACCACTCCCGCTGCAGCCCGGCGCCACCGACTGTAATGGTCCAGAGGAATCCGACGGCGCCGAATGTCACCCCCGGTTCACTGACCCCGCTCGCCGAAAATCACGAGCGAGCACTAGTGCCGAGTTTAACATGCGAGGTCGTGCGGACCGAGCAGCGAGCGACGATAAGCCGAGTGGGCCGTCGGCCTAAATGGATTAGTTTACGCTGGGGCCGGACAGCCCGCAGCCGGGATGTCTTGTTCCGTCGGCGCTGCTGACGGCCGGCCGTCCGGGAGTGGACGTCGGGCGGCCCGTCACCGGCCGGCTCGCTGCAGCTGCGCCGCCCGCAAACGGCGCTCCCAGCCGGCGGCTATTTTTCTCCGGGCGGCCTGCTTCTGTCGGCGACAGAGAATCAGTCGTTGTTTTCAGCTGTGTGAGAGGGTACGTCCGTGTTGTCTGGAGCGGCTGTGCCGACTCCTCAGTCCCCCTCCCCTGCGGCGCTGCGCCCGCCGCAGAGCGAGCCGCCGCCCGGCCGGCCCAATAGGCGCCATCACTGTCGCACGCAGCCGGCTTCCGAAAACATCTCTCCTTTGAGCCGGCCCCGGCTAATGGCGGCCTGGGAAATGTCCACAAAGGTCGAGCTGGAAATTTGTCAAAGATTGCTGCGTGGCCCGATTGGCCGGGCCGTCGGGAGCCGAGCCACGTCAGCACACCGGGAAAAACGGCCCCCTGAATGGCCGGCGAACGGGAAGACCCGCCAAAGAATTAGCGTGATTCTTCCAGTTGTGGCGTCGCCTCGAAACGTGCCCGGAAACGCAATTCGCCGCCGGGAAGAGCGGCCAAGCGACGGCGCCGATATCCGGCCGGGTCGGAGCCGAGCGGCGGAAAGCGAAGCCGTTAGTCAGCTACCCGGGCTCCCTGCCGCGGCTCGGCTGTGATGGATTGGGCGCAGTAGAAACGACGATTTTACATGGTTTTGTTGCCAGCTGCAGCTTCATTTAGGCGGTAAACAAAGCCGGGTACCACAAACTGATTACACCAGCCGACGAACGGCGCTATCCTGGTCTAAAAATGCCCGACTCATTTATAAGAAATTCCCATATCGTTACGTTAAGGACGCCGAAACACGCTACGTCGTTTGTCAACAAGACCCCAGCACTCGTTAAACTCATCAAGTAAATACATAGTGTGCCATCTATCAGGGCGGGCTTCATAAGGGCGCGGCGCCACTGACTGTCCCCGTCTGTTCACAGGTGCGAGGAGCACGGCCAGTGCAAGAACGGCACCTGTCTGTGCGTCACCGGCTGGAACGGCCGCCACTGCACGCTCCAGGGCTGCCCCAAGTCCTGCAGCTCGCGGGGATCCTGTCAGGTGAGGACCCCCCCCGCGCCGTGTTCAACTGGGAGAGACGCACCGAAACTCGGGGTCAAACTGTCCTATGACCAGAGAGGACAGTCCCAGTTCCCAGTTCCAGGACAGACAGTCCCAGTATGTCCCTGCTCCGCGATCCACGTCTAACTGTTTTAGTAAACCTATCCCGTGATACACCGTAAACGCTTGTACATAGGTGGCCTGTCCCGCAAAGCATACGCCTAAAAGCAGCCTAGCCAGCAATTCACAACTGACGCCTGTGGTTAGCCTGTCCCGCGGTACACGACAATCGCCTGAAGGTAGCCTGTCCCGCAGTACACTACAAACGCCTGAAAGTAGCCTGTCCCGCAGCACACAACAAACACCTGAAGGTAGACTGTCCCGCAGTACACGACAAACGCCTGAAGGTAGACCATCCCGCAGTACACTGCAAACGTCTGAAAGTAGCCTGACCCGCAGCACACAACAAACGCCTGAAGGTAGACCGTCCCGCAACACACAGCAGTGAGCTGACGCCTGTAGGTAGCCTGTCCCGCAATGCAAACAGGCCTTCCCGTAAAATAAGCGAGAAGCGCCCGGAATTGGACCGGTCGGCTGTTCCGACGAAACCAATGCCCGGTCAGCCTGAGCTGCCCATTAGGGAGCACTATAAGTGAAATAGTTCCTCCGCCGTATTGATCTGAACTAGATAGCGAGCACGGCTAAGCCGCAAGCTGTTCTTGATTTGGAGACAAAGGCAGAAACAAGCTGTCACCGTTCACCAAGGTGATTTTTTTTGCACATAGCGACCTTTACCTTAGGCGAAATTCCGAAACCTGCATTAAATTTTACTTATTTAGCTCCAAAATACGGCTGGTGTGACAGTGAGCGCGCTCGGCCGTTCGTTATTTCTGTCAAAGCGCGCCGTCGTGACCGGACGGTTTGAGCCGGTTAGTGGTGATTTTCTAATCAGTCGTCTGGCGGCAGCTGCTACTGACTGGCCCGGGCTACATATTGCCGGCGGTGATCGGGCGCTGCGCCGGCCGTGTGTGTAGCCGGACGTCAGTTCACCATGGCGGACTCCGACAGCCGACAGCTCACAAATTAGTCCATCTCGCCCGTCACAATACGACCGGCGCCGCTGCGACGATTAATTACGGCGCATTAACCGACTGGCGGAAGTGAACCGGTGCGTTCTGTGATTGCTCAGCGCCACCTCTTTCAGCGCGCCCCCGGGCGCTGTTTTCGTCGCGCCCAGCGTGCCTGTTTGTTCCGCAGAAATCCAATTTATCGCTCTCTTCATTAAGATTTTCCGACGGAGATCATTATTCAGAGTGTCGCCGGCGCCGCGGCCGTCGATCGTTGTTTGTGCGGCGGCCGGTGCGTCGGCAGTGACGCCACTGGCGCTCGCTGCCGGGGCAGGTCGGCAGCCGTACTTCTTCCTCTATTGTCGCGCCTCAGCGGCGCCGATCGGTGCTCGGTCGTGGTTTACAGCCGCGCCGAGCCGGGCCGGCCGTCTCCGGCGGCGGCAACAGCCGGCCGCTGCCGACATTTACGCAGAGCGACGCGCCGTAAAAAATGCAATCGCGCCGTCTGCGCTGTTTGCCGACGCCGTAAAGCTCCGTTTGAAAGCTGCCTATTCTGAAATACGCCGACGGACCGGCGTAGGTGTAACGGTGCTGCTGGGCGGCTTGGCGGTGCACGTGTGCCGTGTGAGTGGCGTGTGGCTGTAAGCGGTGTGATCGTCCGCCTCGGAGGACGACACCGGGTGGGCAGGTGTATCGTCTCCTCTTTAACGCCTGTCTGATTCCCACATGGCACTGGCTCCGTCGTCGTGCAGTACATATTTATTTGAGAGGCTTGCAATTTCCTTACAACATATAGTCTTCACTGCTCAGGGAGGAATGGGCTCAATTCGGAGGGAATGGGATTGTCGCCGGCTGAATGGAATTTCTGGCTTTAAGTCCCAGGGCAGGACCCTCCCATGTTCCCATCCCGTATCCGTTCGATGCCAAGGGCTCCATCCCATCAGAGAAATAAAATGCAATTCGAGCATGAGTGTCTAGCTCCCACTGGTCCTTAATATAACCATTTGTTACTCCCTTTCATCCGCGCACGCACCATTTATTCGATCATGCGTACATCTACAAAGAACATTCGGCTAGACAAACCGACCCTCCCGTTTCCATTCTAATCCCCCCAGTGGCGCTGAAATTTGCATGGTTATCTCCTGAGGTGAGTTTATACCTTGTTTGGTACTTATGTGCGTATAATGAGGTGTTAACCCCTTTAAGTCCCTGAATTCTAAGCAAATTGGCACTGGGTGTCCTTCTGACCCCATTTACGTTATTACTCTCTCCCGTCGAAGCTACGTTTCTCACGCACTCCCGGCCACTGCCTGCTCTTCAATCACGTGCACTGCCACAGTGCATACATTTCCATCGAGTACCTCTCTCTCGCTCGCGCGCACTGCCACAGTGCGGATAATTTCGCCCAAGCTCAAAGGAAACAACGGTTGTACGCACCTCTGCCGGTCTGTCGACTCGGCGTTGTGAGTGGTCCGGTTGTGCCTCAGTTGAGGGATAAGTTCCTAAATGATAATACCCTCGGCGGAGCCACTCCGCATAACAACTCTACATTTCCGTCGACCACCTCTCTCTCGCGCGCGCGCACTGCCACAGTGCGGATGATTTCGCCCAAGCTCAAAGGAAACAACGGTTGTACGCACCTCTGCCGGTCTGTCGACTCGGCGTTGTGGGTGGTCCGGTTGTGCCTCAGTTGAGGGATAAGTTCCTAAATGATAATAGGTACTCTCGGCGGAGCCCTCCGCGAAACTATAACTCTGTGTTTCTACTGAATACCTCGGCGGAGCCACTCCGCGACACTATAACTTAGCAACCTTGCCCTCGTTTATCGCTCTTACACTCTTACATATTAGCCCTAGCCCTTCAAAGCCCGGTCGACACGGACGGCTAGCCGCTCGGTGCCTTTGCTATACTTTATGGAAATACGCAGTAGAATTCATCGAGTCACGGAATACTCATTTTCCATCTCGCAGTGATCGACAGCGTCAGCAGAGTCAAAACAGCTCTCTCTCTCTCTCTCTCTCTCTCTCTCTCTCTCTCTCTCTCTCTCTCTCTCTCTCTCTCTCTCTCTCTTCTCTCTCTCTCTCTCTCTTTCTCTCTCTATGGATCACTGTTGGGTCTCACTGACAAAGGGCATGCAAACCGATACGATCTACACCGATTACTCTTCCGCTTTTACAAGTGTTAGTCATAGGCTACTTTTACACAAGCTTAGGCACTCTTTTAATATCACCGGTCTTGCATATAGCTGGATTGATTCTTACCTCAGCCACCGCTATCAGCGGGTCATTCTGGATGGCAAGCACTCGGACTGGATCCCAGTGCAATCTGGAGTTCCGGAAGGCAGCATTCTCGGTCCGATTCTCTTCACATGCTATGTAGCTGACCTTCCGTCTCAACTTCAGACCAGCTCACTGTCATATGCTGATGATGTCAAAATTTTCCACAGAATTCAATGTCCAGCGGACGTCAACTCTCTTCAGGCTGATCTAAGCCGTCTTAATGACTGGTCAAAAACATGGCATCTTAGGCTCAATCCGGCTAAATGCAAGACCATCACCTTTACTTTACGTACATCTCCCATCGCATCATCATACTTTTTAGATGGTCACGAACTCGAGCGGTGTACGGAGATCAGAGATCTGGGTGTGATCCTGGACTCCAGGCTAACATTTGGCGCGCATGTTGACGCCTGTGTGAGCAAGGCCAACCGCATGCTAGGTCTACTTATGCGCAGCATGCAGGTCTCACACCGTACCCGGCTGCCGTACTTCGATCACCGGGCAGTCATGGCGGCGTACAATGCCCATGTCAGATCGGTTGTGGAATACGCGAGTGTCGTCTGGAGTGGCGCAGCACCTACTCACCTTGCGAGATTGGAGAGACTGCAACACCGTTACCTGATGTGGTTAGGCGCCAAGACACATAGCCGGTGCTCGATGGACTATGAGTCTCTCCTCCAACATTTTCACTGTATGTCCATCAAAGCTAGACTTGTTCAGACCGACCTGAAGCTCATACGCTCTGTGTTTGCCGGCCGACTGGACTGTGGGCTACTTGTGACTATGTTTTCGCTGCGTGTTCCTGGCCGGCGCTCTAGGCAGACGGGCTTGTTCAACGTACCTTTTGGACGGGTTGATACGGTGAAGAACGGCCTCGGCGTACGAGTCCCGAAACTAGTGAATGAGTTCCTGAACAAATATCCAGACGAGGATTTCTTTCAGCCTAGTCCCCACTGCACCGCGCGCATCCGTGCCTACGCACGAAGCCTTGGTACTTGTATGACGTAGTCACGTAGGCTGCTATTGTTTGCATTACTTTTATCTTTTGCATTTTTTACAGATCATGTGCCATTTTATTGTTCCTTTTTTATTGTATCTCAGTGTTTTGGCCTTTTGCCACTTTTATACGAGCTATTGCTGTCTTTAAGTGTCCCGCGGCTTTTTGTCTGTGGTGGGTATAGGCATATGCATGTGCGTAGGCAGGTGTGATGAAATAGTGTGTGTCTTGTGTGTGTGCGTGTGTGCGTGTGCGTGTTTATATTTTACTTTGACCTCAGCCGTCATTGGGTTTTGCCTGTGGCTGACAATGCCTAATAAACAAATAAACAAACAGGCACAGGGGCCTGGCTCGAACCAGCCTCTCTCCGGCTAGTTGAATTGTCTAGGTCTCTAACTTACTGTGTTGTAGTATGGTTTAGGCTAGTCGCGTCGATATATGGCACAATCATTGGGGGCAAGATAGTGAATACAACCTAGAGAGGGAGAGAGAGAGAGAGAGAGAGAGAGAGAGAGAGAGAGAGAGAGAGAGAGAGAGAGAGAGAGAGAGAGAGAGAGAGAGAGAGAGAGAGAGTGAGAGAGAGAGAGAGGGAGTGAGAGAGGGAGAGAGAGTGGGAGAGAGAGAGAGGGAGAGAGAGAGAGAGAGAAAGAGAGAGAGAGAAGAGAGAGAGAGAGAGAGAGAGAGAGAGAGAGAGAGAGAGAGAGAGAGAGAGAGAGAGAGAGAGAGAGAGAGAGAGAGAGAGAGAGAGAGAGAGAGAGAGAGAGAGAGAGAGAGAGAGAGAGAGAGAGAGAGAGAGAGAGAGAGAGCGAGAGTGAGAGAGATCGGAGTATAAGACAAATTGTCAATAGATGGTCCATTTCGATGTTTCCCCGTACTCGCTTAGTTTTGGTTAGGTATTCACGCCCGTTAGGTAAATGTCGCCCTTATCGCCCTTGTTATCACTCCTGACCTTTCTTATACTCATGCCGCTAAACTTTCAGGATTTTATTCACGCAATACACCTCGGAGTAAATAAACGAAATTCAAGCGCAGTCCTCATGATTACCAGACGCACCCTCGCCTTGATTTTGTTTCAAAACAAAAAAATAACATCGCGCTATCTGTTACCCAAATCTACACACCCGCGCAGCAAACCTTCCCATCGCGCAACATAATTCGTCACTTCCGACCAGCCCTGACGCAATGATTCGACAGCGATTCAATTCAAAACTGAGTCCCCGCTATCAAGACACCCAGAAAATTTACCCAATCAACGCTTTGTCCCCCCCCCTAAAAAAAGAAGCTTACATGGTGTTGTCGTTACGCCTGATCCGCACGCTCAGCCCGAGAAAGGTAGCCCTGAACCATCAGCCGGTTAGTGCAAATCACGGAGTGAATATATGAGGGACGGGAGCTGAATGATTGCATGTTGGCAAGGATTGAGCAGACTTCCTTTCTGTGGCAATTCTTACTTGAACGGCGTTGTTGACCCAGCCGGTTACCGAGAGGTCGATGATGATAGCAGTTTGTCCGTTGTCGATGGCTGAGAGCGTGCACTTCCCTCGATCCAGCTCTCGATCACTGTCGTACTGGATCCTCCCTCGTCAGCTGCTGCCCGTCGCGCTCCTCCCGTCGTACTCCATCCTCCGTGCACTGCCGTGTCCTCTGCGCTCCGCCCAGCCGGACTCGATGCTCCGTGCACTCCGGTGTCCTGTGCACTTCTCGGTCGGACTAGATGCTCCGTGCACTCCGGTGCCCTGTGCACTCCTCGGTACCTCCTCCATGACTGTCTCGTTCCTTTATACCCAGATTACTATCGCGTTGGTGTTCCAGGTGTGATAAGCATGGCTAGATAATTCGTCGGTGTGGCGTGATAGGCCTAGTATCTTTATCTGTATGATGACTCATGAGTGGCATCGGTCCTGGTTGTTGACTTTCTCCCAGCTGGTTGTAATTGGGCCGGGTGCAGTGCTTATCACTTTTGCTATCTTCTTGCCATCTGTTGTGCACACCTTTGTTCTGCTGGGAAGCTGAGGTACCCTGTCCGGCGTCGGCGCTTTATTGCTTGGTTTGGTTGTAATCACGATATCTCGGGTATGTATGGTCCGCCATGGTCATTGAACTTCCCAGCTGTTCCTGTTTTGGCCGAACGCTTGTGATATTAGCGAATTCGTCAGTTATTACTCTGTTTGCTGGACGCTCATTTGTCCCAGCTGCCGTCCAGTATCAGAAGTCCCCGACCGTCGGCGTCGCTGCTCGTCAGGTGAATGCCAGATATGGGCATTGGCGTGTCCCACTCTCGGCACGGAACATCTGCTCTTCTGGACGTACATATTTGCACCTCCGATTCCGCAGGGAGGGTGACTGGGACTTTTGGTTAGCATCTGTCGGCGGCTGATAACTTCGTCGGCGTGAGTGTAATTTTGATGGCTTGACGCCTTTTATTTGCGACGATTGCGGCATGATACGGCCCGAGGGATCTCTGCGTCAGCTGTTTCTTGTTGTCATGCTCACATCGGTGTCGGTCCACTAGGTCGAGGCGGTGCCGGCGGCGATATCCCAGGCGCAGGTGCAGAGGGTTGGCGCACAGGATGCCGTCCGATTGCGGTTTGGAGAGATAAAGTTCCGTTATGAGCTTTTCCTGTAGATGCGGGCGGGGAGGCGGCAGTGTTTACACTTCTGCAGTGCCAGGTGTAGCCCGTTTTTGGCGTGGCCACCCAATTGGCGTGCGACCGATAAGAGGGGTCGGCGCTACGTCGGGTCCAGGTGGGGTAGGCCATCTGCCGCCTGCGCCCTGTTGACCCGCGTTATCCATGGAAGTGTCGGGAATTGAAGCGCCGTTCTTCTCAGATGACTTCACCTTTGCGTGTTTGGCTTTTAGTCTCACACCAATATGCATGCCTTATGATTCTGTCAATTCCTGTAAGCTGTGATTCGAAAAAAATGTGGCTTCCGTCACATAGGCACGGCGACAACGCGACGAAATTGGGCCAACTCGTCTCCGGCTGGCCGATTCGGCAGCATCGGGCTGGAGTCGCCTCCGATAGACCGTGCCTGGAGCGGCGCTATCACATACCGTAAACCGGGGTGAGTTGATATGGGGTGGTGAGTTGATATAAATTGCTCGAAAAATGTTAAAATGTGTGCAGCTCATCCATTTGTAAACCAATTTTTAGTTTTATTTTTCTGTGAAGTGAAGCAACCAATAAGTGATGCATATAGCTGAGAAAGGCATGCATGTGGTGCAGTGCCTTCTTAACACATTACTTTTTTCAAAGTCCTTTTTTTCTTCTGATTTTGAAACTAAGGAAAAGTCCCCACCCTACAGCAAAGACGGTGGATATTCATGAAACAACATGCACTGGGAAAGAAACTACCATCAATTTACTGTTGATCCCAGGTAGTTTTGGGTTTCACCTATAACAACGCTTTTTTATAATTTTAAGAAAAGTGACAGGTGGTGAGTTGATATGCCATCAGGTGGCGAGTTGATATGCATGATAAAAGCTGATACCAGGGTGGTAGGCATGCAAATTAGCATGAAATATGGGTCTGCAGGTAAGACAAAGTCAATTAGTATGTTATGATTTAATTGATATTTATGGTTCAGTTATGACCTAAATAATGTATTGTTGTGTTACTGCATTCTTTTGTTACTGATTTATATTTATTTATCGTAACTTTGGCTGTGATATTTAGTGTGCTTTTTATGAATGAGCGCCATGATTGTAGTATCTCATGTGTTTATTCGACTGATTGTGTTATTTTTGTGTATTTTCAGTTTTTACGTAACCACCATTGGGCGAACATTAGAATATACCTGTAGTCAGCACTGAATCTTCTTTTGTGAGCCAGAACAGTAAAAATCTTCCTCTCTTTTGCGTGGCAGTAAAAATCTTCCTCTCTTTTGCGTGGCAGTAAAGGTCTCTTTCTCCTGCGTGGCACAGTGAAATGTTTCTTCCTTGTGGCTCAGTAAAATAGTGAAAAGTAGATTGAATGACAATGACTTTCCATGATGGATGTGCCACATTACTTTGTAGATAGAATATGCCATTCCACAATGCAACTCGTAGATTCTACCTACCTATGTTTCGTAGATTTGGTGTAGTTGATATCTCATGATAATACTGCCCATACTAACTTCATGAATTGAATCCATACATTTTCATCCTTGCCCAATTTACAACTGTCCTGAGTTCTCAACCCGCATTGTTACCATGGCTGATTCGGAGAAGGGTACTGATGACTGTGGGCCAGAGACGAGGTCATCACATGAATTGCGGCTGACTGAGAAAGGTAGAGAGTACCAAACCACCATGAAGGTCAAAGTGTTCAAGCAGGTGTTGGGAAAACTGGAAAAGGAAGGCACGTCCCTGGTTGATGACCTTACAAGCCAAGATGACGATGAGCAGGATGAGGAGAAAATGACCAAGAGGATTGCCAAATGGAGGCACAACTATGTGATGCTTCGTCAGACCCATGAAGATCTGCGCCCCTTGTTGGGAGCTGAATTTGAAGCTCACAGATTGATGTATGAAGACAGACTCATCAAACTGGACACCACAAGAGCAATGATTGAGTCGTTGACGCCACAAGAACCGACGTGCAAACAGAACAAGAAGAGTCAGGGAGCACGCTCGTCGGTAACCCAGACAAGCAGATCATCTTCGAGTACTGGCATGAAAGCCCAGCTTTTCATGATGAAGGTTCAAGAGAACACTCAGGCAGCTGAGATGAAAGCAAAAGCTGATGCACTGGAAGAAAGACAGGAATTGGAAAGGGAGATGAAGCTCATGGAGTCCAAGATGCAAGAGCTGAAGTGGAAAGAAGAAAAGCATCAAATAGAAACAGAAAGAAGGATCCATAAAGCAAAAGAAGAGGTGATTGAGAGGATGGAGCAGCAAGTTGAATCGCTGATGATGTCACCAAGACAGCAGGCGGCTGACATGATGGAGATGGAGTCACATGGGACGAAACGGGTAGACACTGATGCACAACCTACTGACTGTCATGAAGCTGTTAATGACATGACTGATTATGCTGTGCCACCGCCTACTGAACCCATTTCCGCCCATTGTCAGGCTCCTGCCCTTGCTCACCCTCAGTCCACTGAGTCTGCTCCAACACAAGTTACTGCTGCTACTCTGGCTGACATTCTTTCCGTACAGGCGCAGAGATGTCAGCTACCTCCTACAGAACCAGGTGTGTTCAAAGGCGATCACACCACCTTCCGCATCTGGCTGAACGCCTTCGAGACGTACATTGAGACCAGATGCTCTTCATCCAACGAAAGGCTACACTACCTGGGCTACTACACAGCTGGAGAAGCAAGGAACGCGATCACTGGCTTCCTTCAGATGGGAACGGCTGATGCCTACCAGCAAGCCAAGAAGCGCCTCACCGACAGGTATGGCAATGCATTTGTCACCATGAATGAGATGAAGAGGCGCCTTCAGAGATGGCCAGATGTGCGAGCTGGTGATAGTAAGTCATTCACTGAGCTTTCAGACTTTCTAGAGCTTTGTCTGGCCAGTTCGAATGCAATGGGTGATGTGAAGATGTTCGGTGGTCCATCAGAGATTGATGCCATCCTCAAGAAGTTGCCCAGATACCTGTCTGACAGCTGGAGAAGAATCGTTGACAGGTGGATCTATGAACCCGAAGAAGGTGCTGTCTCGCAGTACCCACCGTTCGCACACTTTGTGCAGTTCATGAGCAGAGCCACCAGGGTGGCCTCTGGTCCAGTGCTACCCAGAAGTAGCGAGGAAGACAAGCGAGTGCAACCGAAGCAAAGAAATGCACGAGTTCTCCTCACTTCTGCACCAACCGATCAGAAGCCTCAAGACAGCAGAGCAAGCGGCCGGGTGAATCAGCAGCACCACTGTGTGGCATGCAAGAATGATCATCCGCTGGACCGTTGCTCGACATTCACCAAGATGTCCCTGAAGGGCAGACAGGAGCTGGTCCGACAGCATGGTCTCTGCGGAGGGTGCCTAAGGAAGGGGCACAGATGGAAGGAGTGTCGAAGGAAACAGCGATGCACAAAGTGTAGCAGGCTGCACCCTACCCTGCTCCATGACGATTCTCTTTCCCTCAGAGTGGACAAGACAACAACCCAAGGCACCCAGACTAGTGCTGCGGTATCCCTCCATGTGTCCTGTGACAAGGTAGCTGAGTCTCCCAAGTGTACTCACTCCATGCTGGTACCTGTGAACCTGACACACCGAGATCTTCCCCAGAGAAGCATGACCGTGTACGCACTGCTCGATCCTCAATCTGACACATGTTTTGTGAAAGAGTCGGTGCTACAGGAGTTGGATCTGCGCGGTGAGGACGTCATCCTCGAGGTGAGCACGATCGCAGGCAGGACCAGAACACAGAGCCAGGTCGTACATGGTCTGGTGGTGAAGGATCACAAGGGCGAGACAGAGTTCGAGCTACCTCCTACGTACTCCAAGGCGGACATCCCTGCTGAGCGCCAACTGATCCCGAGACGCGACACAACAGCTGAATGGCCCCATCTGCAGGAGGTGGCCGGACAGCTGCCGGAGTACGTCCCCGACGCTGAAGTGGGAATACTGATCGGCATCAACTGCCCCAGAGCTCTGAAGCCACTCGAAGTGGTCACCGGTGGCGACAATGACCCCTGGGCGATTCGCACCAGCCTCGGATGGAGTGTGATCGGATTCATGGGTCAGCCATCCAACGGTGCCGGTGCAGCGTGTCTCTACGTGACTGGTCGAGCCGAACAGGAGGGAGTTCGACACTTCGCGTTCCGAGTCCGTGCTCGTGAGGTACGTCCTGAGCAGCTGGCCAGACTCTTCGACTCTGACTTCACTTCACAGCCAGGGGGAACGATGGTGTCACAAGATGACCTGCAGTTCATCGAGATCATGAGGACAAGCATGCACCAGCGTCCAGACGGCCGCTTTGAAGCTCCCCTCCCCCTCAGGGATCAAAACATGTCTCTTCCAGACAACTTTCACCAGGCTCAGGCTCGACTTCAGTCCCTGAAGAGGAAGCTGTTGAAGGACAGCAGCTACAAGGAAGCCTACATCACAGCAATCAACGACTTGTTGGATAAGGGCTATGCCGAGCCCGTCCCGCAAGCTGAACTGGAAGCTAATGACGGACGAGTGTGGTATGTTCCCCATCACGGCGTCGTCCAGCCGAAGAAAGGGAAACTACGAGTAGTCTTCGACTGCAGTGTGGAGTTTCGTGGACGATGTCTAAACCACGAGCTACTTCAAGGCCCAAACGTGTCAAACAACCTCGTCGGGATCCTGGCAAGATTCCGAAAGGAACCTGTGGCTCTGACATGTGACATAGAAGCCATGTTTAACCGCGTCGCGGTTACTGCAAGTGACAGGAACCTGCTCAGGTTCCTCTGGTGGCCAAGAGACGACGTCAACCAGGAAGCAGTCTGTTACAGGATGACGACACACCTCTTCGGAGCCGTCTCCTCACCCGCGTGCGCGATGCACGCACTGAATCTGACTGCCGAGCTCTATGAGCCCAAGTATGGGAAAGAAGCAGCCAACTTCGTCAAGAACGACTTCTACGTCGACGACGGACTGACTTCGACGCCAGATGCTGGTACTGCAGCGACTCTGATCGAGAAGACGACCGATCTGTGCGCCGAAGGTGGGTTTAAACTCACGAAGTTCGCCTGCAACGACTTTGATGTCATGCAAACTGTCCCAATCTATTCGAGATCTAAGACGCTGGTGGATTTGACGTTCGAGGAGAACTCCCAGGTGTGTGAACAGGCACTGGGTGTCAGATGGGACCTTGGTTCTGATACCATTCAGTTCCGAGCAGAGCTCCCTGATCGGCCTGCCACCAGGCGAGGCATCCTTTCAGGGGTGAGTTCCCTGTACGACCCACTTGGACTCATCTCGCCAGTGATTCTTAAAGGAAAGATGATCGTCAAGGAGCTCTGTGGACGTGATTGCTCCTGGGATGACCCGGTTCCCGAGGAGCTGAAGGAGCAGTGGCTGACTTGGAAGGCGGCGCTACCAGATCTGTCTAAAGTGAAGATCCCAAGACAGTACGGCTCGATACTCGACTCTGACGGCTCGCCTGCAACTTTCGAGCTTCATCACTTCTCTGATGCGTCCACAGCAGGATACGGAACCTGTAGCTACCTACGCGTCATCAAGGATGGTGAAGTGTCCTCGGATCTCGTGCTGTCGAAGGCCAGGGTGACGCCGAAGAAGACCGTCACGGTTCCACGCTTGGAACTCGCAGCAGCAGTGCTGGCGACAGAAGTCGGTGAGTTTCTGCAGCAAAATCTGAACATATCCCCGATCCAGCATCACTATTGGTGCGACAGTCGCGTGGTTCTTGGATACATACGGAACAACGTGCGCAGGTTTCATGTGTATGTCGCCAACAGAGTGCAGACGATCCTGAATCGCACGACACCCAGTCAGTGGCACTTTGTCCCATCAGAGCAGAACCCAAGTGATGTAGCCTCACGGGGCTGTCTGATCGAAGAGCTCATCGAAAACGACCTGTGGTGGCACGGCCCTCCATTCTTGTCGTGTCAAACGGATCTGCCTCTCGAAGATAACGAAGACGTTGTCGATCAACAAGATCCTGAAGTGAAGAAAGGAGTGACCATGATGACGAGCAGTGAACCAGCCACAGAACACGCGACGCTGCTGCAACGGCTGGAACGCTTCTCGACTTGGTTTGCTGCCAAGACTGCGGTGGCGAACTGCCGAAGATACATAAGGAAACTCAAGGAAGCGTGCAGAAGAAGACGCGGTGAAGAGTGCAGTGAAATGACGAACGAACAATTGACGGTCCAAGATCTGGTCGAGGCTGAAACCGTGATCGTCAAGGCACTGCAAAAGGAAGCGTTTGCCGACGAACTGCGTCACCAAAGTGGAGCTGATGCCTCCATCAAGAAGTCGTGCACAGAAGATGGGAGTGGCCGAAGCAGCCATCCCGATCCGCGGGAGAAGAGCAGTCTGAAGAAGCTGGATCCTCTGACGAGAAGTGGAATTCTCTGCGTCGGAGGCAGAATCAGACGCGCAAACCTGCCAAGAGAAGTCACGAATCCAGTGATTCTCCCAAAGAAGAGCCATGTCGGTACATTGATCATTCGTCAGTGTCACGAGAGGACGGGACACGCAGGAAGAGAGATGACTCTCGGCGAACTTCGGCAGCAGGGCTACTGGATCCTGCACGGACGCTCTGCTGTCTCCAGTTACATCAACAGCTGCGTGACGTGCAGAAAGCTACGTGGTCCCCCCGGGGAACAGAAAATGGCTGATCTGCCAGTCGAGCGCCTTGAGCCGTCACCTCCTTTCAGCTACTGTGGCATGGACTGTTTCGGCCCGTTCTACGTGAAAGAACGACGAAGCCAACTAAAGAGGTGGGGCATTGTCTTCATCTGCCTCGCCTCCAGAGCCGTACACCTGGAGACACTGAACTCGATGACAACCGACGCATTCCTGAATGCGTACCGAAGATTTGTGTGCAGAAGAGGTCCCGTGAGAGGTCTCTTCTGCGACAACGGCACGAACTTTGTGGGAGGTCAGAACGCGTTGAAGGCTGCTCTCGCTGAGATGGATGAAGAGAAGATCAAGAACAGTCTACTGAAGGACCAGTGCGACTTCATCAACTTCACGTTTAACCCTCCCCACGCCAGCCACATGGGTGGGGTTTGGGAGCGACTGATACGCTGCGCTCGGTCAGTTCTGACCAGCCTGTTGGTCGCGAATGGAGAACAGCTGGACGATGAGCTGTTGCGAACGTTGATGTGCGAGGTTGAGGACATCCTTAACAGCCGTCCCATCTCCATAGCTGACATGTCCCCAACTAACCAGCTCGAGGCTCTCAGCCCGAGTTCCCTCCTGACCCAGAAGTGTAGAGTAGTCTTACCTTTTCCTGGTAGGTTCGCGACGGCGGACGTGTACGCCCGCCAGCGGTGGAGGCGAGTTCAGCAGCTCGCGAACGTCTTCTGGAACCGCTGGAGGAAAGAGGTCGTCCTCGCTGCGCAGGAGCGCCGCAAGTGGACGAAAACGACGGAGAACGTCGAGGTCGGTGACGTCGTCCTCGTCATGGATGACGAGCGCCCACGCTCTCAGTGGCCGTTGGCGCGAGTCGTCAACACGTATCCGGGCAGTGACGGCCTGGTACGCAAGGTGCGCGTCCTGATGAACGGCTCGGAGCACAGAAGACCGGTTCACCGGCTGGTGACCCTGCTCCGTGCGGCGCCTGGAGGCTCGGCTACGTGCACCGCCGAGTGACTGTGCACCGCCGAGTGACTGTTCCGTGCACCGCCGAGTGACTGTTCCGTGCACCGCCGAGTGACTGCTCTGTGCACCGCCGAGTGACTTTGCCCCGTTCACTGCGGCGTGACTTTGCCCCGTGCACTATCGTGTGACTGCTCGGTGCACTGTCGGGCTACGGACCCGGCAGGTGATCACGTGTGCTTATGGTACTGTGATGAATTGAGCGCAAGATTCCCCGTCAAGGGAGCCAGAAGGACAAATTTGGTTGAATGTCCCAAATTTGGGGGAGCCATGTGCCCGCGACTCGATATTATTTGGTTGCGGTGATCGTCGTCGTGGCGGCGGCGAGAGTCGGCGCGGCGCTGGGCGAGAGTCGGCGCGGAGCGGGGCGCCGCCGTAATGGGTGATGCCCGATACTGATACACGTGGACCGCGCCAGACAGAAAGAGAGGAAAGATTTTTACGTAACCACCATTGGGCGAACATTAGAATATACCTGTAGTCAGCACTGAATCTTCTTTTGTGAGCCAGAACAAAAGAAGCGCTTCTAGCGCTCAACCATGCGAAGCACGTGCTACCGCCTGCCACACTGAGACCGATTGTGACATCTCTTGTTGTGTCTACACTGCGCTATTGTATATCGATCTATGGTACATGCGGCACCACTGAACTTCATCGGGTGCAAAAAGTGCTTAACTTTTGTGCGCGGGTTGTAAGTGGCCGGCGAAGGTATAGCCACGTGACCGATGTCCTCAGAGATCTGAAGTGGCTCAGCGCGACAAATTTGGTACTGTACCACAGAATATGTAACGTGCGAGCCATTGCTCAGACTGGCCAGCCTTCCGCTATTGCCAGTTCCCTGGAAAGCGCAACCGATCACGGCCACAACACCCGTAACGCCGAGCGACTCAGGCTTCCTCGGATACGCACTGAGGCGGGACGAAGGCAGCTACTATATAGTGGAGTCGATGCGTATCCGAAGGTTGGGACTTTTCAATTAAGAACAATCACTATTCTTTAGAATTGTGATTTTCTATTGAAAATCCCAACCTGAGCTACCTCTCTAGGGGGGTGTTTAGCGTTTCGGCCGCGATTTTGGTCATTTTGACTCCCGCAAAAACGGCACGGTCAACTTTCTTGCCATTTTCACCGTTTGGTCCCCTATGGGGGAGCTACCTTGTGGGGAAGTTGTATAAAATATAATGGGCCCGTTTTGGGGTAATCGGCACGTGCATTTTCCCATAGGGTTAACATGGGGGAAAATTGGAAATTCGATTTGCGAAAAATTTCGTCAATTATATTTGCTGATATTTTTAGGGTCGGATCTCGGGCTGGCACCTCAACTTTTGGTGTTATTTATTTAAAAATCATAGGATACAATTTCGGGTAATCGTGACGGACAGTTACCCCATGTTGAGCCTATGGCAAATTCGAAAAATTATTTTCAACTCGATTTTGCCAAAAATTTCCACGTTAGATTTTGAAAAAGTTCCAATATGTTGTGCCCCGGGGTGTCGGCTACCACGTGGTATGGGTCAGATATGGGGCGATTGAAAAGCACGTGCCACGTGCAAACGTGTTTGATGGGGTAACCTCCGGGAAAATCCGACATTGGCCAACTGGGGGTCCTATGGCTCCGAAACCACTCCACCAAGCGACACCAAATAAGTGCAGCCGGTGAGCAGATGAGTCCAGCTTGTCGCACCAGTGGTCACGTGGCGCACGTGCTATTGCACGTGCCGTGGCACGGGGTCAATTTTTGTTCTTAAATACACCAACATTGTGAAATGCAAGGAATTGGGGAAATGGCCGTCAGGCCGTCAGTTTTTATGATAGGGTTGATCTGAAAACGGGTATAGGCACAGAATGAAGGGGGCTAGAAAACTGCTATCTCGGATTTTTTGTAAAATGAAAAAGTTAAAATTCTGGGGAAATTATATATTCGAAAGGTGAAATTTCCCTAAATATTCCCGTTTTTCGAGTTTAGCTGCCCACCGTTCATCAACGGTGTCACCGGCCGGGATCATCTCTCATATGCTAATGGCCACGGCCATGGGTCATAACATGACATAAACGGCGAAGCTACCGGAGGCCCAGCACGTGCCACGTGGCCACGTGTTTGATTCGAGTACCTCCCAGATTATCGTGTGTTTGCCGATTTGTGGTCTTATAACACGTAAACAGCACCAGTCAAGAAGCCTGAAATGGTGCAGTCGGTGAGGGGACAAGTCCTGCTTACACTACCCTTGGTCACGTGGCACACGTGCAAATCTGGGCACCTCCGTTGCGGAGATATTTTATAGAAAAATATTCAAATGCACATAACTTTGTCAGTTTAAGTCCGATTGGGCTAGAATTTGGTGGTTGGATGAATTGTTAAGCGACAGAACGAATGCGCCACTTTTGTTGCAGTGCGCCACGTTTGTCTCAAAGCGCCATTTTTGCCGCAAAGCGCAGAATGTGCGTAACTTTGTCGAACATGGGACGATTAGGATGCGCTTTGATTGAGGGATGGCTGCTTAAACGTCAGATATGAATGCACCACATTTGCCGCAGGGCGCCATATTTGTCTGAATGCGTCAGTGTTTGCGTTTTGCCTACGGTGGGCCTTTTTTTGCGGCGGTGTTTGCGTTTTTTTCGGTTTTTGCGTTTGGCGGCGGGCGGCCGTTTTTGCGGTGTTTGTGTTTGGCGGCGGGCGGCCGTTTTTTTTTCGGCAGTTTGCGGTTGGCGGCGGCGGGCGTGCGATGCGGGCGTTTTTTGCGGCGGTATTTGCGTTTTTTGCGGTGTTTGTGTTTGGCGGCGGGCGGGCGGGCGTTGCGGGTGTTTTTGCGGTGTTTGCGTTTGGCGGCGGGTGGCCGTTTTTTTTTGCGGCGGTTTGCGGTGGGTGGCCGTTTTTTTGCGGCGTTTTGCGGTTTGCGGCGGGCGGTTGTTTTTGCGGGGTTTTGCGGTTGCCGGCGGCCGGCCGTTATTTGCGGTGTTGCGTTTGGCGGCGGGCGGCCGTTTGTTCGCGGCGTTTTGCAGTTGGCGGCGAGGGATGCGTTTTTTTTTTTTGCGGCGGCGGTGTTTGCGTTTTTTGCGGTGTTTGCGTTTTGCGGCGGACGGGCGTTTTTTTGCGGCGTTTTTTGCGTTTTTTCTGCGGTTTTCGGCGGGCGGGCGGTTGTTTTTTTGCGAAGTTTGCGTTGGCGTTTTGCGCGTTTCCTGGCGTTTGCGTTTTGCGGCGGGCGGGCGGTTTTTTCACAATTAAAGTTATCCGAAGGTTGGGACTTTTCAATTAGACAATCACTACGGACGCGCGTTTTTTGCGGCATTTTGTGCGTTTTTTCTGCGGTTTTCGGCGGGCGGGCGATTTTTTTGCGAAGTTTGCGTTGGCGTTTTAGGCGTGCGTTTTGCGCGTTTTGCGGTGTTTGCGTTTGGCGGCGGGCGGGCGGTTTTTCACAATTAAAGTCCCAACCTTCGGATCCGCAGTGCTGTTCGGCAAGCGCTGCCCGGGCCTATCCGAAGGTTGGGACTTTTCAATTAAGACAAATCACTATTCTTTAGAATTGTGATTTTCTATTGAAAATCCCAACCTGAGCTACCTCTCTAGGGGGGTGTTTAGCGTTTCTGCCGCGATTTAGGACATCTTGATACCCTCGAAAACGGCTCGTTAGATTTTCTTGCCATTTTCAGCGTTTGGTCCCCTATGGGGGAGCTACCGGCTGGTACCGGTTGCTTGAAATATAATTAACCCGTTTTGGGGTAATCGGCACGTGCATTTTCCCATAGGGTTAACATGGGGAAAAATTGAAAATGCGATTTGCGCAAAATCTGTTCAGTAATATTTGTCCACATTTTTAGGGTCAGTTCTTTGGCTGGCACCTCACCTTCTGGGGGTAATTATTTAAAATATAAATGACAAAATTTCGGGTAATCGACGCCGACAGTTACCCCATGTTGAGCCTATGGCATTTTCGAAAAATTATTTTCAAATCGATTTTGCCAAAAATTTCCACGTTAGATTTTGAAAATGTTCGAATATGTTGTGTCCCGGGGTGTCGGCTACCACGTGGTATGGGTCAGATATGGGGCGATTGAAAAGCACGTGCCACGTGCAAACGTGTTTGATGGGGTAACCTCGTGGTAAATGCGACATTGGCCAACTGGGGGTCCTATGGCGTGGAAACCACTCCACCTAGCGACACCAAATCAGTGCAGCCGGTGAGCAGATGAGTCCAGCTTGTCGCACTAGTGGTCACGTGGCCCACGTGCTATTGCACGTGCCGTGGCACGGGGTCAATTTTGGTGCTTAAATATACTAGCATTGTGAAATGCAAGGAATGGGGGAAATAGCCGTCAGGCCGTCAGGTTTTATGATAGGGTCGATCTGAAAACGGGTATAGGCACAGAATGAAGGGGGCTAAAAAACTGCTATCTCGGATTTTTTGTAAAATGAAAAATTCAAAATTCTGGTGAAATTATATATTCAAAGGTGAAATTTCCCTAAATTTTCCCGTTTTTCGAGTTTAGCCGTCCACTGTTCAGAGACGGTGACACCGGCCGGGGTCATCTTTTACATGCTGATGGCCACGTCGATGGGTCATCACGTGGCGTGAGCGGTGAAGCTATCAGAGGTCCGGCACGTGCCACGTGGCCACGTGTTTGAGTCGCGTACCTCCCAGATTATCGTGTGTTTGCCGATTTGTGGCCTTATAGCACGAAAACAGCACAAGCCAGGAACACTGAAATGGTGCAATCAGTGAGGGGACAAGTCCTGCTTACACCACCGGCGGTCACATGGCACACGTGCAAATTTGGGCACCTCCTTTGCGGAGATATCTTACAGTGAAATATTCAAATGTGCATAACATTGTCAGTTTAAGTCCGATTAGGCTAGAATTTGGTGGGTGGATGAAATGTTAAGCGACAGGAACAAATGCGCCACGTTTGACTCAGTGCGCCACGTTTGTCTCAAAGCGCCATTTTTGCCGCAAATCGCAGAATGTGCGTATCTTTGTCGAACATTGGACGATTAGGATGCGCTGTAATTAACCCGCGCCGTGCTGGGGGGGCGTTTTTACGCCCCCCCCCTCAGGTTTTTCGCGAATATCTCAAAAACGGCGGCGCGCAGCGCCGCCGTTTTTGGTACACGTGTTCCTACATCATTTCCGCACATGTTGTCAAAATTTCAGACCTAGGCCGTTCAAGGTCAGGTCACCAGGTCACGTCAAGTGACCTTACCTCAGAAAAAGTTCAAAGGCTCGCTATAGCTACACCGACTGAACGATCACTTTGAAACTTTCAGCGATTGATATGAGTAACAGTATGTATAAAATGTATATCTCGGATTTTTGATATCTGTGACCTAAGGTCAGGTCAATTTTGCGACCTCTCCATTATAAGTCAATGGGAGAAAATTGAAATGCGCCTCTTTTGGACGAATATCGTTCAAAACGCTCTCAAACATCGGTTCATAGGTAAACATGACACACTGAATAGGAAAAATGCACCTGTGACCCCTCTGTGTGCCCCTGAGGTCATCTCAGGTCATGAACGGTCGCCAGCAGTTTTTTGGCTATAACTTTTGATAGAGACGTGCTAGAGCGGTGAAAACACGTCAGATGTGTTCAGCTCGACGATACGGATCGGCTGATATGCAACATGACCCTTTTCGGTCAGGTCATGACCTTGACCTGAGGTCAAATTTTCAAAATGACCTTTCAAGGTCAACAAATAGTTCATTCGACGCGTCTTGACAAGAGGAACACGATGCTGGCAAAAGTAATGTCATGGCGCTTATGAGTCAAAAGTTATTGACGAAAAAACGTTTTTCGTAAAAACGGCTATTTTTGGAGTTTTTGCCCTCTGGAGGCTAAACCGTTGACCTGAGGTCAAATCTGAGAACATTACTCAGAAAGGTCTGTAAAAGGGCTATCGAATGCGCTTTTCTGCGGCGCTGTAGCTCTATCGGTTCCCGAGATAGCCGTTGGCAGTTTCCAAAATGTTGAAATAGTCAACATTTTACCTTTGGTGACCTCTGGTGACCTGACCTTTGACCTGACCCAAAAAATGACCGAAGTGTTTTCGTCCTTATTTTTGACGCTCTTTCGATTGCCGCTTACCGCGTGTCGCTACGTGGCCCAGGAGCCGAGTTAGACGGGGGGGCGTGAAAACGCCCCCCCCCAGCACTCGGCGGAAAGTTCAGGCCACCAGCACGGCGCGGGTTAAGGGATGGCTGCTTAAACGGCAGATATGAATGCACCACATTTGCCGCAGAGCGCCATATTTGTCTTAATGCGTCAGTCATTGACCTCTATAATACCTAATAGAGGTCAATAGAGGTCAATGGCGTCAGTGTTTGCGTTTAACGGACGGCGGTCGTTTTTTTTGTGGCGGTGTTTGCGTTTTTCCGGTGTTAGGCGGTGGGCGGCCGTTTTTGCGTTTTTTTTGCGGTGTTTGCGTTTGGCGGCGGGCGGCCGTTTTTTTGCGGCGTTTTGCGGTTGGCGGCGGGCGTTGCGGGCGTTTTTTTTGCGGCGGTGTTTGCGTTTTTTGCGGTTTTTGTGTTTGGCGGCGGGCGGGCGGGCGATGCGGGTGTTTTTGCGGTGTTTGCGTTTGGCGGCGGGCGGCCGTTTTTGCGGCGGTGTGTGGCGGTTGGCCGTTTCTTTTGCGGCGTTTTGCGGTTTGCGGCGGGCGGCTTTCTGCAGCGTTTTGCGGTCGCCGGCGGCCGGCCGTTATTTGCGGTGTTGCGGTTTGCGGCGGGCGGTCGTTTTTTGCGGCGTTTCGCGGTTGGCGGCGGGCGATGCGGTTTTTTTGCGGCGGCGGGGTTTGCGTTTTTTTGCGGTTTTCGCGTTTTGCGGCGGACGGGCGTTTTTTGGCGTTTGGGGTGCGTGCGATGCGGGCGGTTTTGATTTTTTTTGCTGCGTTTTTTGAGTTTTTTTTTGCGGTTTTCGCGGGCGATTTTTTTGCGGCATTTGCGTTGGCGTTTTGGCGTCCGTTTTGCGCGTTTTGCGGTGTTTGCGTTTGGCGGCGGGCGGGCGGTTTTTCACAATTCAAGTCCCAACCTTCGGATCCGCAGTGCTGTTCGACAAGCGCTGCCCGGGCCTATCCGAAGGTTGGGACTTTTCAATTAAGACAAATCACTATTCTTTAGAATTGTGATTTTCTATTGAAAATCCCAACCTGAGCTACCTCTCTAGGGGGGTGTTTAGCGTTTCTGCCGCGATTTGGGTCATTTTGATCGCCGCCGAAACGGCTCGGTAGATTTTCTTGCCATTTTCAGCGTTTGGTCCCGTGTGGGGGAGCTACCGGCTGGTACCGGTCGCTTGAAATATAATTAACCCGTTTTGGGGTAATCGGCACGTGCATTTTCCCATAGGGTTAACATGGGGAAAAATTAAAAATGCGATTTGCGCAAAATCTGTTCAGTAATATTTGTCCACTTTTTTAGGGTCAGTTCTTGGGCTGGCACCTCACCTTCTGGGGGTAATTATTTAAAAATCATAGGGTACAGTTTCGGGTAATCGTGACGGACAGTTACCCCATGTTGAGCCTATGGCAATTTCGAAAAATTATTTTCAAATCGATTTTGCAAAAAATTTCCACGTTAGATTTTGAAAATGTTCCAATATGTTGTGCCCCGGGGTGTCGGCTACCACGTGGTATGGGTCAGATATGGGGCGATTGAAAAGCACGTGCCACGTGCAAACGTGTTTGATGGGGTAACCTCTGGGAAAATCCGACATTGGCCAACTGGGGGTCCTATGGCGTGGAAACCACTCCACCTAGCGACACCAAATCAACGCAGCCGGTGAGCAGATGAGTCCAGCTTGTCGCACTAGTGGTCACGTGGCGCACGTGCTATTGCACGTGCCGTGGCACGGGGTCAATTTTTGTGGTTAAATACACGAACAATGTTAAATGCAAGGAATGGGGGAAATCGCCCTCAGGCCGTCAGATTTTATGATAGGGTCGATCTGAAAACGGGTGTAGGCACAGAATGAAGGTGGCTAAAAAACTGCTATCTCGGATTTTTTGTAAAATGAAAAATTCAAAATTCTGGGGAAATTATATATTCGAAAGGTGAAATTTCCCTAAATTTTCCCGTTTTTTCGAGTTTAGCCGTCCACTGTTCAGGGACGGTGACACCGGCCGGGGTCATCTTTTATATGCTGATGGCCACGTCGATAGGTCATCACGTGGCGTGAACGGTGAAGCTATCAAAGGTCCGGCACGTGCCACGTGGCCACGTGTTTGATTCGAGTACCTCCCAGATTATCGTGTGTAAGCCAACTTGTGGCCTTATAGCACGAAAACAGCACAAGCCAGGAGCAATGAAATGGTTTAGTCGGTGAGGGGACAAGTCCGGCTTACACCACCGGTGGTCACGTGGCACACGTGCAAATCTGGGCACCTCCGTTGCGGAGATATTTTATAGTGAAATATTCAAATGAACATAACTTTGTCAGTTTATGTCCGATTGGACTAGAATTTGGTGGGTGGATGAATTTTTAAGCGACATGAACGAATGCGCCACGTTTGTTGCAGTGCGCCACGTTTGTCTCAAAGCGCCATTTTTGCCGCAAAGCGCAAAATGTGCGCAACTTTGTCGAACATGGGACGATTAGGATGCGCTTTGATTGAGGGATGGCTGCTTAAACGGCAGATATGATTGTACCACATTTGCCGCAGGGCGCCATATTTGTCTTAATGCGTCAGTGTTAGCGTTTTTCTTACGGCGGGCGTTTTTTGCGGCGGTTTTTGCGTTTTTTCGGTGTTTGCGTTTGACGGCGGGCGGCCGTTTTTGCGTTTTTGGTGGTGTTTGCGTTTGGCGGCGGGCGGCCGTTTTTTGCGGCGGTTGAGGGCGGGCGGGCGTGCGTTGCGGGTGTTTTTTTTTGCGGCGGTGTTTGCGTTTTTTTTTTGCGCTTTTTGTGTTTGGCGGCGGGCGGGCGGGCGATGCGGGTGTTTTGCGGTGTTTGCGTTTGGCGGCGGGCGGCCGTTTTAGCGGCGGTTTGCGGTGGGCGGCCGTTTTTTTGCGGCGTTTTGCGGTTTGCAGCGGGCGGCCGTATTTTGCGGCGTTTTTTGTGGTTTGCGTATCCGAAGGTTGGGACTTTTCAATTAAGACAATCACTATTCTTTAGAATTGTGATTTTCTATTGAAAATCCCAACCTGAGCTACCTCTCTAGGGGGGTGTTTAGCGTTTCGGCCGCGATTTTGGTCATTTTGACTCCCGCAAAAACGGCACGGTCAACTTTCTTGCCATTTTCAGCGTTTAGTCCCCTATGGGGGAGCTACCTTGTGGCAAAGTTGCATAAAATATAATGGGCCCGTTTTGGGGTAATCGGCACGTGCATTTTCCCATAGGGTTAACATGGGGAAAAATTTAAAATTCGATTTGCGAAAAATTTCGTCAATTATATTTGCTGATATTTTTAGGGTCGGATCTAGGGCTGGCACCGCAACTTTTGGGGTTAATTATTTAAAAATCATAGGATACAATTTCGGGTAATCGTGACGGACAGTTACCCCATGTTGAGCCTATGGCGAATTCGAAAAATTATTTTCAACTCGATTTTACCAAAAATTTCCACGTTAGATTTTGAAAAAGTTCCAATATGTTGTGCCCCGGGGTGTCGGCTACCACGTGGTATGGGTCAGATATGGGGCGATTGAAAAGCACGTGCCACGTGCAAACGTGTTTGATGGGGTAACCTCCGGGAAAATCCGACATTGGCCAACTGGGGGTCCTATGGCGTGGAAACGACTTCAACTAGCGACACCAAATCAGTGCAGCCGGTGAGCAGATGAGTCCAGCTTGTCGCACTAGTGGTCACGTGGCGCACGTGCTATTGCACGTGCCGTGCCACGGGGTCAATTTTGGTGCTTAAATATACTAGCATTGTGAAATGCAAGGAATGGGGGAAATGGCCGTCAGGCCGTCAGTTTTTATGATAGAGTTGATCTGAAAACGGGTATGGACACAAAATGAAGGGGGCTAGAAAACTGCTATCTCGGATTTTTTGTAAAATGAAAGATTTAAAATTCTAGGGAAATTATATATTCGAAAGGTGAAATTTCCCTAAATTTTCCCGTTTTTCGAGTTTAGCCGTCCACTGTTCAGTGACGGTGACACCGGCCGGGGTCATCTTTTACATGCTGATGGCCACGTCGATGGGTCATCACGTGGCGTGAACGGTGAAGCTGTCAGAGGTCCGGCACGTGCCACGTGGCCACGTGTTTGAGTCGAGTACCTCCCACATAATGGTGTTTTGGCCAACTGGTGGCCGTATAGCGTGGAAACAGAACCAGCCAAGAACACTAAATTGGGTCAGTCGGTGAGGTGACAGGTCCTGCTTTCATCACCAGTGGTCACGTGGCACACGTGTTCAGCTGGGCTCCTCTTTTGCGGAGATATTTTATCGTGAAATATTCAAATGTCCATAACTTTCTCAAATATGGTCCGATTGGGTTCAAATTTGGTGGGTGGATGAATTGTTAAGCGACATGAACGAATGCGCCATGTTTGTTGCAGTGCGCCACGTTTGTCTAAAAGCGCCATTTTTGCCGCAAAGCGCAGAATGTGCGTAACTTTGTCGAACATTGGACGATTAGGATGCGCTGTAATTAAGGGATGGCTGCTTAAACGGCAGATATGATTGCACCACATTTGCCGCAGGGCGCCATATTTGTCTTAATGCGTCAGTGTTAGCGTTTTACTTACGGCGGGCGTTTTTTGCGGCGGTGTTTGCGTTTTTTTTTGGGGGTTTGCGTTTGACGACGGGCGGCCGTTTTTGCGTTTTTGGCGGTGTTTGCGTTTGGCGGCGGGCGGCTGTTTTTTTTTTGCGGCGTTTTGCGGTTGGCGGCGGGCGTTGCGGGCGTTGTTTTTGCGGCGGTGTTTGCGTTTTTTGCGGTTTTTGTGTTTGGCGGCGGGCGGCCGTTTTAGTGGCGGTTTGCGGCGGGCGGCCGTTTTTTGCGGCGTTTTGCGGTTTGCGGCGGCCGGCCGTTTTTTGCGGCGTTTTGTGGTTTGCGGCGGGCGGCCGTTTTTTACGGCGTTTTGCGGTTGCCGGCGGCCGGCCGTTATTTGCGGTTAGCGGCGGGCGGTCGTTTTTTGCGGCGTTTAGCGGTTTGCGGCGGGCGCCCGTTTTTGCGGCGTTTTGCGGTTCGCGGCGTGCGGCCGTTTTTTTGCGGCGTTTCGCGGTTGGCGGTGGGCGATGCGGGCGTTTTTTTTTGCGGCGGCGGTGTTTGCGTTTTTTGCGGGGTTTGTGTTTTGCGGCGGACGCGCGGTTTTTGCGGCAATTTGTGCGTTTTTTTCTGCGGTTTTCGGCGGGCGGGCGATTGTTTTTTTGCGAAGTTTGCGTTGGCGTTTTAGGCGTGCGTTTTGCGCGTTTTGCTGTGTTTGCGTTTGGCGGCGGGCGGGCGGGCGGTTTTTCACAATTAAAGTCCCAACCTTCGGATCCGCAGTGCTGTTCGACAAGCGCTGCCCGGGCCTACAATGTGTTCTGTGCCACCTACGAAGGGCGAGTGTCTTTTAAACGAGCAGTCAAACTTCACTTGTTACAAAATCAGACGTAGGAAGACACGGTTTAACGATTCATTGTGATGAATGTGTGATACGATGAATGGTGTATGTCTTAGCCTGTTCTTATCTTATCAATTGACATTGCATTAATGAAAAGCCGCCTACCAGCGGATTTAATGTGAATACACGAACTGAACTGAATTAGACCAACTCTTCTCCTTTTCTTTCCCCACATCATTCCATCAACCCCAAAAGCTTTAGTTTTTTTTTTCTGAATGCTTGAGACGAGGCCTGTTAGTATCACTGATGTTAGTTGTCGGACTTTCGTCCCCGTCTTGAGTTGAGATGTTAGTTTCACAACGTTTCAGCCAGTAGCTTCTCCGGCCGTAGTCAAGCCTGCCTCGATAGTGGAGTGGTTACAACCGTGGACCATCACCGGGGAAACCCGAGTTCGATTCCCGCTGACTACAGGAGCTTTCGAACTGTTTGACGCGTACGGCGCAACGCCACCAACATCCAGGTCCTTGAGGGTCAAAGAACACCTGACGAGTGACGACGGCCGGAGAGTAACTGGCCGAAACGTTATGAAACTGAATCTCAACTCAAGACGGGGACGAAGGTCCGACAACTAACATCAGTAACCCCAAAGTTTTTTTTTTCTGTGGACATACCTAACATGAAAAAAGGCACAGCACAGCTCCCTGTCAAGTCTCAAGATGGCTCCCTACAAGCTACAAAGGAACACTATAGAACACCTATATTACATACAGATTAAAAAACTGTTATATTTATTCGTAGCTTCGAAAATGACAGAACTGTCATTTCTGTATGGCTAACAGCGCGGGAATTCTGATCTCGTGAAACTGATTAGTTTTCCTGCTTGGCAGTTGCCAACCGAGAATGAGAGGCAAAATGAAATGGAACAAACAATATAAAGAAATTGACTGGTGTTTAGCCCTCGCCCGTATTCGTGTTTTGCCAGCGTTTAACGTATGGGGGGGGGGGGGGGTCCGTTGGAATCCCATCGTCGTTTGGCCCCTGGTGGAGCTAGAGCTTCGCGGAAAAAATGAGCGTGTTGCCCGAGACGCGAGGAAGCCGATGATAACCAACTTGGTCATTGGTTAACCTTCCAGGCCAGGTCAATTACCCAGAAGTCGGGAAAATAGGGGGTTATTTGAAGTTCGTAAAGCGAGTTTATTATTTTTTGGCTGTTGCTGATCGCGAATGTCATGTTAGTTTTGCTCACAGATGTCTTCGTACATTTAGGCCAGGTCAGGTCAGGTCAACCAGTAGGTGTCCTGCCGGCTATCCATAGGGAGTGTCAAGTGTCAGCTACCACTGACGGTGTCGTAACATGTTACGAAGGCACTAAAACTACTTCATAAATGATCAAATGCATGTTAAATTCGAAATCGGCCCGAAAAAAAAACTACCCTAGAAACATGTAAAACTCCAAAAAGTGAACCGAGGTCACCAAAGGTCAATGACCTGACCTGACCTTCAGGTGACCTTGACAGTTGACACCCAAAATACTGCGTGGGACCAACATCATTTGCATGTTTGGACGTTACAATCACAAAAAGACTGGAAATGCGCGGATAATGTGAGCCGACTACGCCAAATCGCGATTCCGGCCAAGCATGGTCTCGAGAATCAGGTCACAAGTCAAAAACCATTTGAGTCAGAGTCATGAAATCTTTGGAACATGTGTAAAATTGATAAACTCGAGAGGTACTGAAAGTTTCGTCGTGATCGGCCGCTTTTTGCGCGAGTTATGTGCGAAAAGCCGAGGTGGTCCGTTCGCCCGCCTATAAGTGCGAGGGTTAATTTTGGCTTTTGATGCCGAATTCTGTTTTATGTCGCTTAGAATACAGTCCGAATTAGATTCGCTTCACTTCACTTCATTAATATTTTGTTGACTACCAGTCAACAAAAGCTCAGAAGTATATGTATTCTTTCATTTCAATCCATTATTTCTGTCAGAGGCATATCAACCTTGACCCGCAACTGACAATGTGTTTTAATTACAAGAAAATACACTTGTAATTCCAAAATATATTGCCAGTTTTGATACCGTTGGCTTGAGGACACGTGACTAGCCAAGTTCAGAATGTTCTAAGTAAAACTAAGTATCATAAAGCGAAAAAATGATGCTGCTAAAATCAAGCCATTTTGATCGCGCTGTGTTGGACATGATTGCGTTTTCATGAATGTGAGGTCTGCTGCCAAACTACTAGCATTTTTCTAATGGTTTCTTTCAGGATGTGTTCTCTCATCCTTTTTTTAAACACTGGCATTTTATCAACTCACCTCTGAGCTTCTTTAGCCGAGAAATTTTGAAAAATCCAAAATCATATCAACTCACCCCCTGTTGGGTGGTGAGTTGATATGAACTTTGGCGTTTTAAAAAAGGGGCTTAATATATACATTTTTTATTCATTTTTGCTGATTGCCTCCCCAAGGCATGTGCCATGAAACTGGCACAAAAAGAATTCCGTAAATGAATGTGGCTTTTAACGAAATCTAGAATAACCTCAAAATCCATATCAACTCACCCCGGTTTACGGTATGTAGGCAGCGAGCCGCCCGGCCTGTCGCTTTTTGCGGGTCGTAACCGCCCGGCTGCCGTCTTGTCTCGAAGCACTCAGCCCCCGGCACACACCGTAGCCGCTAACCACCGAGTAAACATCCATTTGGAGATATTTGCAGGGAGCAAAACGCCCACTGCCTTCAGCACGGTCCCACTTGAGCACAGCCTACGGAGAGTTCACTGTTTACGCTTTAAACGGCACCGTCGCCGCCGCCGCAGTGGCTTTAAACTTGACAACGGACCACTGTGGCCGGGGGCGCAGCTGTCGTTTGAGACCGAAGTTGCGCGAACTGGGCTGCTAAGTGACCGTCGCCGGCCGTCCGGCAGCTGTCGTTCGACAACGAGTGGGAGTGCAGCTGCGACTCGGGCTGGTTCGGCGACGACTGCTCGCTGCCGCTGGAGAGCGACTGCGGCGACCGCGTCGACAACGACAAAGGTGAGAGAGCACTGACCTCCTGAACAGCAACAGAGGTGAGAGACGGCCTCCTGAACGGCTGTAAGGTGAGAGCACCGGACACTTGGGCAGCGGCAAAGGTGAGGGCACAGACAAATATCCGGCGGCAAAGAGTAGTCATGATCGGTTCCGGACCCGTGTTTCCCACACAAAGCCGCACAGCCGGGACGCTCCGAGCCCGTCAGCCGTGTTGCGCAGCGCGTGACCGGCCGCTCCGCGCCGCCGACAGACAAACTGGTGGACTGCGAGGACCCCGAGTGCTGCCAGTCGCCGGCGTGCGCCGACAGTCAGCTGTGTCTCAGCGCGCCCGACCCCGTGGAGATCCTGCTCGGCAAACACCCGCCGCGCATCACCGCCTCGTTCTTCGAGCGCAGCCAGTTCCTGATCGAGGAGGACAGCGTGCAGCGCTACGCGCGCGCCGAGGTCTATAACCAGAGGTGAGCCGCCGGGCCGCGCCGGCCGCAGCGGTGCCAGCGGCGGGCGGCACGCACTCTGGGTGTGTGTGCTCGTCTGAGCGTGCTGACCCGTGCTGACCTGTGCTGACCCGTGCTGGTGTGGCCAGAGTGTACCGTGCCCCGCCCGATGCTCTCTGTGTGAACGGATAAAAAGTGTTTGCGCTGTCCCTAGCGTAGGCTACCCTGCTTCTCAGTGTTACTAAACCGACCGGTGATGTACGAGTTCAACTAATATTTTAAAAATGAACAGCAGAATTTCAAGATCATGATTCTGGCAACTGCCCCATGATCATTCATAACATTTTGTAAATGAAGCGAAACGACATTTATGTTCACATATCAGCGTTCACATATCACATATCACACATATCAGCGGGCGCCGGCGCCATACGTTACTCGCCGGCCCAAAATGTCCGCGGCGTGCGGCTGGCGCCGTAAATATGTGTTATTATGATCCCCCGTGATTCCAATGTTGCTAGTCTGTTAACGTTTATGCCGAGGGCTTGAGAAACGCCGTGACTGGAGGCGTTAGTTGCTCGTTGGACGTTTAGAGTTATGGCTTTTGCTATACCTGTGGAAGCCTCTTTTACAACTGTCCCTTTCTCTGTGTTACGGCAGCCTGTTTTGGGAAACGTTTAATGCCAGGTAAGCAATGTTAGCACTCTGGATGTGAAATGCAACACTCTTTCCTATTTCCACACGTGTTATGAGCCACTTTCGGTTTTTATATCTGGTACATCTTCCTGAACATAAATTGTTCAATGTTTATGTCCTTTTTATGTGAACTGTAACGCAGCTGAACTTAAAATCGCCGTAGTTACACTTACGTTTTATAACCTGAGCCCAGAATGTATGCCAATTGTCGCATTCAATATCGCAGCGTCCTGCGCTTTATTGAAGTTCCATTAGCATGCATGAAAGCGAAATGGAGCGTCTCGCATCCCTACGATCTAATATGTGCCTTACGTAAATCTAATGTTCGACGTACGCGACTTTCAATATGCGTTTACAATAGTTTTAAATACTTATAGTATTTTTATCACATAACATTTATTTGTGTACATGCCTTTTTATTACATTCACATTTTACATATACATGAATGCCCGTTGTATTCATGGTAGGCTGTGTAGTATAATATTGAGGTTTCACACCCGTGCCGCTGTCGTTATTGGCCCCGCGCCCGTCACTCAGATGTCTCCGCCACTCCAATCTGTCGCACTCCTCAGTCCTCACCGGATCCTCCAGTCGACCTTTGACCTTCAGCCGCTCAGTTCCGGCGCCGGCCGCGACCCAAAGGGCCGCACCTCGATCAGCCATCAGCTCAGACGGCCGCACCTCGATCAGCCATCCGTTCAGACGGCTTCAGCGCCGCGCACTTCCAATAGCTAATCTGGATAGCAGTTAGTGTGACCGACCCGTGACCTACGGGCTAGGAAATGAAACCTGGCCCGCCCTGAGCCTCACTCAGGCTACTCTTTTCTGAGCTTTCATTGGTGCGAGTCATACCGATGAACCAGAGAGGCAAAGCGCCAGATGTTTCGCATTACAAGTTATTAATTAAGAAGGAGAAGTTTGAAAGCAAGTGTGTTTGCTATCAAGCAGGCAAACTGCTGATGAGCACATACATCCCATAGGCACGGAGGCCGTCTGTGTAACTCCACTTCCGTCCACTGTCCACTTGTCTGCCTAGCACCCAGTATTGGAAGAACCATCAAATGCCGCCGAGATGTCCTTTCTCCTTCTCCCGACCTATCTACAAAGGATCTCTAGTGACCGACCTTCTGCTGACCAGAAACTCGTGACCGACTTCTGGCTGACCTCTGTGACCGGCGACTGACCTCTGTGACCCGCGACTGACCTCTGTGCTCGGCGTCTGACCTCTGACTCACCTGGGCCCGCAGTCGGGCGGCGGTACTGCGCGGCCGGGTCACCACCGAGGCCGGGTACGGGGTGCCCGGCGTTCGGGTCAGTTCGGATAACGCCGCCGAGGGCTTCACGTTGACCCGCGCCGACGGCTGGTTCGACTTCCTGGCCAATGGCGGCGGCGCCGTCAAACTCTGGTTCCGCCGGTCGCCATTCGCGCCGGCCGAGCGCGTCCTGCACGTACCCTGGAACGAGGTCAGTGCGGCCGCTGCGTGAGCTGAAGGGACGGCGGGGGACTGATAACGGTCTTGGTAATGTGATAGAATTCGCTAAGTACCTACATTTATATGGGTATCATCAGCAATGGGCTTTGAGCACATCATGGCGTCATTGGTATTGCAAAATAATCTATCTGCAGTAAAATCAGTACGAAACCATTTCTGCCCGTCCTTGCTGTGCTGACTGCTGCGGGTCCTTTACCTCGCTGCCCCTGTCTCTGTTCTGTCGCTCAGATCGTGGTGATCGACGACGTGCAGCTGACCCGCGAGCCGGCGGCGCCGCTGTACGGCGGCTCGCAGGCCTGCACCGAGCACGACTACGACGTCATGCGGCCCGTGGTGCTCGCCAGCTGGAAGCACGAGTTCCAAGGTGGGTGCCGCGACCGGCGCTGGAGGCACTTAGGGGACTCGGAGTCGGCCATTTGGTGCTGTTATCAATGCCATTGGGTCATGGAACGGTCATCGTGGATTGTGGAACTTTGACGGCTGCTAGAACTGCCGTTTAACAATAAGTTTGCAAGAAAGAAAAAAACACTGGTCGACAACCAGATGGAACAATTAGAGCAGATCGGTAACTTCTTTTTTGTCGTTTTTTGCATTTTATAGCCTCTGTACAGAATACAGCAGCCTCTCCGCCCACCGGCTACCTCCCATCGTGTAACGGCGCATTGGGCCTCGTCAGACGGTTATCTGACGAGTTCCGTAAATAAGCCCGGCTCCTGACCTCCATACCGTCCCCGTTCGTCTAACGCCCCCGCTGACGTCCCGCTGTGGTCCCCCCACAGGCGGCTGTCCGGAGGAGTCGGCGGTGCTGGCCGAGTCGCAGGTGGTGCAGGAGTCGCTCCCAGTGCCCGGCACAGAGCTGCACCTCGTCTACCACTCGTCACGCAGCCGCGGCTACCAGAGCACCATCCAGCTGCAGCTGACGCCAGAGCTCGTGCCGCCCGCTCTCCGGCTCGTCCACCTGCGCGTCCACCTCCAGGGCGAGCTCTTCAAGAAGACCTTCGAGGCCGAGCCCAACATCAAGTTCACCTACTCCTGGAACAGGCTCAACGTGTACAGGTGCGAGTCGTGTACCTACTGGCAGGATTCGTCTGCGGGATTCAGGCAGTGAATGGGGCGCCGTCAGTTGAAAACACGCGACGGCTCAGTATGTACGGGGTCATCAATATATTTATCCAGGCCACTGCAGTGCGCTGGAGAAGCGCCTGCCCAAATCATGTAATTTACCTACATTTGACAAGCTTTACTTGGCATGCCCCTTGCGGGTCGACGACTTTCAACATTCCTATGAAACCCTTCAGACAGCGATGCGCCCTACCTCGCACAGCGCTCCCCAGGTGGAGGTGACGGCTTTCCCCGAACAGCTCACCTCCCGTGTCAACAGAGTTGCGTGTCGTGTCACCCGGACAGTCCACGCGGAGTCACGCTGCCGAGTCCGCCGCCCCCGCCCCGCCCCCGCCCCGCCCATGGCACCGGCCGTAAATCACAGACCCGTCAGTCAAACAAGGCAGGCAGCGCCGCCGCCGACAGCGCTGATCCGCGACACTTTGATTTGGACGCCGTCCTGAGCCAAACAGTTGCACGACACGACATTCTGGGAACTATTATTGCAATTTACTGGCTTATGACACCCCGCTGTCGTTAATTGGGAAGTTCTGTACACGACAGGGAGCTTTTCGTAGAAAGTTCAGAATATCGTGTTTGAAGAACAAACGCCGTGGCATGTAGACATGTTGGCGACTTTTGACTGGCAGCTCTTTGAACTTGGCTCGTAGTCGTGACATCTCCCGTCACAAGTGACAACACGATAACCTAGACTTTACACTAAGTAGGTACACAGGCTGTCAAGGTACGTGATTCTGCTCGACCGTGACCCCATGCTGTAACTAAGCTGACGTCCGCCCTCCGTCCCGACATGACCTCTGAACATGCTGACTGACCTGTGATCGAGACCTGACCCCATGAACCGACCTCTAATCGAAGTTTGACCCTGTGGACCGACCTCTACAAAGACTGACCAGCTCCCGACCTCTGCCCGCAGTCAGCGCGTTTACGGCGTGGCCACAGCGGTCGTGCGCGTGGGGTACGAGTACGCCGACTGCAGCCAGATCATCTGGGACACGCAGACGACGGCCATCGCCGGCAGCGACATCAGCATATCGGAGATCGGCGGCTGGAACCTGGACATCCACCACGCCTACAACATACCAGAGGGTAGGAAACACAGCAGAGGGTAGGCAGACGCCGTCCATGGGTGCTAGGGATCTCATACGGTCCATGGACAATTTAAATTGCTTGCTGCTTGTCGCTTTTTCAAGGAGCTCGGCAGACGTATGTCACAGTCAACTGGTGACCGAAGGGAAACAACTTGGTTGTGGCAGCGGATATCGATGGCCATCATACGTGGAAACGCGGCGGCAATCATAGGATCGGCAACACACTTCTCCATAAGTTCCGACACCGTCCCACATCACGTACAACCACGAACCCCAGGACTACGACAAACACAAAAACAACAGACTCACAATGACACATACAACAGTCATGCCGCCTCACATACCACCCATTTGCCAACACATTCAGCCAATAACGCCATCACTGACACAACACCACCATCCTTGGCGCCCAACATGCATTCTGAGACTGACACATCACCATCACCCACCACTGTCATTAGCCATACTGATAGTCACTCACCATTATCTCCAGCAGTCGACAATCCTATCATATCCGCTCGTCTAGAATTCTACCGTGAGCTGTTTACACAAATAAAATCTGAATTCACGGCGCAAGGACTTGAGGTCGAGCCTAGCCGCGACATCATGGCCGATCCAGAGCTGGCTTATTACTTAACACGCAAGGCACACTGATCCTCCAACGTGCCTGCCAGCTGTATTAACCCGTCAGTGTCTGTGCTTATTTAACCATTAGCTATTGTATGTTTTTGTGTCCGATATCTTGTTGGTAACATTGATGGCAAATATACATGTTTCATTTAAATTGTAGATGTCAGTGGAGGTGAACATGAGTCAAGGTCACAGCACTTTTTTGAAGCACGCTTTCTTGTTCTGATAATGTTGTGTTATGTCAGCTTGAGCCAAGTCATAAAAACGGACCCACTAACACGCCATCTGGTTGCGGCGGCGGCAGGTATCCTGCAGAAGGGCGACGGCACCAACATCCACCTACGCCAGCGGCCGCAGGTGCTGCGCACCACTGTGGGCGGCAGTCACCAGCGGCCGATCGCCTGCACCAACTGCCAGGGCCCGGCGGGCCGGCAGCGGCTGCTGGCCGCCACCGCGCTGGCCGCCGCGCCCGACGGCTCCCTCTACGTCGGAGACTTCAACCTGATCCGGCGCGTCACGCCCGCCGGGGAGGTCGAAACCGTGGCGCAGCTCAAGTGAGTGGCGGAGGGGAGACAGTGGGGAGACGGAGGGGAGACGGTGGCGCAGCTCAAGTCAGTGGCGGTGGGGAGACGGTGGGGAGGGGGGCGGAGGGGAGACCGTGGCGCAGCTCAAGCGAGTGGCGCCGTGAATGTCGTGAGGTGGCAGGATTGAACGTCAGGGAGGAAGTGATGCGAATGACTTATAAGTGAATGAGGCATGAGGGATGTCAGCTTTGGATTATCTAGAACTGGTTATCATCTGTACGCATTTCACGTTTGCAACATAAGCTGTTGGTCTCATATTAGAAGCGAGTACATTAGCCTTATTTGAATGCCATTCTGCAGAAAACACGAGCGCCACGGTAGTAAAACACAGACGTCATAGTTTTCCGGTGAAATATTGTTTCGTGACACGACCTTTGTCGTGCGCTGTCCACCGTAATAAATAGCTCGACATGGCCGGATTACAAGGGCTGTAAGTCGCAAAAGCCTCATAACCCGCGCCGATCCCATGCAACTTTCCAAACAGCTCCAAAACCTGGACGGAACTACTAGTCATTCGACATGTTTTAGAGATCACGGCAAGCCATCAGTTTCGAGTTCTTCGATAATAATTATCCCCAGTCGTTATAGTCCACCGTTCCCAGCCACCGCCCCTCGACGATGTGACCTCCAGCCCTCACCACGACGGGACCTGACTGAGGCTGAGCCGTGCCCCGCCTGCTGACCTCTACCGCTCCTACCAGCGATCTCAGCGAGTGACTTGCCTAGCAGTGATCTCAGCAAATGACCTGCCCCCGCGCCCCCAGCTCTACTGACCTGTCCCCCCCCCTCCGCGCCCCCAGCTCGACGGGCGTGTCGTACCGGTACCACTTGGCCGTCAGCCCGCTGGACGGCTCGCTGTACGTCAGCGACCCGGAGGCGTACCAGATCTTGCGCGTGCGCCGGCTGCGCCGGCCCGAGCAGCTCTCGCAGAACCTGGAGGCGGTGGTGGGCAGCGGCGAGCGCTGTCCGCCCGGCGACGAGTTCAACTGCGGGGACGGCGGCCGCGCCCGGCACGCGCGCCTCACCTACCCCAAAGGTACGGCACGCACGCCTCACCTGCCCTAAAGTTAGGGCGCGCGCGCCTCACCTACCCCAAAGGTACGAGACCCCGCTCACCTGCGCTTAAGTTAGGGCGCGCGCGCCTCACCTACCCCAAAGGTACGAGACCCCGCTCACCTGCGCTAAAGTTAGGGCGCGTCTCACCTATCCCAAAGGTACGGCTCACCTACCCCAAAAGTACTGCCCGCCTCACCTCCCCCTAAAGGTATGCCTGCCTCACCTACAACAAGGATATGTCACGCGCTTCTCACATACACCAAAGGCGAGGCAGACTGAATAAGGGTGATAAAATGCGCCATAATGATGACTTTCGAAAAGGAGTAATGTAATGATAATAAGAAGTGCTGATGATTTGGGGTTTAAGAGATACGAACTGGTTAAGGGTTTAGCGTCCGCTTAGGAGTAAGGGACCGTTGTTGACCTGAGTTTATGACACGATGAGCACAGAATTTATGTATTCCTATGATGCGGAAATTCCAAATGCCATAAATGACTAGCGAAAAGCATAGGCGGCGGAACGAGGGTGGCACCTGGGCACCGTGCCCCCCTCTGATTTCGGCATTTTAACATTAGCCCTATGGGCGTTGCATGGAAAGAATGGGACCAAAAGTCGACAGTGCCCACCTTAATTGAAGGTGTTCCGCCGCCACTGGCGAAAAGGCGTCTCACATGACATAGGTAAGTACTCTACTCAGCAGTCATTCTCACTATTTACGCCTTCTTCCCCCAGGCATTGTGGTCGGAGCGGATGGCAGTCTGTTCTTCGCCGACGGCACCAACATCCGCATGGTGGACCCGTACAACATCATCACCACCCTGGTGGGCAACAACCTGCACAAGTCGCACTGGCGGCCGTTCCCCTGCGTGGGCACGCTGAGCCGCGAGCACGTGCAGCTGCGATGGCCAACCGAGCTGGCCGTCTCGCCGCTGGACGGCAGCCTGCACTTCATCGACGACCACATGGTAGGTCGGCAGGTTGCGGGCGCTCTATCGAACACCACAGACATACACCGCAGTGTTGTCTCTACCGAACATAGTTTCTAACGTTATTAAGGTTTTGAGGATGTGCATTTTATAAGCCATTGGATTCAGTGCCATATGTAAAGGTGATCACCATACCCAAAGTTCCACACCAGCTCCCGTGGTGACCTCTGTGCGCGCTCTGCTCTCCCCAGGTGTTCCAGCTGACCTCGGACTACCGGGTGCGGCTGGTGGCCGGCAAGCCGCTGCAGTGCACCTCGCGCTGGCAGCGCACTCCGCCCGAGCAGGCCGCCCAGACGACGCTCGTGTCGCCGCAGAGCCTGGCCTTCTCCCCGGACGGCGACCTGCTGGTGGCAGAGAGTGACAGCCAGCGCGTGAACCGGGTGCGCGTCATCGGGACGGACGGCGCGATCCAGCCGCTGGCCGGCGCCGAGCCCAAGTGCAACTGCCGAGAGGACCACTGCCGCTGCTTCGACGACGAGCACGTGCTGGCCTCGGAGGCGCTGCTGGGCGGCATCTCGGCGCTGGCGGTGACGCCCGACGGCGCGGTGCACATCTCCGACCAGGCCAACTACCGGATCCGCACGGTGTCGGCGCCGCTGCCGGCGGCCGACCAGCGCGGCAGCTACCACATCCACGCGCCCGACGCCGGTCACACCTACATCTTCAACCGGTTCGGCCAGCACACCGAGACGCGCAACATCGTGACGCGCCGCACCGTCTACAGGTTCACCTACAACCTGAACGCCAGCAACGGCCGGCTCAGCTCCGTGACGGACGCCATCGGCAACAAGGTGTCGTTCCTGCGCGACTACTCGTACCAGGTGACGTCCATCGACAACCCGCTGGGCCAGAAGTGCGAGGTCATCATGTCGCCGAGCAGCGGCCTGCTGCAGCAGTTCATCACGCCCGACCGCTTCAACACCAGTTTCGACTACCTCGACATCTCCGGTGAGTAGCAGCAAAGACCGGTAGAAACTCCGGGCGCGGAGGCTGGGGTTTAGGATGACGTTCATTCAATTATTCAAAGTTCATTGTTCCCAGGTTTGCTGCGAGCCATAAAACAGACTTTGAAATGCTTTCAGTGTGCAAGATTATCACGCGTCAACGTTATTCAAGGATGTAATGCAGCCATGTATTGTTTCTCACTCAGTGAACATATGGTTGTCGCACCTGTCGGTACCGACCCAGTGCTGCCACCTCCCGTTCACTGCAGCCTCCACGGAAGCTCTTGCTCGCGCTGCCCTCTACATCTGTCCACCACCCCTGCTCCCACCGCGTCACTGACCCTCCGTCCCTGCACCCGCGGCAGGTCTGATGGGGGCGCGGTACGACGCCGCGGGGCGCAGCACCGTCTACGACTACGACCAGTACGGCCGCCTCATCAGCCACACCACGCCCACCGGCCACACGGTCCGGCTCGAGTTCGACCTGAGCAAGCAGGGCGCCTCGGTGACGGTGGCGCGCGACGGCTCGCCGGCCGAGACGCTGCTCATCCAGAGGAGCACCGTCACCATGGTTAACGGTACGCAGGGAGAAGGGTGGATTGCATACAGGAATGAATGAGGCAGAGGGAGGGTGGTACAGGTACAGGACAGGGGATAATTCTTCTGGATGATCAGGTGCAGGACGTGCAGAGAGCGATGAGTTGCAATGGGTCGAGACTGGGTTTTGGAAGGTGGATGTGATAATCTGGCGCCGCGCAATGGTTCCATTCATGACAAATACCCCACGTCCAATGTCGAATGCCTATCGAAGGGCGTCCTCTGACCACGCTCCGCTGACGTCGCTCCGCCGCCGCTGCTGCCCTCCGAAGGCACGGGCACCTGGGTGACGTCCATCTCGCCGGGCGGCCAGCTGCGGCACGTGACGCCCTGGGGACACGCCACGGTGACGGGCGCCGTGCCGTACCCGCTGCTCGACGGAGACGGCGACGAGGTGGAGCAGCACCTGCAGGTGCCCGGCAGCCAGCGACTGGAGGTGGTCGCCGGCGACCCGGTCAACGTGTTCGAGTGGCTCTACTTCACTGAGAAACGGGGCCGCGGCAGGGACAGGAGGGTCACCAAGGTGAGAAGAACAGGGCCGAACAGGAGAGTGAACCAGGGTAAGAGGGACAGGCCTCAGCAAGGTGAGACAAGGCCGGAACAGGAGGGTGAACCCAAGATTCCTATAGGGTGAACAAGGGTAAGGGGAACAGGACCGGGACAGGAGGGTGACCACGGTAAGAGCAGCGGGTGGAGGTGGAGTGACGTGAGATCGCTGGTGACCGAGTAACCGAGATAGAATGGAATATGAGCTGACGGATTGTCATGGAAATGTGCTACGATATATTCGAACCCAGCTGCCACCAGCGTGTGAATTGCATATCGGAACACAAGATTCACATGAATATTTTGTGCTTTATTACAGACTAATATCCCGATTCAGCGAGGAGCAGCCCGTTTCCTCCCTCCCTCTCCACCTCCTCTCACGGCCCTCCCCGGTTCCCCGGCAGGTGGGCCGCAACCTGAAGGTGAACCGCGACCTGCAGCTGGCGCTCGAGTACGACCTGAGCACCGAGCGGCAGACCGTGCGTACCGCCGACGGCACAGCCATCCTGGACGCCACCTACGATCGCATGGGACGGCCCACCGCCTGGCGCGCGCACGGCTTCTTCCTCGGTGAGACACTGTGCGGATGAGACTGCGCGACACGAAAAGATGAGCTGAGAGGTACACTGGACGGTGTAGGGAGCTTTGCAGCGAAAATGAGTTCTAAGGAGGCTTGGAGGCGTAGTGCGCGACCTGTACTCTGCCCTGTTGACCGGTTGCTGTCGTTTACCGGAGATTCTGAGCCGGCGCCCGCCGAATCTCTCCTCTTCTTATTACATGTTGAGCGCACTGTGACTCTCCCCGCTGACACATGTCCCTCTCAGCTGACCCTGTGCCCCCACCGGCTGACCCCGCCGTGGCTGCCCTCAGACGTGGAGCTGGAGTACGACCAGTTCGGCCGTCTGCGGCAGTGGCGGCGCGGCGGTCGCTCCGAGTCGTACGCGTACGACCGCGTGGGTCGGCTCACCAGCATCACCCGGCCCGACCAGTCGCAGCTGGTGTACCAGTTCAGCCAGCCCACCAGCACTCAGGTGGGTGTCCCATCCCGTCCCACCAGCACCAGGGGGCGTCCCAGCGTCCCACTAGCACTCAGGTGGGGGTCCCAGTGTCCCACCAGCACCCACGTGGGTGTCCCAGTGTCCCACCAGCACCCACGTGGGTGTCCCAGTGTCCTACCAGCACTCAGGTGGGTGTCCCAGTGTCCCACCAGCACTCATGGTGGGTGTCCCATCCCGTCCCACCCGGCCGGACCAATCGCAGCTGGTGTACCAGTTCAGCCAGCTCACAGGTACGACATACAACATACGACCGTAGTATCGATCCCAGCTTCATGGTGTGGCGACACATTCCATCCCACCACGCACACAAGTGGGTGCCCCACTCCATCCCACCCGCACACAGATGGGTGTCCCATAACAGTAACATCATTTCAACAGCATTCTGTCCATCACGCAATGAAGCCGCCTCGACCCCGACCTGCCGCCTCTCAAGTAGCGGTTCAGACTTCAGATGAAGTAGGAGTGGGGCGAAAGGATCCTCTCTTCTCCAGAATTGGAGATAAAAAAAACGCCTAACGATTGCCGACAGCTGACAAAGTGAACGTTTTAAAGTGCTAACAAATTGCTGTGCCCTTTAAGTCTTCCATTTCCCCGTCAAGTTCAAAATCATACCACCACGAGCAATTCAGGAAAGACCTAGAAATGTGCCGGTGAAAGCTAAAGTGAAGAGGCGAATAATTCTAATATCCTTGAATTTCGTACCGGAGCGTAAAGGAACTGTCAAAATATAATGTAATGTAATTCAACCCACCAAGCACAAAAGGCTCAGTACTCAGACTCAGATCTACGCATTATGCAAAAAAAAAGACATCAAGAAGAAAAAGTCCGCAATCGCCTCACAAAGGCAACTGAAATTAAAACGGTGAGACGGACCAATGCGTCTAAGGGCCGGGAACTGAGCACCTCAGTCGTCAGATGTCCTTTGAGAAAAGGCGATCTTCTTTATTGACTCGTCTTTCAGGAAATAGCCGAGCACCGTAAATATCGTCTAAACGCTTCAGATGAGGTGAATAAGCTCACACGAGACCAATAAAGGTGGCGATAAGCCAATTATCGTGTTCACAGGCCATAAAACAGACGATGAAATAGCACAATTCGAATAGTTTTTAAATTAAGGTTAAAGCTACAACGTCCCTCAACACCAAGCATCAAGCAATATGAAGACGTTGCTGTATGACGTTGCTGAGACGTTGTTGAAGACTTTCACATTGATGGATTGGGTTTCACCGGATGCATATGTGGGATGCACTTTTCTCTAGGCTGACTGATCAGGGAAATGTTTGGGCACGGTATTCCGGCGAATAGCTGGAGCTCACTAGCATGATTGCAATTATGCGAGAGGTTGGGTCTCGATTTGGACTTGGAACGGGATAACCAGACGCTAATCTAACTCCGGGTCCACCGATACGAGTGATTGCCGAGACGTGTGTCGAGAGGCGCGGCGGCGTCTGGAGCTAAGAAATGAGCCCAGCCCGCCATCGATTCTGCTCTGACGACTTTGGGACGATAATCGCCCCTAATGGCAGTACCTGTTCGAGCACTATACGGCGGATCAGCTACCAGCACATCCGCTAAAACTGCACAGTACCACCGTTTGGCGGGAATATCCGCGGATGTGGATGACGTGGGACGCGTTCTCGATGTCCCAGGCTACTGACACCCTCCGACCCTCTGTCACCCTCTGACGGTCTCTCTGACCTGAACCGTTCCCCTTGCAGCTGCAATCCTCTGCCGCGGTCCCGCCGTCCGGCGGCCAGTGCCGGCTGCACCCGACCCTCTGAGGTCTTCTGTCGCCCCTCTGACCTGACCCGTCTCCCGCAGCCCTCAGCGGTGGTTCTGCCGTCCGGCGGCCGGTACCGACTACACCCGACCCTCTGAGGTCCTCTGTTACCCTCTGACGGTCCCCCTGACCCGTCTCCCCGCAGCCCTCAGCGGTGGTCCTGCCGTCCGGCGGCCGGTACCGACTGCACCTGGCCGCCGCCGGCGCCGTGGAAGCCGTGACCGTGCCAAGCGGCGGCCGCCACAGCTGGGCCGTACGCACAGAGTTTGGCCAGGTGTCCGTCACCTATCACTGGCCCGGCTCGCAGCGGCCCTACACGGTCCTCCTCAACGACCGGATGCAGGTACGTGCCGTGCACGGTATGACAGCCCAGGTAGTGTTGGTCTCTGCTCCGGGCAGTCGCTGGGTCGGAGAACCGGTGGGAAGTCGATACAGCAGTAACAGCCCGTGGCCCCCTAATCGCATGGCCAGGCAGTTAGGGCAGATCGTCAAACGTTACGACGGTAGGTATCGAGCGGACACCGGCAGAGCCATATCGTCCGCGGGGAGTCCCGGCGAGCCCACCAATTACTGACAACGGCGTCTAACGACAGGGGCCCCGACTAAAAACAGCTCGCTTCCAGTGATGGTTTGCGTCAGCTAAAAGTGCGCAGACAGTCACGAGGTCGATACAGCAGTAATAACATAATAGTCACGAATGACTATTTATCACAGATCCAAGCCCGTACAAGTATAGTAACCTTGACATTGACTCGGTCTTATCGAGTGAATGGGTTACCGATGGCCGCTAGTCCCGGAGATGGTGTGACCGCCCTGACCGCACCCTCCCCTCCCGGCGCGCGGCAGATCGCGGAGCGGCGCCTTCCGGACGGGCGGCGCACCCTGTACCGGCACGACAGCGCCGGCCGGCTGCTGGAGACCGTCTGGGGGACCGGCGACGCGCTGCGGCGCTACCAGCCCGACGGCGGCGCGCTGCTGGCCGTCAGCGTGCAGGACGCCGACCTCGACTCGGTCACCGAGTTCCGGCTGCACGCCGGACTCCGCAAGAAGGAGGACAACAGGTTCCAGAGGGGCGACGACATGCACAACACCAAGTTCAAGTACCAGTACGACGGAAACGCCCGACTCAGAAAGGTACGGGTGGAGAGTAGTGGCTGCCTCTGGGTGAAATTCATTATTTTTCTTTTAGATCCTGTTTTTATGGCCCTGGCTAAATTAAGGACTAACGGTCACCTGTCAAGAATCAACTGGGATAAATCTCCTTTTCTAGGAACGGCTACCTACGTAAATGCTAAAATGTAAAAGAATACCGAACAGTTCATTTATGCCGGCACTAAGATGAAGACGGTGTCTCATTACCTTCGCGGAAAATGGCTTTTCTTTTACATCGTTAGGGTTTGGCGAACCGCGGTAAATGACAATTCTGATCTCGCTGTTATCTTCTGACTATACCGGTGCACTCACACCATCCGTTTCTTGATCATGTTTTCCATGTCAGTGCACCGTCCGGCCACTGTCCGGTCACTGCTCGCCGCTGACGGTGTATGGCCACTGCCCGGTCCTTCCACCGGTCCCCGCTGACGCCGTCCGTGTCCCCGCTGACGCCGTCCGTGCCCCGCTGACGCCGTCCGTGTCCCCGCTGACGCCGTCCGTGTCCCCGCTGACGCCGTCCGTGTCCCCGCTGACGCCGTCCGTGCCCCCGCTGACGCCGTCCGTGCCCCCGCTGACGCCGTCCGTGTCCCCGCTGACGCCGTCCGTGTCCCCGCTGACGCCGTCCGTGTCCCCGCTGACGCCGTCCGTGCCCCCGCTGACGCCGTCCGTGTCTCCGCTGACGCCGTCCGTGTCCCCGCTGACGCCGTCCATGCCCCCGCTGACGCCGTCCGTGCCCCCGCTGCAGATCAGTACCGTGGTGGGCGACACGGAGCTCTCGCCGGTGGTGCTGCGCTACTCGTCCACTCAGGGGCAGCTCGAGCAGGTGGACGACCTCAAAATGTACTACAGCCACCCCAACCGATCCGTCATCCACGACGGCGACAAGTCCTTCAGCCGCGTCATCATGCTGAGCGGCTTCAATGCGCCGCAGCTGGCCGTGCTCAACCTGCACGGCTACGACGTCTTCCGGCTGGAGACGGAGTACGACGGGGCGGGCCGCATCCGCCGCCAGACCACCACCATCGGCAGCAACGAGTCCCACATGAGCGTCAACTACACCGCCGACGGACGCGTCGCAGCCGTCGCCGGCGACGAGACGTGGATGTACGACTACGACGTGGGCGGCAACGTGCGCTCCATCACCGCGCGCGGCGCCGCCGTCGAGCGGCGCTACGACGAGGCCGACCGGCTGACGCGGCTCGGCGATGACGCCGTCGAGTATGACGAGAACGGCTTCCTGACGTCGGCCGGCGGCCGGCGGCTGACGTACGACGCGGCCGGCCGGCTGACGCACGTGGTGGACGCGGCCGGTCGCCAGGTGGGCTACCTGTACGACTGGCAGGGCCGGCTGGCGGCGCGCCGCTCCTCGGACGGCCAGCTGGTGCAGTACCTGTACGCCGACCCGGGCCACCCGGGCCGGCTCAGCCACGCGCACCGGCCGCTGCAGGGCCGCACGGACGCCTACCTGTACTGCCACCGCGGCCAGCTGGTGGCCATCCAGACGGCCGGCCAGCGCCACTACGTGGCCACCGACACGCGCGGCACGCCACTGGCGCTCTTCAACTCGCACCGCAGCGTGGTGAAGGAGGTGCGCAGAGACCCGTGGGGCCGCGTCATCCGCGACACCAACGCCGCGCTGCCGCTCGACGTGGGCCTGTTCGGCTGGGTGCGCGACCCCGAGCTGGGCCTGCTCTGGGACCCGGCCGGCCGCGTGTACGAGCCGCGGCTGCAGCAGTACCTGCAGCCCGGCTGGGAGGCGGCGCTGCACCGGCTGCATGAGCCGGCCGCGCTCCACCTGTACCGCTTCATGGACAACGACCCGGTCAACGGCGGGGCCGCGCGCCGGCCGCCGCCCACAGGTCAGTCAGAGGCCAGGCCAGGGGCGCCAAGAGGGAGCCTTGTGGGGACTAGGCATCAATACAATAAATGATTTTAAAGTAGCACATTATTAATGCCATTCGAAGGCACATCGAAGGCCCATTAGAAACAGCAACTTTCAGCGTACCGTTCAACTTCTTCATAAGTGCGCAAATGTGGGACCCTAAGCGCCAAATGAGATCTAGGCGCGGCAGAGTGAGAGCAATGGTTTGGCGTCAACGTTCCATTCATTCCCCCGTTTGCTGTAATTTAGGTAGCGATTAGGTTTCGTAGTTTTTACGCCCCCTTATCCTGACAACAGATCAGGATGCTGCTAAAATCGCATTACATCACACAACTTGCATGCAGCTAGACAGTGCATCCAGGCCAGACTTTGCCGTCTGTGGCATAGATAAACGTTATTTATACGCATGTCTCCGCGCCTTATGTCTTATTTCCCGCGAGTGCCATCGTTCCCCGTTTGCAGAAAATGGTTAAACAGAGAAACTCATGGGAGAAGTGTTCATTTGTCCCAATTTCCTCTCCTGGAGACAAATTTGGCGTCCCCGAGGGTGACTTGTGGCAATGCCAGTTATTATTGTGGCATAGCTTGCGAGTTGCTATGGTCGAGCTACGAACAAACTTACTGTACAGTAGTTGAGTACTTTTTCAATCTTCGCATTGAATCATATCTACAAAACTCACCTCAGTGACTCAATAGCATGGTTTAGTTTTTGTTTCACAGTGTAAAAAATATAATCGCATATGTTGGCAATCTTAATCGTAACAGCATAATTGTCCAAGAACGCCAAAGCCCGAAACTATTCAAGAGCAATACGTCTGAGATTGAATGATCAGGCGGGGAAAGCCCAGTGTCGCCTGATTGTAGGACGCCTCTCTGCCGGTCCAGCAGACTGACCCGCCGACTGCTCCCTACTGACACTCGGTCTCCGTCCGCAGACTTGCGCGCCTGGCTGAGCGAGTTCGGCTACGACCTGGACCGGATGCAGGGCTCAGTGTACGCCCAGCGCCTGGCCTCTCAGCCGGCGCCGGAGCTGGCGCTGCCCTGGCTGCCGGCCGGGCCGCGGCTCATCTCGGGCCTGGCGTGCATGGAGCGCCGGCGGCGGGCCGCCTTCTCGGCGCCCGACCGCGCCACCGTATCGGGCCGGGTGTGGCCGGAGGGCGGCGGCGGCGGCGGCTGGCCGCTGGTGCCGCGGCTGGCCGCCGCCGGGCCGCCGCTCGGCGACGGCCTGCTGCTCTCGGAGGAGGGCGGCCGCGCCGCGCTGCGCCAGGTCGGCCCGGCCGGCGTGCTCCAGGACGTGGCACTCAGCGTGCTCAACGCCAGCCGCCTGCTGGACGTGCGGCCAGCGGACGCGGCCGGCCGGCCACAGCTGCACTTCCTGCGGCCCGAACAGCGCCGACAGCCGGACGCCGAGCAGCTGGAGCGGCTCGGCCGCTACAACCTCAGCTGGGCCGGCGACCGGCTGCAGCTGACGCTGCCCGCCGCCGCCGTGCACGTCCACTACGGCGCCGGCGACGAGGCGGCGGCGCGCCGGCTGCGCTCCGAGCTGCTGGCGGCGGCGCGCGCCGAGGCGGTGCCGGCGCGCTGGCGGCACGAGCAGCGGCTGGTGGCCGCGCGGCTGCCCAGCGCCGCCGGCTGGACGGCCTCCGAGCGGCGTCAGCTGCTCGAGACGGGCGCCGTGCCGGGCGTGACGCCGGCCGACGTGCACCCGCTGGCGGCCTACCCGGCGCTGGCCGACGACTGGTCCAACCTGGCGCTGCGCCCACCCGGACGGAGACGCAGCCGGAAGTCGGCCAGGAAGCGGCTGCGGCGCCGATTTTTGCGCCGCTACGCGCCGTGAGCGGCCGGCGGACACGGCCGGCGGCAGTGATAGCAGCAATACGGGCGCGGCCGGGCGCTCCCCGTGTGTTCCATGAGGCGCCGGCACGGACGGACGCTGCGCGGCGCCGCCGGACAGGCCGGGACGCCGGACGACACAGGTCGTGGAGTGCCATTGGTGGGTGCGGCGCCGTGAGACGAGCGCGTGCGGTGACGCCGGCCACTGATATTACCGGGACGGACGGACCGATCGAGACCCTCTCCCGGCCCGCTTTTTACGTTGTGCTTGTGCGCCGTGGGCGGCTGGGGCAGTGGCGCGCCCGGCGCAAGGGCGCGAATTGCCGGCCATGCAGAAGGCATTCTGTTATTTATTTCCAGACCTGTGTAGGATATACATCAGAGGGCATAGTGAGTGTATGAGATGCGCTACCCGTGGATGAGATGGGGCTACCTGTGATTTTGTCATGATGCTGCGGGGTGACACTGAACGTTTGTAGCTAAATAGATGGATGGTAAACATCAACCGATATTTGTTGGTGTGAAGTGTCCCGTGCTGTTGTTTCTTGGCCGGATTTGAAAATATGTGTGGGCATTAGGTATATTTTTTTTTTTTATAAATTTAGTCCGAATGGTTGAATGGGTGGATTTGAGGAATCAGAGCCCGCACTAAGCATAGCTTGTTGTGCTGACCCTGACCCCACCACCCGATCGCGCAATTCCAGCTGTATCAGTATGGCAGAATTTTGTCCGAACGTTTAACGTGCCCTCACGACTGGACACGGCCCTCTCCGCTCACTCACGTTACCTGGCTACTGTGCGGCCCCTGCCACAGACACGCACGCCATTACACGTAGGAGCTAAATGTGGCCGCCCGCACCGGGGCTTGAACCGGGCTCTCACTACCGGCTAAGCGTCGAATTCCGGCGCTTTAATCCACTCGGCCACGGAGGGGACAAATTTTGTGCAAGATACCATGGCATACTTAAAATGGACACTCTATTGGAGTTACGGTGAATCATCAAGCCGTATCTTACAAACGCAATGCCGATAGAGATGGTCGAGAAGTACTCAGCTTTATATAACATATACATTCTGATGATTGTTAGACGAACCAAACAGACGAAACAAAGACGAAACAAACAAACGAACAAGGAAACACACAAACAAGCAAGCAAACAAACAAAAACATATGATATAAATTTAGTTTCAAGGTCCAGTTGAACAAATGTATGAAATACAAACCGCCATTGTTAAAATGATTATTTTTATTTAAATTCTGTCCGCGACACGCTCGAATGTTGGGGTAGGGTCAGGTAAAGGCTGAACGGGGAAGGTCAAGTCGCTTACACACGTAGTTCAGATGCATTGAACGGACGAGATTCTATTGCGCTTTGACAAGAGCAGTGTGTTAAGCAGTTCCAGCGACCTGCGCACCCACATCTGTCGTCAAAACGACAATATTTGAACAGTCGATCTGTGATAAAAAGTGATGTGATAAAAAGTAAACAAACTCACCACAGTTGAATTATAATGTTACACACAGTAAAGTTGCTATGTCAGAGTAAGGCAGAGCACAGCGATACTTTGAGAAAATGGCACGAGGCATTCGATACCATACAGTAATGCATGACACGAGTCTCGAACTGCGCAGTAGGCATGTCTGCAGCATTCTCAGGCCGCAGTTGACCTAAAAGGTGACCTGACCTCTCTGGAAATAGTTCGGCACCGATGGCGGGTCGGGTCGGACGTAGGTGGTAGGCAGTGGGAGCATTACCCGGTACCGAGCGGCGGCCGCTGATCCGGCGCCGCCGCCGTATGACCGAGGGGATCGACTCCGCACGTCATCAGCGTCATCAGCCGTCATCAGTGTCATCAGTAAACCACCGTGCACTCCGAGCCAGTGGGACACAGAGCCTGGTCGTGGGGAGGGAGGACTTCACCTCACCTCAGGTTACCCTAACCCGCGCCCCGCTGGGCTATTCAGCCATAAGCGCCCTACTGGGGGGATGGGGGAGGGGGCGGGAGGGCAGATTCTGCCCCCACCCGTTTGGCGATCAACGGACTGAGATTGATCATCGAAAACGCGTTCATAGGCTACAAAGACAAGACGCATTGTATGCAAAGGTCAAGGTCAAGGTCAGGTTAGGTCACCAAAGACGAACAATAGAGTAAGACACTTGTTTATGTTTATGTGCCATTTTACGCATAAAACGCAGTAGCAATACTCATTTAGTGGCATGAACCATATTTGAATGAAGCTAAGGCCCGAGGTCAGGTCAAGTCAGGTTAAATTTTGAAGTTGATTTTTGGAGCCAGAAAGGTGCCTATCTGATGCAGTATTTCACGGCGAATCGAATGAAGCTACTTTGTCCAAGTACAACAACTAAAACACCCCTAAAATTCATGTTAAAATTTTGTGTGTCATACCGCCATCCCGCGCACCGTAGGGGGGGGGGGCGAAACGCCCCCCCCCCTGTCCTTTTCCGTCGATATCTCCTAAACGGCTAGATATCGCCACCAAACCTTTAGGACCCCTCCGGGCAACAATTTTACACATTGTGACCGAAAATTTTTTCCAGAGGCTATGATAGGTTGGCCACAAGTGACGTCAGAATGACGTCATGTTCTGCCATTTTCGACCGAAAAAAAACCTTCGCGAGAAGAGCTGTCAGGCCTACAGCTTTGAAGATACAGAAAAATGATCAGGACATAAAAGGTGTATAATTGACAGGGCTACAAAACTGCTATCTCGGATTTTTTTAAATTTTTTGAGTTGTGACCTCCAAAAATAAAAAGCGATTTCTTGGATATATTAGCCAAAAAATCCAAAAAGTTTTTTGAGTTTCGAAAAAAACGGAATATATGTGATAGTACCTACCGTCTTCTATCTACATACCAAATTTCAGATCGATATCCCGTTTTTTGGCCAAGTTATAGCGAAAAAACTGTTCGAAAATGATGACGTCAAATTTTCAAACTCATTTTTTGGCAATTCTAGACCACGTAGGGCAAAACAAAGACCACCATTGGACGTTCCGTGACGAGCTGCATGGAATCAATACCCATTTTATGCAAAAATATCAACTTTGAAATTTGACCTAATATGACCTCACCTTCACCTGACCTTCACCAAAACGTGACCTACGCTGGCCCCAAAGGCTGCCTGACCCACATAATCGCATTTGTCATGTAAAATGGACCATAAAACATGTATCACACGACACTTTCATATTGTGACCCCCCAGTGACCTGACCTCTGTGACCTGACCTGGTATCAGTGACCTCAGATAGCGAAGCATGTGCTTGACGAACAATGTACCATCGATGGTTTTCAATAACTTAAAAATTTACTCGATTTCACAACACATTTCTTGAAATGCCTGTGAGCGGTGAAAATCCGACCTTTGACCTGACCTGTGACGTCATCGGTTTGACCTAGGTCAATGAAATTTGGTCATCAGGTAGTTCCCGGGTGGGGCTATCGAACGCCGTTTGAATTTTGAAAATCGGCCGGTAAATTTACGAGATCTTAGGGGGACCGAAACGCCCCCCCCCCCCCCCCCTACGGGTGGTAGGGTCCGCCGGTAGCCCTACGGGGCGCGGGTTAAAATTTAAGTAACTCCTACACGTTCACTAAAATTAGAAAAAAACGCCTAAATTTTTAACCGACTCTTCTAACAAAGAGAATGTAGGTGGCAGGTGCAGAGACCTTACTTCACAGTTCAGTTACATCTTTAAGCATTCAGACCTTAGCCGCGCGTTTGCAGGCTTCTCGTGGTTTCAAACGCTCAAACATAAGATTTGATGTTGCTCCCATGCATTTGGGTGGATGTCAAGGTCACCTGAAGGTCAGGTCAGGTCACTGACCTTTGGTGACCTCGGTTCACTTTTTCGAGATGTACATGTTTCTAGGCTAGTTTTTGGAGCTGAGTTCGAATTTAGCAACCATTTGAACATTTACGAAGTAGTTTTGGTGCCTTCGTAACATGTTACGAAGCTGTCAGAGGCAGTTGACACGTACTACGAATACCCGTCACGACGCCTACTGGTTGACCTGACCTGACCTGACCCGACCTGGTCTGAATGCTTAAAGACATCATCTGTGATCAAAACTAACATGATGTTCGTGTCAGCACCCCGAAAAACTCTTAGCAGCCACATTTACGACTTTCTAACAGGTCTCGATTTTCTCGACTTTGGGTCAGTGACCTGACATGGAAGGTCAACCAATGACCTAGGACCTTAAAATTGGGTATCATCGGCTTCCTCTCGTCACGGGCAACACGCTCGTTTTTTTCCGTGAAGCTCTAGCTCGATCAGGGGCCAAACGGCAAGGGGTCCAACCGACCCCCCTCCCCTACACATTAGAAGCTGGCAAACGACGCACACATGCGAGGGTTAAAATAGCCAAGTTGATTGTCTATGATTATTTTAACATTCATCGAATGCCGCTTATCTTGTGTCGATGTGTGACCCAGCCCCAAGGAGCCGAGTGGGGCGGGGGGGGGGGGGGGGGTGAGGGACTGAGGGTCTTAAAAATTTCCGCGCTGTGTCACGAAAGTGCCTGAGCGCGACCCCGGCACCGGACAAATGGGACAAAGAACGCAAGCTAGGACACGCCTTTTGCCGTTTTTAAAGTGAGTTGAAGCAAATGTGTTAATTTGCTTCATTATGCCCCCCCCATCCCCCATAATGGATTTCTTATTTTAGGGGCTCAAAAAGCAGCTGACATGGAGGAAAACAAAATGTCATCGCATCATTAAAATTGATTAGTTAGTCATTTATCGAAATAACACGGTTTTAAGTTTTAACTTTCCCTCTTCCGCCATAAATTGAGCGGGTCTACGAGTACCAAGAAGAGAGTTAGCAGTAAGGTAACTAAAGACAAAGGCGCGTCCATTCACACATTCCGTTGGTGGAAAATCCCGAACGCACCGGAGCCGGGAGCTGCGGCACAGAGCGACACCGCCTACCGCCCACCGGCGCGGCGGCTGCCGGGCGGTGGCGGGGGCGGTGGCGGAGGCGGCGCGGCGGCGGCGGAGGCGGCGCAGCGGCGGCGGCGGCGCGCCCGGCGCGGTGCGCGCCCATATAGGCAGGTGTGAGCGGCCGTCTCGCACCGAGGATGGGTGCGCGCCGTCTGCCCCTGGTGCTGGCGGTGTCGGCGGCGGCGGCCGTCAGTGCCGTGCTGCAGCCGCGGACCAGCTTAGGTGGGTGCCGACCGACACCGTCCGACACACGCGGGCACACCGGGACACACGCCGATACCGTGCGACACACACACTGACACACCGTCCGACACACACTGACACTCTGGACACACACCGACACACTGACACCGTCCGACACACACAACGACACACCTACATACATCCAGACACACACACTGCCGCGGTACTGCCGGACACTGCACTGACTGGGAGAGACGGACACTGACTGGACTGACTGGAAGGGGCAGACTCTGCACTGACTGTGAGTGACGGACTCTGCACTGACTGGGAGGGACGGACACCGACTGGACTAACTAGAATGGACAGACTCTGCACTGACTGGGAGGGACGGACACCGACTGGACTAACTAGAATGGACAGACTCTGCACTGACTGGGAGGGACGGACACCGACTGGACTAACTGGAAGGGACGGACACCGACTGGAATGACTGGAAGGGACGGACTCGGCACTGAGTGGAAGGACGAACAACGGGACGTGGAGAACGACCTCCGCTGCCGCCCCTCCCTCGAAACATCCGCAGATAAGCACCCATAGACAGCACGAAACCGACTTGGAGAGTGTTTTACCCCGAGAGGAACAGGCTTTGATACGAGCACGGACCTGTCAGGTAATCTGTGTGTGTTGTCTGTGACTGTGTGTGCGTGTAATCTGTACTTAATTCTGTGTGTGTGTGTGTGTGTTAGATGGTACAACAGACATACAATATGTGAGCGGGGTGATATCGTGAGGTAGAAAATTAATTGAATAAAAATGTTTAGAGCTCATATTATTCAAAGGACACCTAGTTGTTCGTAAACGTGACACTTCTTGAGATAAATTGTTGCATTGCTTAGATTCAAAGCTAAGCCTAAAAAGTAACAATTGATGTACCTAGCCGTATGTACAACTGTATTATGTCCATGTCGAACATGCGTGCTTGGCACGACGAACAGCACGTTGATTAAGTGCACACTTTGCATAGGCAATTAAGTTCATACCTACACTTATTTTCAAACACTGCAATTTATGAAGATCACAAGCTGATCAACGCCTCCTTCACGACTTTGTAAGCGGCTCAGCAGTGTAGGCGGTAATGGCGTGGTCTGACCATTTCATTTGGACATAGTTCAGGTAATGAATGGGTGCAGTATTGACACTGAACAATCGTGCACTCAGTACTCGATGAAAAGTCATTTGAAAGGCAAATAGCAAGTTTATAATATAAGTGCATACTTCTCTCGTCATAACAAAACAGTGCACTGAACATATGTGTCGATAAATCAAGAATGAGGCAGCATAGCGACACCAAAACTTGTAAGAAATAGCTTCTTTTTGTAGGTATGCCCAAAAATGAGACCGCGGTATTTAAAATCATTTTAGAACGTAAGGTGAACCCATTTACAATATACAATGGAAATCTGTCCGTCCGCGGTCCGTCCGTCCGGTATGTCAGCCTGCCTGACTGTCTGTCTGTCTGTATATGTCCGCCGGCCTTTCTGACCTTTTCATCGTCGTCTCAGTGTGTCTCTCTCTCTCCCCTCAAATAGAAAAATTGGTGACTCTTTTTGACTGTGCTGACCTGACCTAGCCTGATATCGACCTGACACTTTCAGGACTGATGGACCAAGATTTTACCCCAAACGTCAAATCCGGTTTTATATGTGCGATCAAAAGCGCAATCGGTGACAAAATTCAAACTTGTGACAATGACCTGACCTGGTGACCTGACCTAAGGCCAGTCATTTTTTTTCACCTCACGTGCTGCACGCCCATAGCCTCGTTTGTAATATGTCTTTATCTCTAACTCTATTTTGATAGCTGTTTGCCAGCTGAAAGTTAGCAATTGTGACGTTGAAATTTGTTTTGCAAGAGTTTAAAAATCGGCCTGAGACGTCATCAGGTTAGCTAGATCTTTTTTCTTGCTTCAGAAGATACTTAACTGAAAGTTTTGCGCATATATCTTCAAGCGTTCGAGAGCTACCGCAAGTATTTGTCGGGGGGGGGGGGGGGGCGAAAAACGCCTCCCGGGACTGCGCAGATAAACTGGACCCTAAAGACCAAATGTGGACCGGCCTTTTAATAAACAAGCATTAACCTTAAGGTTAGAGACAACAGCACAGCTGTAACATTCTGATCTAAAGACACCAACTGACATATTCGCACTCGCTTGTAGCAAATGTCAGCACTCACTATCGCAGTGTTTTTCTGAATTCGATTTCGTTTTTTGATGACTGCTTTGCTATTATCACTTCGTACAGAAAAGAAATACGCTGAAATCATATCAACTCTATCAATGCAGTTCCAAAGAGTGGGAATGTGCAATATAACAAAAATACGATATCCGTTTACGTTTCAGTTTTCTTTTTCATTCGCAAGGCTGTTGTGGGTTAATGCGATGCACCATGAAAAAAGGCGCCTGTGCCCATAAAGCATTAGCACACTTACGCCATAGAAGCTGTGCATAAGCTAAAACTCCTCCGATCGCCCGATCGGTACGTTGCAGTGCTTCTCAGCCGCGGCTGGTCGGACACCGGCCTGAGCCGGGCACAGGCGCGGTCCCCATGGACCGAGGACCGGCCATCGTGGACCGAGGACCGGTCACCGAGGGCCGAGGACCGGCCACCGAGGGCCGAGGACCGGTCCCGGTGGACCCAGAGGTGGCCGCGCCTTCTGGAGGTCCTGCGCACCCAGCGGCAATGGTCGCACCCTCCGTTGGGGTCCACCAGGCCGCTATACGCTCCAACGGGGGCCGTCCGAACGCTGCACCCTCCGCCGGGGTCCATCCGACCGCTCCACAGGCCACCGGCCATCCGAGAAAAGCGGCAGGTAAGACACCTATCTCGGAGACCCCATACGTTTTTCCCGGCAACTGCAATGTGATGGTGACGTATTACATACTGCTAACATATTCACAACGTGCTGGGCGGTAGGCGCTCATTATATTTAATGGAATTTACCTATATTTTTGGACCAAGATACAATCACTACATGGAACGAATGAGGTAATCAAGCACGTCATAATGAAAACAAACATGACTTACGTCAAACAATAGAAGCAATGGGTTGCATTTGATAGCACAAGCAATTGTTTCGGAAACCAATCTAATCTTTTGTTCACAGAGAGCGCGACTGATTTCGCGAGCAACGGTAAGACTATATGCCTACATATAAAGCCAAATGAAGCATAGGCACCCAACTTGCCTATGTCTTCTGTTCAAGTTTCAATGCCCAGTGCCCATCTTGTTGCATGCTCACCTATGATCAATATTTAATGACGTAACTGTACATGGAATGCTTCACTTTTGTTAAAAACCTTTGTTTAAGCTATTGTTGTTTACTTTTGTTTTACTGAGAGGGTGTAACAGCATTGTTAGCGCCATTGAGAAACAATTATTTTACCACTCAGAGCTGAATGTCTTTTTTTCTTTTCAGCGAAAACAGCCAAACTTAGGAGTATCTGTAAGTACCAATGAGACTCGATCATGGTTTCACACTTGGATCGTACCTACTTACCTTTGACAAAGCGCCATCGCGCTGAAGTTATGGTAAAGACTGGAATGAAGTAGAATGTCAAATCAAATCATCTGTCCTAATCCCAATCGAAAACCTATAGGGAATCATGAAGGAGGAGCTCAGCAAAATTGAATCAGCTCCCACAGAAAACAGACTTTAGAGGAACCTGTAAAAGGTGTGGCTGAACATCAGCACGGATACTCTGGACATCTTGATCTATGGAATGCCAAGACGGATGAGGGAATGGGTAGGACAGGGCATGGGATAAATCGGTAAATAAACCATGACCCGGGGGCTCTTTGTTTATCAATTATGGCGGCGAGCTGATGGAGGGGCAAATAATTTCCGGACACCCGGTATGTAGTCGTGTGGTTTCCTGAACTCGTGGCAGGGCGGTGGTCCAATCTTAACAGTTTGCGGCGGGGTGACGCGGCGTTTTTACGCCCCCCGCCCTAAATCGACACCTAAGCCACGCTGCATAACTCTGTTAGAGGCATTCAAAAGACAGTCAATCGTGACGAAAGTACCTACTTGAGTCAATTTCTTAGGTCAGGTCACTATAGGACATCAAATGTCACAGCTTCCCAACTTTGACGTTGTTGGGCAAATAGGCTCACAGCTCGTGACGTTCCAGAGTTAGAACATCGAATAAAAAGTATTCAATAGCTCTTTTACAGCTCGTTCTGTAAAGTGCACTCAGATTTGACCAAAGGCTAACGTTTGATCTACAGAGGGCAAAAACGGTCAAATTGACGTTATTGTAGAAACAAATTTTGTGCAATAATTTTTTACACAAATCATTACGGAGCGAGCGGAGCAAGCGAAGTCTTACGTAGAATAGCAGAACTGTCTGGGTGTGAGCTGTCGGCCGGCCGGCCGTGGTCACGCTTTTGCGAAGTTTATATCTCCGCAACCACTGGACCAATTTACTTGTGGTAATTTTTATAGGGTAGCTTCATTCCTTCTTTCATGTACTGAACTATTACCGATGCATGTGGGTTACCCCTTATGCACGTAAAACGAAGAGGTATAAGCTTTGCAACAATTGCAATACCTCGGCAATTACTTGGCCGATTGCGCTGAAACCTGGAATTTAGGTAGGCACCCACCAGGCAATGCCTACCCATCCATGTGTCACGGATAGATAGATAGATAGATAGATAGATAGATAGATAGATAGATAGAATAAATTTATTTCATTTATCAAGACACGTAAAAAACAATGATAGCCAATTGGTGCAAAAACAATTTTTGCTTAAATCGCAGCACCTCTCGGCTATTAATGCTATCGCCCGAGTCGGATCACCTCACCACCGCCCGCACGCCCGCGCCGCTGACCCGTGTCCGACCGCTCCGGCTCCGGACGGCCCCAGGGGGCAGCCCCCCAGTCCGGTAGGCTACCTGATGTGTCCTGAATCAGATAAGAATTTTTGAAAGAGCTGGGCCACCACCTGATCGCCACCTCTCGCAGGATTGGGTCCATAATAAGAGAGAAAATCGGAGGAGTGGAGAACAGAAACGTTAATTTCGGGATGCTCCTTGAGGGGGGGGCTGGGGTTCGGGTGCTGCTGCACGTGCGCACGTGCAGGGGTCGTTACGGCTGAACCGATTGCGCTCAAATTTAGTACACGGTTGGGGACCGGTTAAAAGGTCGGGTAGATCTACAGAGGGCAAAGACCGAGCCTCTTTATACCGAGCATATTGTATTAGACCGCCTCTTTAGAGCCTCTTTATACCGAGCATATTTTATTGTATATGCTCGGAAAGACCGAGCAAAGTTAAAATATTGATTGCAACCAGACTGATTGATTGCTGCCAGGTTTGCTACCAGGCTGATCACTGACAGTGTTTCGTTGTTCTCCCCGGGCTGCCCATAGATGGTGAGTACTGGGTGGGCAGTGCAAGAATCCATTCATAATCGCCTGAGCAACACCATGGAATAAATACCAGCTTCACTTACGTAATCGTATTTAGCAGACTATCATGCATTGGTGGTGGTTGTGCCTTCAATAGTTATTACGTAATGGAGTATCGGAGAAGCAAGTTGGAGTTCGTTAACATGTATTTGTAAGTCAAAGGCTTATTTTGACTTCTCGGCTAATCTGTGTTTTTGAACAATGGATTTACATGGTGATGACACTTCATTACCGCCATGGTAGCATAATCGATGACAAATTCCCCCTCCACATGCCGCCAATGAAAGATGTGCGCGGTAAGTAACCTTATTTCGAATACAATGTGCAATGTTCAGAGCATACCCGCTATACAAAATAACTAGACTCGATACACAGAAGGGAGCTGAAAGTGAAAAGTATGTACAGAAAACAAGGCAAGGAAGGCAAGGCAATGTTATTGATTGACCTTGATTGCAAAGCAAAAAAGCATTAAGAGTGCCTGAAGCCTTCTGAACTGAACTGACTGATTGCAATAATGTACACGCAAAATCTCACGACGCATTTCGTCAAAAGAAAAAAAAAACTACATCCACCCTGATAGGGAAATCATCATTAGCCATCATTAGTCATTACCACACATTGGCATATCACATGCCACCTCGCGTGCGCGTGGAAGCACGGGTCATGCAGATTACAGGAATGAATGAGCCAAACATGCTGATTATAATCACCTCTGAATACATATAGGTACCCGAGCTCACAGAACATGTAACTTATACATTAACGCACCACAAATTTGCTAAAATGTGTACCTTATGCAACTTTGCTAGTACCAATATTGCATACTAAAAAAGAACTACTTTGAACATAAATTTTGATCCATTGCAAAAACCCATAAAAACTGTAGTCAAGATCAGTTGTTACTTATTGTGCGATATGTATTCAGAAACCATGACCCTATTGCGGTGAGAGCTTACGTCTTCCAGTGTCTAAATGTATAAATTGGTATGTATAAAACAAACATTTGTATGTATAATTTGTAATGTATACAACAACGACGTACGAGTGGTGATGTGCCACTGACAATGTTCCGCTATTATACATGTCTAACCCGATGCAGTATCATCCGAGGGTAAGTATGATTCAGACACATTTAACTGGATGCTTATCATCATAAATCCGTCTAATGCACTATTGAGTAGCAACATTCCATTAACCCGCGCCATGTTGGGCTAATTGGCGGACCCTAACACCTGTTGGGAGTCGGCTTTTTGCCCCCCCCCCCCCAAGACCTCGGAAGGTTACCAACCGATTTTGAAAATCCAAATGGCGTTCAATAGCCCCACCGGGAACTACCTTAAAATCGTTGACCTACGATGACGTCACAGGTCAGGTCAAAGGCCGCATTTTCACCGATTTTTACCGCCGTGCGCCTTCTAAGGAATGCGTTATGACATCGAGTAAAGGGCATGCTATCGAAAATCATCGATGGAGCGTTGGTTGCCTAACACATATGTTGCTTAAAGAGGTCATTAATGCCAGGTCAGGTCACAGAGGTCAGGTCACTAAGGGTCACAATATGAACTCAACTATACTAGGGTCGTGTGATACATGTTTTATGGCCAATTTTACATTTCAAATTCAATGGTGTGTGACGGGTTAGACGACCATTGGGACCGGTTTAGGTTACGTTCTGGTGGACGTCAGGTTAACATCAGGTCAAAAACGGTCAAATTTCAAAGTTCATATTTTTGCACCTAAAAGTTATCTATTCGATGCAGCTCATCACAGGGAATCCAATGGTGGTCTTCGTTTTACTCTTCATGGTCTAGAACGGCAAAAAAAGTTTGCAAATTTTACGTCATAAATTTTGAGTAATTTTGTTGCCAAAATTTTGCAAAAAGAAAAATGGAGCTATCGAGCTCAAGTTTCGCATGACAAACGCAAACATAGGTTTCTATAACATATATTTCAGTTTTTCAAAATTTTGGAATTGTTTGGTATTTTGACGTACCCACTTCTGAGTTTTAAAGGGCCAAAACAAAACAAAAAATCAAAAATCCGAGAAAGCAGTTTTGTACCCCTGTTAGGTAACGTTAGGTACCCAACGTTAGGTAACCCTGTTAGTTGTTACCTAACGTTAGGTAACGTTAGGTAACCCTAATTTTACAATTTTGACTTCCAACATAAGTGTGTAGTGGCAGTGGCAGTAGTTAGTGTGTAGTGACCAGGGTGCCAGATACAGGGTAGATGATAAAAAAGTTTGTTTCACATTAGTAACGCTTCGATGTCCTCTCCAAGCCGCTCGGGGCTGCTGGCCGTCCCTAAAACCGCTCCCCAATGCGAGACGCCGCTTCGGCACAGTGCCCAGCCAAGAGGGTGGCTTATTCATGCAGCTGGGCAGCTTTTTCCGCTTTTGACCGCTGAGGAGCGCACGCACACCGGACCCCCGGAACTTATGTTTATTCACTTCCCGGGCAGGACCACTCCAAAGTTTCCTCCACCACCTTCGTCCGACGCCCTGAGCAGGAGCGAATGTCTTCACATTTTTATTGGCATACAGAGAACGGCCGCGGGCGCGGAGGCCGCTCCGTGTCTCGCAGTCGTGAGGGAGAGGGAGCGAGGAATGGAGGGGAGGGGAGGCAGAGGGAGGAGCAGGCCCGCCGTGCTGTCTGACCCGTGCGTCTCCCTGCCGACACGGCTGACACGCCGCCGTCTCTGCCGACAGAACTGCTTGGCCGAGGTAAGGGCACGGAGGAGCCGGCCAGCCCAGCAGTCCGGCAGACCGCAGCCGCCGCAGGTTTGACGCTCCGTCTGTGGTGGAGCCCACCGGCATGTCCCGGCGCACCGTGTCACTGGCCTGTGGCGGCACCAGTCCCGGCACCGCCGTCACCACCGTGTCACCACCCCGGGACCCTGGCACCGCTGTGTCACCACCGGCACCTCAGTGCAGCGGCAGCACCCCGCATCTGACCGTGGTCACAGTCACACCCCTGCACTGGCGTAGTTGGCACAGCCGGACAATAGACAGTAGAATGCCGCCCTGTCACTAGCTGGCATGCAGCGTCACGACTCTATCACTGTCACCAGTCAAAGCCTGCCACCTGTCACACTGTCCCCCTCACCGTCTGACCGTTCCAGCTAAAAACGGCCTGAACGCCAGATAGTAGAACAGTCCGCATGAGACTCAGCTTGACCTCCGTGCATGGTAGGTGGGGCATTCCACGATAGATCGTACCACTTTTTTCCAATTTGACACCCTCATCTCTCGGAATTTGACGAGAATTGGTCTCAGGGGTAATCAGGGGCTCTGAATCCACCTGTAACAATTTCAGGCTTATCAGATAAGTATTTTTTGAGTTATGGTGTATAACATTTTTTGGATCTTGCTTTGCAGCGCTAAGTTTGGCGGGCTGTAACTCTAAGACGGATTATTCAAATGTCAAATGTTATATATCATTGAACTTGCAATGAAACAGAGATTAATATATATTTTTGAAATTTCGAAAAATACGCTATTTTTGATATATGACATATCGAGCTTTCTTTGATTTGTATTTTTTGGACTTTGGGACCAAATTTTTTTGAATTTTTATTTCTTTAAAAAAATATTTGGCTCATTGTTAAGAAGTATGCAAAAAATTAGGAAGGTGTTCTTTCTATAAATGTATTTATTTTACGTCACGATAACGGTTTCGAATAGTGATTTCGAGAGGGGAGCTTGCAAATGGCGTGGTAAAGCTGCCTAGTGACATCACGGGTTACTGAAATTTCAATTGAAGTCTGAGTCATCTGAAAAAAGTGAAAAGAGGGTTCATCCAACCCTCTTTCCTATAAGCGCGAGGGTGAAAAAGGCTGTTTGGTTCTGACATTGGTTTGGACGCCAATGACAATAGCTGTCCGAGATTAAAGTTACAGGACGCATACATGGTGTCCTCCAGAGGTCTCACAACTTGTATATCTGGGAATTTTTTAAGGTTACATGAGGTCAGGTCGGTCACGTGACATCACTGTTATAAATCAATGGGGAAATATAAAAACTGTTATTTTGGCGCCGAGAATGATCTAAAACTATCTCACGTACATGGTGCCGTGATTTCATGCACTCCTTGCAAAGTCCAATGCTTCACATTTGCATTGTTAACCTTACGTGACGTCATTTATGACGTCATTAGGGTCGTACGAGTTTTTCGTCAATAACTCCCGATCAAATGGAGCTAGAGAGTCCGGAAAGCCACCAATGGACTCGGGAAGACCTTCCGAATCGAATGATATGCCATATGATACTATTTGCCCACTTCGTGACCTGGGGGGCTCTGACCTGACCTTGAACCGAGGTCAATTACTTAAGTTGACCTCACCCTAGCAAAAAGTATACCATTCGATGCACCTGAGCTAGGCGAACACAATGATGCCAAAATCGCGGCTCTGCGGCCATTTTTTGCGAATTTATTTGCTAAAAACCGAACCCGTAACTTCAGTCACTTGACCTGACCTCAGACGCTACCGGTTAACCTGAGACCTTAAAATCGGGTACCAATCGCTGCGACTTGTAACGGCACACACGCTCGTTTTTTTCCGCGAGGCTCTAGCTCTATTAGAAGCGAAACGGCGTGCTGGGGTCGTATCAACCCCTCCGAAACCCATTTTGTTTGCGGGAAAATGAGGAACTTATAGACAGAACACCTTTCTAATTTTTTGCATGTCGATTTGGAATGACATAAAATTTATTTTGAAAAAATAAAAATGTGAAAAATTTTGGTCCCAAAAGTCATTAGAGGCAAATGAAAAAAGATTAAGGTTTTTACTCAACAATGAATTTTTTTCTTTGGAATTTTTAAATAGTAATATAAATTTTTGATTCATCGCAAGTTTAGTGTTGTTTACTTTTTGTTGGTTGCTTAACCCGTTCTTGAGTTATAGGCCATCAAACTCACCGTTACAAACCGAAGTTAAAAAATGTAATGCAATATAACTCAAAAAGTTTTTATCTGAGAAGTCTGATATTTTGCCAGGCGTCTTTAGGGCCTATGATTACCCCTAGGACCAATTTTCATTAAAATCTGAGAGATGAGGGTGACGGGCCTGGTACGATCTATCGTGGAATGCCCCAGGTATCAAACACTGGCCGGTACGTCGAAACGCCCGAGATGTCTCCTAGCTGTGCACGTAAACGGGATTATTTTATTGGGCAGTCGTTTATCATGATAATGTTTGAATGTCAATGTTTGAATGTTTTGGTTTATCAAAATTAAAGGCATATGTCTGCGTACTTGAATGACAAACATACATAAATTATCTGGACGAATGCAGACCATACACTTGCCCCGCGTTCGATGTCTCTCGGACGACGGAGATTCTACGTCGTCCGGCCAATCTTGTCCAAGGTCAGCGGGGGCTCGGCTGCGGTTGTGGAACGTGATTGGCCGGACGGCGTAGAATCTTCGCCGTCCGGGAGACATCAAACGCGGGGTTGGACTGGTGACGGTGTGAATAAGATCACGAGCAACCGACCACACGTTACACTTCTGCAAAATTGTCGGGGAACTCAAATTCGTTTTTCAATAGAACACACAATTCTAACGAATAGTTGTTTAACCACTGAACAGAAACAATTGGCTACACAAGTAGGTACACAGACCTTCCCCGAGGAAATATACCAGTATAACGCCTTTTGGGGCGACTAACGGAGCGAGCGAGAGGGTGAGCCTTGCACGTGCGAAATTGCGAGGGGGTACCTCCAACTGAGTTGTGCACGGCACCCTACTAACCGGTCTCTAGCGATGTGCCAAATTTGAGCACAATCGGCCCAGCCGTTCTCGAGATCTGGAGGCGGCACCCTGCACGTGCGCACGTGCAAAATGGGTCCCAACTGACTTTTGCACGGCACCCTACTAACCGGTCCCTAACCATGTACCAAATTTGAGCGCCATCGGTCCAGCCGTTCTCGAGATCTGGAATCGACCCCTGCACGTGCGCACGTGCAGCAGCACCTCAACTCTGGCACATGGATATGCATTGCATAGTGGGTGCCTACCTACATGCCAACTTTCAGCGCAATCGGCCAAGTAGTTACCGAGATATTGCAACAATTGCAAAAGTGACACCTCTTCGTTTTGCACGTGGCACGTGCATAAGGGGTCACCCACATGCATCGGGAATAGCCCAATACTTGGTAGCAGGAATGAAGCTACCCTACAAAAATTACCGCATGTAAATCGGTCAAGTGGTTGCTGAGATATAAGCCTCGCAAAAGCGTGACCACGGCCGGCCGGCCGCTCATACTCAGAAATTTCCGTTAATCTAAGGAAAGACTACGCTCGCTTCGCTCGCTCCGTAATCATGCATTGCAATGCCATTCAACGTTCAAAATACCATCCAACGTGGGATCATTCAAGAAATATTGGAACTGACACAGTCATAATATAGGTTTGAATAGACGTCTTGCCACCGCCCCACCAAATCGATGGCATTTTGACCCGGCAGGCGGTGGGCCTCCCGGCCACCTTCCGCGCGGTGGGTGGGGGGGGGGGGGGCATTTTTTTGCCCCCCCCCGTATCTCCGAAACTTCTGGACGGATCCGGAAAATTCAAACAGCGTTCGATAGCCCTGTCAAATTTGTCAAAGGAAACCAAATTACATTGACCTCGGGGTCACCGATGACGTCACAGGTCAGGTCAAAGATAAAATGTTTCACTTCTCACGGGGCTTCTAGGGAACGCTATAACACCGAGTGAAACGCATTTTGTCGAAAATCAGCGATAAGGCGTCAGTTGTCTAGTACAAATGTTGCTGTTAGAGGTCACTGGTCATACCAGGTCAGGTCACAGGTCAGGTCACCAAAGGTCACCAAGGGTCACCACATGAACCCAACTTTACTAAGGTTGTGCGATGGATGTTTAATGGCCAGTTTTTCATTTCCAACTCAATGGTGTTGGTTATAAGATCATCAGGTACGGTTTAGGTCACTTTCTGGTGGAGGTCAGGTCAAGGTCAGGACAAAAAAGGCAAATATCAAAGTTGCTATTTTTGCATAAAATGGGTATTGATTCGATGCAGCTCGTCACGGGGAGTCTAATGGTGGTCTTTGTTTTGCGCTACGAGGTCTAGAATTGCTAAAAATCGAGTTTGAAAATTTGACGTCATCAATTTTGAACAGTTTTTTTCGCTATAACTTGGCCAAAAAAGAGGTATCGATCTCAAATTTCGTATGTAGATAGAAGGCGGTAGGGACTATCACATATATTCCGGTTTTTTCGAAGTTCAATTTTTTTCAGCTGTTATATTAAAAAAAAAACTTTTTTTGGCGGGGGGGTCAAAATCCATACATTTCAAAAATCCGAGATAACAGTTTTGTAGCCCTCTTGATTCTACACCTTTTATGTTGAAACATTTCTCTGTATCTCTAAAGCTGTAGGCCTGGTAGCTCTTCTCGCGAAACCTTTTTTTGGGTCGAAAATGGCAAAAATGACGTCACTCTGACGTCATTGGCGTTCAACCTATCATAGCCTTTGGAAACATTTTTGGTCACAATGTGCAATAGCTATTCACGGGAGGGTACTGAAAGTTTGGTGACGATCGGCGCAGCGGTTCTCGAGATATATCGAAAAAAAACTAAAGAGGGGGGGGGGGCAAAAATGCCCCCCACCGCCTGGAAGGTTAATTAATGCCCACCTTCAGTATGTTTGAAATAATTCGTCCAACAAAAGAACGCGAGCCTCCAAATAACCCACAGCTGTGGCCGAACACACAACCGAGCACTAAAGTCCACACGCACATACCCCTAGCGCATTGGTCATTTAATTGAGCTTCGGTGGGCTGCTGAACTTATATGAGGTGCACTTATAGGACTTCGGATGTCATTACTTTTAAAGAATGCCGCCAACTCATAAAAGAGTGAAGCGATACACTGTCCTACCTTACCTTGGCGTATATGAGACAGTGGCACAACGCTCGCAGCCCATAAAGCCAGTTCGATCACACCTGGAAACGTCTAGCAATAATCACATCAAATGCTTGCGACGCCCATTGAAGGCTCCTCTCAGACTGCAGCACGCACCTCTCCCATTCACCGCCCGGACGTCACAATGACGTCACATGGTGCTGTCCGTCTCTATCGCCTCACTCCTCGCCCTGGTCGCCGTAGATTCTAACGCTGTAGATGCTCGCCCGTATGCTGTGAGTCTGTGACGCTCACCGGCGGACGCGTGCCACAGTCTCGGACTCGACGGCAGCAGTACGCGGCTGAGCAGCTGCGACAGCGGGCCTTCAGCGGCCAGCTGGTCGACACGGGCGCGCACACACTGCCACCGCCACAACGCGAGGCAGGGAGCCAGTGGACGGACAGCGAACCACCGCCGCACCGCACAGGTGAGGGCCAGCGGCCGGACCGCGGCCCGCAGTTACACCCAACATGTGAGGGCCGGACCGCGGCCCGCAGTTACACCCAACAGGTGAGGGCCACTGGCCAGCGGCCGGACCGCGGCCCGCAGTTACACGGCACAGGTGAGGGCCAGTGGCCGCCGAACGGTTCACAACCGTCTCCAGACCGACTACAGTTCGCATCAGAGTAGAATGCATCGTGCCAGTGATGAACCGATCAAGAGCATTCTGCCAACTGCAAAGTATAATATTCTCGTCAAAGCGCGGAGAACATTTTCTGAATAGCAGCCTGTTCCGACACTCTCACGATATACACCAAGCATCGCCAATCAATGCAGCAACTACTCCGTTCAACACTGTCGACTACATGGTTTACAGTGCAGCGGTCACTGGTAAGACTGATCTGTGGTCGCGACGTGTGATAAGTTCACTAAGCTTCTTTTGATTTCCAACAATGCACAATGCAACTTAATCCCAGCATGTGAGCCGTTCGTAACTCAGTAGATGATCTCTGGCGGATTAAGCATCGCTTTCCAATTCACTTCCCCGATGGCTGAAGCCTTTAGTTGGCTGCCCTGGCCTCTGGTCCGGCGCTGTGGTCCGTGCCCCCTGTTCAGTGCCCTGACGGAGCCGCTCCGTTGCAGTGAACGTGTGGCTGTCGCCGCCGGACCAGCCGGAGCGGAGGCAGATGTGGCAGTGTCGCTCCGTCGACCCGCAGCCCGCCGCACTCTCCGGGCGCGCGCTGACACACCAGGCCGGCGGCCAGCACGCCCAAACGTTACAAGGTACGTGCCCCGAGAGCGGGCGGCCGAAAACAGCACCAAAACGACAGGCAGCAGTCGCCGCCGCGGTTACTAGCCCGCCCGGCGACCCGCTGACTCCTGTACTGACCGAGACCTGACCCGGACACGGGCTGACTGCAGAGCACCGCTCCCCCGGGACCTGTCCCCGAGCGACTCCCCTGGGCAGCGCAGGTCAGGTCAGCCGGAAGCCAGCCGAGTGGGCCCTGGCGGCGCACCGAGACCTCTGGCAATGGGCGGACGAGAATGTCGAATCGTGTCAACGGCCGCCGGCCGCCGAGACCGAGTCTCGACAGTGACCCCGGCGGTCAGAGCTCCGAGCTGAGCCATCAGGCAGTCCAGGGGCCCAGAGATGGGACCCGTCCGAAAGTCCCGCTCACTAAGACAAGATCGACCGGGAAATGATAATCATGCGGCTCCCAAACGCACAAGGCGTATGGGAGCCCACTCCACTCCACAATGACACAATAAACACACCTAAGAATGTCGATACTTCTATCGTCTCCAGCAGCGACTTGGCGCCAACATTTTGACTTCGGTGAGCGTAAGTGTGCAGTCTTATGGTGCTCAAAATGGTTCCACAGTTCAGCAAGTCTATAAAGTATCAATTTCCGGAACACACATGCTGATTACTGAATTCGCAATTCTTGCAGCCACCTTAATTTACACATGAACAGCTTACAGCGATTATGGGCACAATTCTTCCACCAGCGGCATAGCAGGGTCGGCAATAGCTGAGCCAACATTGGCATGTTGTTTTCAAAATATAAAGGAAATATAAAATGAAATATCTGACATCGAAGTCAATTCATACTTGGCCCAATTTCCCTAGTGTAGTATTCTCTATGCCGTGCCGATATACATTTCATGGGGTCCAGTCATAAAGAAGACGGGATACACCTAGACAGTATGCTCAGATGAGTATAGCCAGGAAGAGTAGTCAGGAAAAAGAGTAGGTAGTCGTATGAACGCCACACGTGCTCGTGCTCGTGTCGCGGTGCATCTGTGACCGCCTGTCGTCTCTCTGTCGACAGAGAGACTGCTCGACGAACTGGCCCAGAGGACCGGACAGGCCGACCTGGACAGCACCGCGCCGCAGCGGCTGTTGGATGAGCTGGCCACGCGGTCTGGACGCGCCGGCCTGGACCGCGGCCAGGCCGAGACGCTGCTCGACCCCGCTCACAGATGAGCCTCAGGCACCACGACCCCCGACCCGACCCGACCTGTCCCGGCCGAGCGCCGGCGCGGCGGCTGGCGACGGTCACCGCCGCCGTCAGCCGTACCAGGCAGTGCAAACGCCAGCTCCCTCAGTGGCCCGGCCGCCGCGCGGGGAATAGATACATATTATATGGAGGCGACTGCATCCACCTGTTCTTTACTCACTAACTACACTGTGAGGGGAAAACAAACGCCCTTATGCATCCCATGACATACCGCATGACTAGTGCTTGCATGAGATCAACATCTACCCAATAAAACTGTGTGGACATTGTTATAAAAATTGTTGGATCAGTGACACTTTCTTTAATGACACTTGTACAAGCCCAATTACCGAGTGAGCACCAAACGACTAAGCGAGTGGATATAACCTAATGTAAAAAGGGATCAAACTATCGGTGGGCAAGGCCTTTTTACTTAAAACTTACGTAGTTCAAGGCTTATTTAGACAAGTCAACACACATCACCTGAAGCATCCCATTATCAATAACGATGGATTTAGGGACTCGTAGGATTGACAAAAGATTAACATATTGACAACTCAAAGCACGCATTCCCAAGAATCATCGCTCACATCCGCTCAACTCTAAGCATGGAGCTCGCGAAAGTCATGATCCCAATAGGTAGGTAACACAAGGTGGTAAAACCGTTTGCGCATTCAGAAGCCGAGAGAGGCAGATGTGGCGACACGTTTTTTTTTCGTATTTAATCTTGTGTGTTCTGAGAAAACTATTTCTAGTCGTGACGAACATGCAGAATTACAGCCCATCATAGACAAAAGGTAGGTAGAGATATTTGCAGGACTGAGCGCAAAGAGAGAACAACTAATACTTGATTGATATGTAACAACACAACAAATTGAAATGCTTACTATGCAGGTCACGCTGTCTCCATAATTACTTCAGCTCGAGGGCTCACAGTTCTCGACTCTCGAACGCGTCCCGAGCCCTGGGAGCGCCCCGCCATCGGTGACGTCACCCCCGAGTGGCTGGCGGTGTGGATGACGTCACCGGTGGGCCGGGCGGGGTGCCGTCACATGCCGGCCGGTGTGGTCCCGAGCCCCGGCCGGCACCGACCCGACGACGTGGAGCACCTGTCCCGGCCGCGGCCCGAGCCTGGCCAGTCACTGACCGAACGGGCCCATCCGGACCCCACCCTGCTTACCTGTCCCGAAGGACCCAACGTGTGCCCCGACTGATCTCCACCTCCTACTGGGTTGACACGGGACCCTTGCGGCAGACCTGCACTTCCAGGCGGAAGGTCCGCTGTCCTTCGGACTGCTGCTCACTGGAATCTTTGGGTCCTTATCCTGGAACTCAGGGAGGGACCCGGAGAGTCGTTGCCTCCCCGAACCCTGCTCCGGAGTCCGGGACGGCGGGCGACTCGCCCAGCCTCTCCCGGACAGTGTACATAATATCAGCGCGCGGCGCGTGACTAGCTCGGCTCTCCGCTGTGAGGAGGCAGCGCTGCTCTCGACTTGTTCTTGTTCTTGATTCGCCGTTTGGTGCGCGTCTTTGTGTGAACGTGAAATACATGTATGCATAGCGTATCGCTAGATACGGCTGTTGTGTGAACCACGAGCCCGGGCCAGAACAGAACCAAAACGAGCCACGGTCGGAACAAAATCGGAAAGAGCCAGGGCTGGAGCAGAACTACAACCAAACGTTATCAGCACAAACCCTCAGCAAAACAGACAAAATCAGATAGAACCAGAGTCGGAACAGAACCGGAACGAGCCCGAGTGAAAAAGGATCGAAACGAAACAAAATCAGAGTGGAACCGGAAAGAGACGTAGTTTGAGCAGAACCAAAACGAGCCAGGGTTAGAAACAAATAATGTAGAGCCAGAGTCACAACACGGTCAGAAAAAAAGATAGATTCGTGGTCAAAACAAATAACAATGCGATCAGAACATGACAGCAGTGCTCTAACTGGTCTATGACGGGGTGCGGGACAGGACCAGGACGGAGCCCAGGTGGCGGCGGGCCCGTGCGAGGCCAGGAGGAGCCAGTCGCCCACAGCTGTCCCGTTCGGTGGGCAGCTTCAGCGGGAGGCCGAGCTCGGAACAGCAGGCGATTGGTGCGGTCCCCACGGAGCAATACGCCCACACATCTCCCGCCAGAGTGAACGCACCACTCGGAATGGATTCGGTGCGCAAACACGCACCCAACGCTTTGAGTTTTCGCTCGACCAGATAGTCCACGTCAGGGGAACACAGCTTTAGCACATCGGAGCAACTAAACAAGTGCGTACAATGTCCGTCCTCAATGCAGTTTGAACTAACAATCAGAAAGGCATAAAACGTCAAAGAGCACAATGTAAACGAATATCTCAAAATTTAAGCTTGAATGGCTACGACGTAGTCCTCGTACGATGCATACTCAACACTCACTAGTTGTCAACATCCGCCCGTGCGCCCGCCTGGCGGCGCGTCCCTCGGTCTCAGAGTGCCCGGAGTGAGACTCAGAGAGGTGTGTTCAGTTCACAGCCCGTGGCTGGCGCGGCAGCATGGAGTCCCTGGAGCCGAGGCCAGTCGCCAGCCAGGCCACCTCGTCAGCGGCAGCACTGCCGTCACCGAGCACTGGCCAGGCTGGACACCCGTGTACGCATGCCATTCAGAAATAATCCATGGAGCCAGTGGCGGTGTGGATAGCTGATACGGCCGACATTTGCAGTGCAATACTCACCAGCAGTGATAACGAAATCCAGGTAGCCCGAATGAGACGGTGTAACCATAACTATTCAAGACATGTTTGAAGGAATAGTCCTTAATCTAAGAATAAGCCAAAGGTAGGTAAAGTTTGTTTAATAGGACACAGCCTGCTCCTAATTCATCATCACAGGTTATTGGACAGGGCATGCCCCGTATTTGGTATCCTAAAATAGTTGACGGTCCATGTCAACTGGATTGCACCAGTCGAGTCGCGACAATATTTAACGTTCATCGACCAGCTGGAACATGTCAGCTCGTACCTGACTGAAACGTTGGACATCGGACACCACCAGGGAACGACAAAGTGACTTCAATAATCCACACACACTCCGAGGACTGCACCGCTCGGCAGCTGCGCATTGGTGCGCTCACTGATTACCGGTGATTCCTGATCAGGGGCCGGTTCGAGATGGCGCACTAGGAGGCTAGTAAGACTAGGTGGCTAAGTGACACAATAAAGTAGTGACACTAGGCGGTATCTTACACCAATCGGCTAGTGGCTAAGCGCGAACCGAAATCACCTAGTGACACTTCAAATCAAGTGACACTAGGGCCTTAGTGCGCCAACGCGAACCGGCAGCTGAGCGCATGCCTGACCCAGCAGAAGACAAGCAGAATATATGAAACTGTCGGCAGAGAGGGAGACAGATCCGTCAGAGTCCAGGGCGCATGCAGCGCCACGCCGGTGACTGAATGTCACAATACCGCCGCTGCCGCAGCCGCCCAGTTTATTGTCGCCGCCCTGACACACTGAAAAATGACAGCTCAGCACCGCCGGCGGCGTGTGGTTTGGCTGACTACCGAGCGCTAGTGACCACTGCTGTGTATACCGAAAACCTCCCACAATGTCGGGCATGCATGTGCGACTGGTTCCCTTCTCCAATGTCGTGATAAAAAGACGACACGCTACGAGGGGTGGATGAAAAGTTTTGAGCCCAACACCGTTACAGGTGAAGCATATTAATGAAAGTTGGCCACATGTTTTCCACTATTTCTATGAATGTAGGTATACCAAATTTTGAAGTCATAGCACTTTTACTTATATTTTTTAAGCGCCTTGAATATTGTTATTTTTGGTAATTGTTCACAGTGTCAATGAGGTTGCTGTTTTTACGAAGCGCCATACAGTCAGTTTCTTCTTCAGGTTAGAAAGAAATGGACGCCGAAGAATGCCAATGGTGGACAAAATATTCTATTTGGGATAAACCGGCAGGCTCAGCAATGGATTTTTGACATTGCAACCAATAAAACATGGGGGCTGACACATGCGGAACTTTATATACTGTGGGGGGTGTAGCTACAACCCCAATTTTTAAAAGTACAACCCCAATGGCAAAACTACAACCCCAACATTGGAAAATTAAGAATTAGCCTGAAACACATGAAAATGAACAAAATATGTATCCTTTCAGAAGCAGATAATTGAGATATATCAAGAAAGTGAAGATATCAATAAATTAGGACATCTTTTTAAATTCCAGATGCTAAAAACATTGAAAGTGCTCTGTTAAGAACATATTCCGCTGAGACAGTGAGCAGAGCATGATATGAAAGTCAATCACTTCACACTTCTTAAGCATACTAAGTGAATCATATTGAAAGTGTTCCAAAAAATCTTAACATGTAACATTGAAGTGTGAAGCAAAACAAATCATAACATTCATCATACTTTTGCAGTGGCAAATCCAGCTCAGAGTTTGGGGGGGGGGCAAACCATAACAATTTATCGATTCTTTCCATGCCTCGTCCATAGGCGTAATATTAATATTATGCCGTTTGTGAGGGGCAAATGCCCATTTTGCCCCCCCCCCCCCTGGATCCTGATCCGCCACTGTGACTGTACTTTTGGGTTTTCTCACTAACTATTTCATACCTGGCTGTGCTTATCAAAGAGATTGAGATAAGCATAGATGAAAAGTTTGACACAAAACAGCAAGCTTCAGAAATAAATTAATTATTAACCTAACCTAAGCCTCCACCCTATGTAGCATTCAATCACCATAATCATAATATCAAATACATTTCTTAAGTGAAATATCACTCTGTTCGCAATTTTGTCAGTTGGCACAATACCACCAATCAGCACGAATATTTGGCTAAAATGACGACACTTGAAATCAGCGTTGACGACCATAAAAAGTAAAAACCAATCCTGTGCGATAATTAGTGCTGATAATCTTACTGACCGGTTCGCGAACAGAATGCAAACGATGCAAACTAAGTCACATGTAAGCCAGCATGACGCATTTGATACAAATGCAAGGTTTTGGCGACGTCTGTCAAATCAGCAGCAACGAATATCAGCCTCACAGCAGCATATTTCGGGGTCTTTCAATTTGGCTGAAAATCGGTATCCAGAGCCTCCTCGATGCGCCGATTCCGAAAATATGCCTCTTTGGGGTGGTATTTTGCACCGTTAACGAGTTAATGACCAATTAACATTTTAGCGGGAAACGGCGGGGTCTTTCGATTTAGCTGAAAATCGGTGTACAGGGCCTCCTCGATGTGCTGATTCCGAAAATGTACCTTTTTGGGGTGGTATTTTGCACCGTAACCGATTTAACGACCAATTAACATTTAATGGGAAACGGCGGGTTCTTTCGATTTGGCTGAAAATCGGTATACAGGGCCTCCTCGATGCGCTGATTCCGAAAATGTACCTCTTTGTGGTGGTATTTTGCACCGTTAACGAGTTAACGACCAATTAACATTTTAATGGGAAACGGCGGGGTCTTTCGATTTAGCTGAAAATCGGTATACAGGGCCTCCTCGATGCGCTGATTCCGAAAATGTGCCTCTTTGTGGTGATATTTTGCACCGTTAACGAGTAAACGGCCAATCAACATTTTAACGGGAAACGACGGGGTCTTTCGATTTGGCTGAAAATCGGTGTACAGGGCCTCCTCGATGCGCTTATTCCGAAAATGTGCCTCTTTGGGGTGGTATTTTGCAACGTTAACGAATTAACGGCCAACTAAAATTGTAACGGTAAACGGCGGGGTCTTTCGATTTAGCTGAAAATCGGTGTTCGTTCAGTGTCTCAGGGGCAGACAAACAAGCCGCTATGTGTTCCTAGCCATCGTGACTGTGAAGAGTATGCGTTTTGTTTACGATTCGCCAAACAATGCATAATACATTTGCTCGTTGAAAAAAGAAGATCATCTAGTTAATTGAAGTATTCGGTGATATGAAAAGGCTGTGGCATTTATTATTTAGTTTCCTCAGGTTGAGATAATTTAGATCCAGTGTAAGGGCAAAATTTAGCGCGACGCGTACGTCGGTGAGGAGCGGCGGGCCGGAGTACCAGAGTGCGTGTGAGGCCAGTCCGCCGTATGATAGCCTCCGGCGGGAAAGGCGTGCCCGCCGGGTGAAAGGCAGCGGCTGGCCGGCACCTGGGACTCGCGGACCCGCCTCTCGTGGCATTTGCCAGTGCGGTTTCGTCGGGGCAACATCTTTCGGTAAGCGATCTTTTCCATCCCCCCTAAATTAACGCCGCAGCGCCCAGGCGCTGCGGAAGTCCCCGACATATGTCCTGGATTTTATTTGGCTTTCCGACCCGCCGCAAATAGCGGTGGGCTCTCCCGTTCATATCCAGGGCCGTCCCGTCTAAATTATATTCATCGGCGCGGCGCGTAGGGTAAATGAGTGAGCGGTTGAAAGTGTGATGTGTGCTGTGTGCGTGAGCGATGGAAGTTGAGGAGTGATCATTTTATCCCGCAAATCTAAAATACATAGAGTTCGGAATGTGAGCGAAATCTTTCTTGGGAGTAAAAGGCAGATGCCGGGCTGATCCACGGTGAACGTGAACGAACAATCATACGGGCCGCTTAGTTTAATACACCCGGGTGGCAGGCGGGCATTGTAGAGTAACTTTGGTTAACGTAATGTCTGTACATGGGGGGAACCAATAAAAGGTTGCAGGTTCCGATGCTTGAAACCCCTACATAAAAATGGTGCACCGCGGCCGGGAAATCTTTCCCATCGGAGGTCAGGATGCCCGAAGTGTTCCTTCCGCCATAATCTGCGGCACGCGACAAGTGTAGTATTCCGCTCCCCGGCACCAGGGCACATTGGTACCCGGGCGTATTTGCCGCTTCCGGGCACGCGGCCCACTGGCCCGTGCTGGCGCAACGGAAGGCCAGCGCTACCCGGGATAAAACGCCGATCGGTCCTGATAATGCCGTGAGGGAGGCCCGGACGGAGCCCGGGTGTCGCAGAGGCGGGGTCAAAGGACATGACGTGGGCGCCGTTCGGCCATTTCCGCTCCCTTGGAGGTGGTTACCGGTCGAGCTGTTCTTACTTTTGGCTTCAATATCTTGTGTAAATCATTGCTTCCGTACTTTTCGTCACGTTCACACGCGTGAATCAGTCCAATTAAGGGGGGCATGGGGGGACAATTTGCCACCGCAATAATGAGAGATGAGAGATGAGGGCAGTCGGTTCGCGCGAGACCGTCGGAGATCGGGGATGAGATCGACGGCGTTCGGCGGTGCGGAAGAGTTCGCTCGGGCGGAATGGAATCCGCTTGTACGCGAGATGAGTGCTCGCGTCGTCGTCGGTCGCATGCGAGCGTGCAGGTTCGCTCGTTCGGCGGAATCATGAGTCCGGTGACGAGCCGTCACCGCTGGTGTGATGGCAACGTGGAGGTCGTCACCGGTGAGTACCGAGGGCCGCGAAATACCCCGGTATTTCAGTGTTACATGTGTGGGCGTATGATTGGATCGTTTAATGTACAGGTATGTTACGGTTGGTGTGATTGAGTTAGTGCGAACAAGGTCATGTGTGGTCACGAAAAGATGCGGAAAATGGAATTTTACTTATTTGTCATCAATTTGCTTTCATGATTAGTAATCAATTTGCTTTCATGATTAGTAATCAATTTGCTTTCATTCATACACCTGATTTAAATATGTAGCAAATTGCTTGTGTCGTCTGCCATTCACGCCTCATAATGAGACCGTAGAGGCTTTAGACATTTCCTTCGATTGCCTGAACAATCGTTTAGACCATAGTGCATTATATCTATAGTCTTAAGTGCAGTGCATCTTTGCTGTGCATATTAATCGTAACTTAAGATGATAACCGGAATGTCCATGGCTTTACAGATTTCATGGGCAATATCGGGGCAATGGAATTGGATCGGGGAAGTTACGATTGGGTGTTTTCAGGCGGAGTTTTTAAGCGGGGATGACGATCCCTCCCGTAAAGCCGTGCACTCAGTGCACCTTGTGGCGCTGACGAGTTGCCATTAGGACGGCATCGAGGTTGTGCGTGCTTAAAGCGGGCAAGCTTAGCTCGGCAGCAAAGCCCTGATTAATTATTACCCCACGTTACACCAAGATGAGCCGCACATTCTGGCAGCTGCACCTTTTATATCCGGAACCCGATGTCAAGGTCTGGCGCAAGGCGGTGCACGCCGAGCACATTCTCCTCTTTTTTAATCCAGGGAATGGATTAACGCTTACGGTTCATTGCAATTTCTTCTGAAGCAAACGTAAAATGTCTTGTCAAATCTTCAATGTTATGTTCAAAGTAGTTCATTCGTTCGTTCATTCCATGCATTTTTGCGTTGTAATTTTGCTCAAAATGTGGTAGCGATGACTCAACTAAGTTCAGTCACGAACCAGAAACAAGTTCTAAACAGCTTTGATTCCAGGTTTAATGGCAACATTTATTAACCAGAAATTCTTCAAATGGAGCGCTGAGTGCTCAGTCAAATGTGCCCTTATTTAAATTCCATGCTGCATAAGTTCGTATCTTCGTTATATAGAATTACCTACAGTTTATGATTAAATGCATTGAGTAATATCGGATGAACCCAGTGCCCCTCAACCATTTCATGGTAACTCAGTAGGACGGTATCCCTTGGACCATTTTCGGCTTCGAATTGACAGATAATCCGGAATTAATCTTGTAGGATTTTCAATCCTCTGTAAAGTGTTGCCAGGCACTAATCGTCGCCTTGCCGTCAAATGGAGCCTAAATCATTTCGTAAAATAGGAAATTTAATTTGTTCTGTATAGAAGAGCAAAACATGTGTTTATTGGACTTTAAAATGCACACTCGAGGCAAATACATTTGAATCCACGTGGCGCGGATTCTATCCGTCGCGACCGCACACGTCATATTCGAGCCTCCAACCGAAGCTGACGCGGCGGGAGGTGACACAAAGCCCTAGTTGTTGAGCCGACTCCGTTCGGGACTGCGCTCCAGCAAATTCAGCAGCACGGGCCCATCCAGTGACTTTCCTGGACGGTTTTGGTCTTGGCGCTGCCGTGCGCTGCCACACCAGTAACGGGTGATTTCATATGATGTATAATATAGCATGTGCCACATTGTCAGTTCTCGCGTGTTGTACAATGCATGTTGGAATACAGCACGGGCTAATTTATTGTGAGGCACGTGTTGTATTTCATATCATATCATATTCCTGAGCGGTGTGTGGGTGCCCGGCTTAGGCTTCACTATCATCGGCCCGAGGGCAGATCGGATCCGCCTGATTGCCGATATCCACCTGCTCAAGCAGACGGGTTGGATCCGACCCCGTGCTCCCACACCACGCGCACCTGTCCGCGCCCGGGCCGACGCCGGACCGAGCAATTATGGTCAAGCCGCCGCGCCGCCCGCGCAAGGGGTTGGCAGGTCCGCGGCAGGGCCCTCCCCGACCGTCCCAGAGAAAGGACGCATTCCCATCGTGATGGGATCGCGCCGCCGGCCATGGGATCGAGCCGGTCGCCACGGGTAGGCCACCCACCCGACCGAAGGCGGGAGCCGCCGCATTCGCATGGCCGATCTTAAACGCCTCGGGGTGGGACGACCCGCGCCCCGCAGAGCGGAGGGCCGCCAAGGAGCAGCGGCGAACCGGGCCGATCCGCAACAACAACACCGGAGTCATTGGACTCGCCCGTCGCTGGCCGCCTGCTGCCGAGCACACCCCAGACGACGGTGGCTTTGTGTTGCCGATTGATTCAAAACCAATGCGGTCATTTTGATGTCTGAGCGCTCTTTGATATTGACAAGTACATCATCTTGCGTCTTTACTCCACAACATCTATAATTTTGGAAGATAAAGTTGTCGTTCCGAAACGGACCAACGAGACAATTAACCCCATAATCACTCAGTACGGCACCGAAACCTTCTGATTAATCGATATACGGCGCAATGGCCGCCATCATTCCTTCTGGAAAGATTATTGCGATAAAAAGCGCCTCATACAGCACAAATCAACGTATTAGAGAGGGACCTTGATTATCCAAAATTGTTCGCTTCTAGGTTTTCATTCAATATCCCGACCATATTGGTAGGCAGAATGAGCGGTACGCCAAATAGGCATGCAGTTTTTGGGAAATTCGTGTCCGGTATATATGTTTATTTATTTATCTGTTTCACTTCGAGACAAATCCATCCATACGAGAATGATTCGCATATCTTTAACAGTACTGCGCATGCCGTCTTAATAAGTTTCGGACGTCGTAATGTATAGTTTTAACGGGTTATATCAGTGAACTTATTTGTTTTAACGGCAGCATCAGAGCTGAGGCAAAAGAACTCAGTGCGGTACAATTAGTGTATCGTCTGCCAATCAAAATTTAGCATCAGCAGTTCTGGTGATGTTTCAGGAGAACGGTCATTAGTGTTCTCATTTACCCAGCATGAATTCCTTCGGAATGACTCCAGGCCCGAGCGCAGTCACCTCGGTGTGGCGTCTCCGTCATGGAAAGGCTCAACAGCCCCCGCACCCGCACCACAGGTGTCGCCGTCCTCAGTCGGTCGGCAGGATGGGCAGGCGTGCCGCGCCTCGGGCGGCGTCGCTGCGCCGTTCCCCATCACGCGGTGACTAGCCGAGTGAAGTGCGTGCCGCGCGGCGCCGCACTGTGCGTAATCACGGCCGGACCCTCCCTACCGCCACCGGTACCTGATCCGACTGGACTGGCCCCTGGGCCGATTGGACCGGATACCTGGGTCGGTCGGACCGTCAAGTTGGCCGACTGGGCTGCGCACCTGAGCGAGGGGCTAAGGGTGCTTTCACCGGCCTGTGGGAGTTCGGCCGGGTTACTGACCCTCCTGGCCCACCACCATCAAAACAAGTCCACCCTCCGCCGTTCGGCTGGCCGGCCGGTAGAGGGGAGATTTGAAGGCTGGACGGGCCACAGCCGGCTCGACCTATATTTACGAAGGTTTATTTAGGAGCGCTCTGCGACGCGAGCAAATATATCTATAACCGTACACATTGGATGGAGATGACTAAAGCAATTTAACTGTTGGGGGAAAACGATTAGGGGAAGTTTTCGTTCAGATTGAAACTTTTGCCGGAGGAGTTTGACGCCCTTTTGAATTTCAACCGCTCATTTATATTATTCCGATCTTTTCGCGCACGAACACGGGAGTGAATGAAAACTCAGCGCTGGCCGCCTGGGATCCGGGTGGGTCCCTAACTCAGCCTGCCAGTGCCAAACAGCCCTTCCCTCCGCCGGTCGGCTGATCTAATCACCCGTCGGAGGGGTGGCCTCTGAGGCGCTGGGAGCGAGAGAGGCACCTCGCCCCTGATCGTTGAGGCAGCGTGGGAGTGCTGCCTTTGGTTATCCTCCCCCGAGGGGAGGATGGCGCAATGGTACCTGACCACCGAGAAATGAATGTTGGATTGATCAGCCGAGTGTGGATGAATGAGTGTTGAAGTAGTGTTTTTGTTATGTGTTCAAACTTCATATGCACATGTCATGTAGTTATTAGTATACGCCGCGTGCGCCGCGAGGAAGTTGCGCGAAAGAGTCGCACGAGAGAGTCGTGCGAGGCAGAGAGTCGCGCGAGACAGAGTCGCGCGAGAAAGAGAGAGAGAGAGAGTCGCACGAGAGAGTCGTGCGAGACAGAGAGTCGCGCGAGAAAGAGAGAGAGAGGGTCGCACGAGAGAGTCGTGCGAGAGAGTCGCGCGAGACAGAGTCGCGCGAGAAAGAGAGAGAGAGAGAGAGTCGCACGAGAGAGTCGTGCGAGACAGGGAGTCGCGCGAGACAGAGTCGCGCGAGAAAGAGAGAGAGAGAGTCGTGCGATAAAGCGCCCGAGAGCGCCGGTCGGCACGCGAGGGGTGGACCGCCGCCGCGCCGTGGGTCGTGGGGAGGGACGGGGCTGGAGAGGACAGGGCAGGTGTTTGATTGTGTTTGTCCGGGCACTGGGGAGGGATGGGTCTCGGGCTGGGGAGGGAATGTGTTTGCGCGGGTGTGGGACGGGGACAATGACCGGGGTTTGGGAGTATGACCGGGGGAGGACACTTAAATGACTAGGGAGAACCGACGAGCGGCGGACGCGTGGGAAGGAGGACGTGAGGGGAGCGAATGGACTGACGAGACCATGACTGGGGTGAATGAGCGTATGGGGATGGGGAGACATGATTGAGGTGAAGGAGCAATGGATTGTGAGTGAGTGAATGAATGGGGGGACATGGCCGAGGGAACGACAGAAGCGAATTGCCTGAGTGGAATAGAATAGAGAGATGTGTTGGGAAAACAAATGCAACAAAAGGGAAGGGACAAGGAGACATTGGCCTCGAATTCCTGAGCGAGCAAAGGCGTGTCGGGAGCGGACTTTCCAACCGCCCAACCTAGACATTTAACCTAATTACACGCATTTGCCCCGTACCCTCAGGTATTCCCGGTCAATGTCTTTGACGCATGGACGGGCATATGCATGAGAGTGGAGAGGCAAGGTGGAGGAGCAGGGAAATGGAGGAGCAGAATGAGTGAATGAGTGAGATGGAGAGAGAGAGAGAGAGAGAGAGAGAGAGAGAGAGAGAGAGAGAGAGAGAGAGAGAGAGAGAGAGAGAGAGAGAGAGAGAGAGAGAGAGAGAGACCACCAATTAACATACCTAAGTGGTGGATAGTCGGGCATTGGGCCCGATTTGGGTTATGCCTGTACTTTCGACTATGGGTAGATCAGTTCCTACAAGGTGGCGGACTGGTTCGAGGTTTCGCTATCACTAATAAAAAACCCACATTCCATTCAAAATTTATCGGACGGTGATTAAGTTATGAAAGTTTCCCACAGTATCGTGATGTTACGAGTATAAAAAGGTTAAATAATCATGTTTCATGAGCACCTGGGAGTTAAATTTGTCGATTATCGTAACCATGTGTGCTGCTGAGTGCCGCGATGTATGTGTGTGTATGCCGCGATGTATGTGTATTGTGTATGTATGTGTATCGTAAGGGCGGAATGATGAGGGGAGGGGAGGACCCTGCCCAGTGCCCGCCCACAGCCACGTCGCCCAATTCGCCAGCGCCCAGCCGCCAGCCTGGAGCCACCGGCGAACAGCTGACCTCGGCGGTACGACCGGGCGGTGGTGCTCCGCTGTCCAGCTCGCCGCGCGGGCCATCAGCCACTCCGCCGCTCCCCGCGACGGCAAGTGCCGTGACAAGTCGGGGGCGGCGGTGCTCGGTCGCCGTCTCGCCATTCCACCCGACTGCCCAGCTGCCCGGACCCCGCGGCGTTCAAGAGCCGCGGCAGTACGGGCGGCTGCGCTCGGTCGCCGCCCCGCCCTTCCAGCCGTCTGCCCAGCTGCCCGGACCCCGCGGCGTTCAAGAGCCGCGGCAGTACGGGCGGCTGCGCTCGGTCGCCGCCCCGCCGTTCCAGCCGTCTGCCCAGCTGCCCGGACCCCGCGGCGTTCCAGAGCCGCGGCAGTACGGGCGGCTGCGCTCGGTCGCCGCCCCGCCATTCCAGCCGTCTGCCCAGCTGCCCGGACCCCGCGGCGTTCAAGAGCTGCGGCAGTACGGGCGGCTGCGCTCGGTCGCCGCCCCGCCATTCCAGCCGTCTGCCCAGCTGCCCGGACCCCGCGGCGTTCAAGAGCTGCGGCAGTACGGGCGGCTGCGCTCGGTCGCCGCCCCGCCATTCCAGCCGTCTGCCCAGCTGCCCGGACCCCGCGGCGTTCAAGAGCCGCGGCAGTACGGGCGGCTGCGCTCGGTCGCCGCTCCGCCATTCCAGCCGTCTGCCCAGCTGCCCGGACCCCGCGGCGTTCAAGAGCTGCGGCAGTACGGGCGGCTGCGCTCGGTCGCCGCCCCGCCGCGCCATCTGCTAGCAGTCCATCCAGCCCGCGCAGTGCGTGACGGTGGTGCTCGGTCCGTCCCTCTTGATGCGCCAGCTAGCAGCCTCCCGCCGCCCAATGCACTGGTAGCCGCGGCGCCATTTGGCCGCGGCGGTACGGTGCGCGGCGGTGAACGGGGCTAGCTGACCTGACGGCGCCCGCTAGCTCTGCATTGGCTGGGCCGCTGATTCTGCGGCCCGCTCTGCAAAGACGCTACAGGGCAGCTCCCGGTGGTCAGCGCCATCTACCAGCAGCTAACCAGCTGGCGGCAGAGTGAACGGCGGCGGGCACGACGCGCCACCTGCGTCCGTAAGCCGCCGCCGCCGCCGCCCGCCGCCACCTGGTGGCGCGACCCCGGGACGCCTAGCGGAAGCCGCCGAACTCTGAGGCGGGTCGAGCCGGAGGAGACACCCTCGACAGCTGGCCATGAAGCTGGAAACGATCAACTAACACCTGGCAGCATGCGAACACGCTCCATACCACCAGTAGGGGGTACCGACTGCCGCCCAAGAAGCCCCGGACTGCGGCGGTGGCGCTGAGATAGAGTGCGGTCGCCCAGGGAGGCGGCCGCCCACCAAGGTGTCCACCGTCCGCGAACACCGGCTATGGGCGGTAGCGTGCGCTACCGGCTGAGCATCGCGCGCGTGTGCTACCAGTCCAGGCGACCTCCAACCAAGGACCAGTTCATGGCGGGAGGTCGAGGGCCAGAAGAGCGATGCGATACGAGCGAGCGTGGGAAGGAAGAGCTGGCACAGGATCGGCGCTGCGAAAAATGCGAGCAGCAGGAGAAGGGCTTGGCAGGAGGGTGGCAGGCGGAATGAACAATGGGGCGATGAGCGGGAGCGTGGGCAGGGCGACTGTGCATGTAAGGCGTGGGGCGGGTGTCTGTAGAATGTATGTAGGATGTCTGTAGATTGTAGAATGTATGTAAGATGTCTGTAGAATGTATGTCGCATGTGTTGTGTAGGTATAATGATTGTCAAGCGCGAATGAGATAGTGGAAAGGTTCTCACCCGGGGGAGTAAGGGGACCCTTTTTCACCGTCCGTGGGAGGGGGTATTATTATGTAAGGGCAAAATTTAGCGCGACGCGTACGTCGGTGAGGAGCGGCGGGCCGGAGTACCAGAGTGCGTGTGAGGCCAGTCCGCCGTATGATAGCCTCCGGCGGGAAAGGCGTGCCCGCCGGGTGAAAGGCAGCGGCTGGCCGGCACCTGGGACTCGCGGACCCGCCTCTCGTGGCATTTGCCAGTGCGGTTTCGTCGGGGCAACATCTTTCGGTAAGCGATCTTTTCCATCCCCCCTAAATTAACGCCGCAGCGCCCAGGCGCTGCGGAAGTCCCCGACATATGTCCTGGATTTTATTTGGCTTTCCGACCCGCCGCAAATAGCGGTGGGCTCTCCCGTTCATATCCAGGGCCGTCCCGTCTAAATTATATTCATCGGCGCGGCGCGTAGGGTAAATGAGTGAGCGGTTGAAAGTGTGATGTGTGCTGTGTGCGTGAGCGATGGAAGTTGAGGAGTGATCATTTTATCCCGCAAATCTAAAATACATAGAGTTCGGAATGTGAGCGAAATCTTTCTTGGGAGTAAAAGGCAGATGCCGGGCTGATCCACGGTGAACGTGAACGAACAATCATACGGGCCGCTTAGTTTAATACACCCGGGTGGCAGGCGGGCATTGTAGAGTAACTTTGGTTAACGTAATGTCTGTACATGGGGGGAACCAATAAAAGGTTGCAGGTTCCGATGCTTGAAACCCCTACACCAGTGTCATGTTCCTTTGCGGCATTGTGTTCGGTATGTTGTCCTCGTTTGCAAAATATCTCATGTCTGATCAGTCACTATTCCGGTTTATTACGAGCGAGCGAGCGCAGCGAGCGAAGCGAAGTCTTTTCAATATAACGGAAAAATCTCAGTATGAGCGGCCCGGCCCGGCCCGGCCCGGCCCGGCCCGGCCTGTAACGCTTTTGAGAGGCTTATATCTCAGCAACCGCTGGACCGAATGGCCTGCGGTCTTTTTTGCTGGGTAGCCCCATCCCTTCTACCCCGTAATTGACTACTTTTGATGCATCTCAGTGACCGCCGTGGCACGTGCCACGTGAAAAGTCAAGGGTGTTCAAGCAGTTTTGCAAAAGTACTGATTTTGAGAGGCCCATATCTCAGCAGCAGCTTGAGCGATTGTCTTGCGGTCATTTTTATAGGGTAGCTGCATCCCTTCTACCAAAGGTCGGATACTCTTCATCTATGTGAGTGACCCCCACTGCACGTGCAAAATACAACAATAAGAGGTGCCAAATTTGTTCCCATTTCAGTAACTCGGTAATTACTGGGGCGATTTCGCTGAAACTTGGCATACAGGTAGGCACCCACCAGGCAATGCATTCCCATGTGTTGCGGTTAGGGTGCTACTGCACGTGCGCACGTGCAGGGGGCGTTTCCAGATCTCGAGAACGGCTCGGCCGATTGCGCTCAAATTTGGTACACGGTTGGGGACCGGTTAGTAGGGTGCCGTGCAAAAGTCATTTTGGACCCCGTTTGCACGTGCGCACGTGCAGAATGCCGCTTCCAGATCTCAGGAACGGCTGTGCCGATTGCGTTCAAATTTGGTACACCGCTAGCAACCGGTTAGAAGGGTGCTTTGCACAAGCCCGTTGGAAGTACCCTCTCGCCCTTCTGCACGTGCAGGGCTCACTATCTCGCTCGCTCGTTCTTCGCCCAAAAGGCGTTTTACTGGTACTACCCGTTTCCGTAATAGACGTATTCCAGACGACAGTGGCATTAACCCTCGCATGTGTAGGGGGGGGGGGGGTCGGATGGACCCCCCATGGTTTTTCGCGAATAACTCGCGTAAAAAGCGGCCGATCGCGACGAAACTTTCAGTACCCTCACATTGATCAATTTTACACCTACCCTGAAAATTTCATGACCCTGACCCAAATGACCTTTGACCTGTGACCTCTTTTCCGAGACCATGTTTGGCCGGAATCGCGATTCTGCGTATGTCGGCTCGCATTAGCCGCGCGTTTGCAAGCTTTTCGTGGTTTCAAACGTTCAAACATGTGATTTGATGTTGCTTCCATGCATTAGGGTGGGTGTCAAGGTCACCTGAAGGTCAGGTCAGGTCATTGACCTTTGGTGACCTCGGGTGACCTCGGTTCACTTTTTCGAGCTGTACATGTTTCTAGGCTAGTTTTTGGAGCTGAATTCGAATTTAGCAACCATTTGAACATTTACGAAGTAGTTTTAGTGCCTTCGTAACATGTTACGAAGCTGTCAGAGGCGGTTGACACGTACTACGAATACCCGTCACGACGCCTACTGGTTGACCTGACCTGACCTGACCCGACCTGGTCTAAATGCTTAAAGACATCATCTGTGATCAAAACTAACACGATATTCGTGATCAGCACCCCGAAAACCCCTTAGCAGCCACACTTTACGACTTTCTAACAGGTCCCGATTTTCCCGACTTTGGGTCATTGACCTGACCTGGAAGGTCAACCAATGACCTAGGACCTTAAAATTGGGTATCATCGGCTTCCTCTCGTCACGGGCAACACGCTCGTTTTTTCCGCGAAGCTCTAGCTCGATCAGGGGCCAAACGGCAAGGGGGGGTCCAACCGACCCCCCCCCCCCCCCTACACATTAGAAGCTGGCAAACGCCGCACACATGCGAGGGTTAATATACAAAGATGGACCCGTTTTAAGTTTTTTAGTCTAAAAATAACGTATTCCTGTTTAGGTCTTCGTTGTCAATTGCCACGAGTGGATTAAATTGTTACTCGTAGGGAAACAGCCCTGCTCCAATACTGAGTAATGTTTGTGTCAAATGTGGAAAGAAACAAGTATTCATAGGGACTGTGATTTTGGGCGTTTACCTACCGTTTCCGAATCGCCACGACCAGTACCTAGCGGCGGAACACCCTCAATTAAGGGGGGCACTGTCGACTTTTGATCCCATTCTTTCCATGCAACGCCCATAGGGCTAATGTTTAAATGCCAAAATCAAAGGGGGCACGGTTCCCCGGTGCCCTCCCCGTTCCGCCGCCTATGGCCACGACCATGGTGGCGACTGGCGATACCCGAGTACCTACAACCAGGCACATATACCGGGGTTACATGAGCAAGTAAATGCGTATCAGGAACGGATTTTCCTATTCGCTCACCATTGTAGTCCGTTTGTAATGCACGTATTAACTCTGCTCATGTAACCCCGAGCATAGCCAATGGAGGGACGACAGGGTCAGCCGTCTCTCCCTGGAGATGGACCACTTTTATTTTTTTTTGTAACTGAAAATGTGGGCCCCTCCCGAAAAATAGTGGGCCGAATCCGGGGACTTTTCGGGTTTTGGTGGGGGTATACCCTGGGCTCCGGCAAACTACAACCCCAATGAAAAACAAAAAGTTCCACCTCTGGGGGCTGAAGCATTGTCCTGGTGAAGCATGACCAGTTTTGCCAGCTTTACCCAGGCCCATGTCACTCCACTTTTGATGACATCATAAGGGGGTCTCAGGACAATTAATGGCGCGGTGCGCCACAATCGCTGCCAAGCTACTTGCCAACAGCTGCCATTTTTTAAAATATTATTTTGAAATAAAGTTTCAAGTAATTAAAATATTGTAATAAAGTTGTACCTTAAATCTATACCATATCTAAAAACTTACTGAAAAATGATTTATATATAGTAAAAATATGAGCTCGACGCGTTTTTACGTTGCTTTCCTGCTGCTGCAGAGGGTTTTTAAATCGTCTATATCTTCAAAACCGGCCATTTCTTAGCATATTGCTGCTCTTTTTTGTCGCTGGAGAATAAGTTGGGCTTTCCATTGACATCAACGGCTGAGCGGTATGTGTAGAGTGCCATAAATAATCTTCAAATGAAGTTCGTCATTTTTACGTTGCAAAGGAATGGAGTACCCCTTGCGAGCATCAGGGGTGACGTCACTCAGGATCTGTCTCTGATTGGTCGGCGGGGGAGTGACTGTACCTTCTATTAGATGGCCTTGGCTTTACCGTTCAAATCTTCCTCATATTCTGACAAATGATAATAAGACCTTTTGAAAGGAAGTGCACTTGCAAAACATCTCGTTTATTCTTCCAGTCACCGAACACCACCTCCCTCGTTATGACTAAGACACATTTTTTTCAGATACGATTAGCGACGTACTTTCATTAGCTCCATTGTTCCTCTAATTTTAGATGGAAGTGAAACACCCAGTTTATCAACAGTAGCGAAATGTGACTCGCTTCTCAGAATCTGCTCCAAGTAACCCAAATTTTCAGTGCACATGGCTCGTCGCGTTCTTTACTCGTAAAAAGACTAGAGGCCCAACGAGCAGAGACATTTCTTATGTCATACATGGTCATACCTACTCATTGATCAGAATATCGCCAGCTGGCTCCTGGGAGATACTCATTCTTACCACTATCTGATGAGTAAAAAATAAGCAAGTAATAGCCTTTGGCTCATTGTATAATCTACAAAAGAAATGGAAAAGAATATATGTGCGATATTACGTGTTCGATTTTTTCATGCACTCAGTGCACTCAGAGCACTATTTCATGCACTCAGTGCATGAAAAAGTCAAACACGAATATCGCATATACAGAGTGTCTCAAAAGTTCGTTCACACATTTCCCATGCCAATAAAGCATATAAGAACCGGCCAAAAGTATAAGGTTTTGGTGTCTGTGTGTACACTAGACAAATATGCATGCTTTGACAACTGATTAAGAAGGTTGGAAACCAACCCCTTTGCTGTATCTCCAAAAATATTTGCCCATACCGATTTTTGTTGCTCCGTCAGCTGCCGGAGGCTGACAAAAGGTTACCAGCTTTCAAGCTCTTGCAAGGGAATCCCCTGCAGTTTCTGCGTCGGATTTAGTTTTGACTAGCTCCCCGGCAACATCTGATTTTCCCTGAAAGCCGACAGCTTGCATCGACACCATTCTTGAGTATTTTGTAGGCATTCTCTGGCGCTAACTCCTTCATGAATGACTGGCGCCGACATCCCAAGCGCCATTTTCCTTTTCAAAACGACCCCAGTCCTGAACAAACGGGAAGTGCCAGGAGTAAATTTTTCGCATCATATGGTAGCAGAATGTGTCGGACGTCTGTTTCTCAGACACATTGTGCAAATTTTGCAAATTCCAAGCGCTCGTCATTCCCCATGCCAAGACCTTCGCTCGGTTGCGGAGTGTTTTCCTCGGGAGATGTTCTGCTTTGTAAACGGCCCAAACCTGTCCATCGTGTGGTTTTATCGGGATCTTGTGTTTAAAAGAAAATTATTCGCTGCAGATCTGCCTCTTGAAACTTCGTTAGATAAAATTTTACAATAACTGACACTTTTGGAGGGTCAGGTGTCCTTGGCATTGACGATTTTTGTGTTATTGTCCCCAAAAATTAGCGTTATAGATATTATAAACAACTTTAAATTATAATTTGTCTTTATTTTACGATGACCTGCACTTTTTGAAAATGGGTAACCTCTGTCTGTGACCTTCTTGCCAGTTTTCAATAGTTATGACCGCATTTTCAGCTGCTTTCCGGAACACGAGTCTGCTGTCGTGCGAGGGTCGTTCAAAACGCCGTTAGTCTCGCATGGTTTCGTCCTTCAAAAATTTTAGCCACCGTTTTTATGAGATGATCATCATGTTGCGCTCATCCTCGCCGACACTTAGCCATGTGTCATTTCCGACTTAACCATTCCCATTACTCCTGAAACAGAGTTTCACAACATACCCGACTTTGCAACCTACATTTTCGTGCCTGACCCATGGTCAGAGGTGAACCCTTTTTGTGAGCTCATGAAGGGTCGAATGCACTTGAAAACAATGAGACTGCTTGAGGAAGGTTGTCACCAATGCCCATGCAAAATTTCGACTGTTAATTTCTTGTTGATTCAGAATTATTGACAAAAAAGCATGGCTGGTACCTGTGAACGAACTTTTGAGACACCCTGTATATTCTTTTCCATTCCTTTTGTCAATTATACAATGAGCCAAAGGCTATTACTTGCTTATTTTTTAATCTTAATGGGGCTCAACACAATTTTCAAAGAAACCCTCAATATTATTCAACTATCTGATGAGTTCACAGTCTTAGATCCAGCATCCCCAGCCCAGGGCAGGGTCAGTGTTTCCGGATTTTGTCACATCCTGCGGCGTATTTACATTTGTTCATCTTAAACGCTGTTCCTTCCTTGCTTGAAATTAGCAGCTCAAATTACAACAGTGTCACATGATGAATCACAACCAATAAGGCAAATTTCAGATCCTTTTTTGTTTCAGATGAAAGCATGCCTTTCAAATTGAAATACTTTATAACAGCTCTGTTCCCGATTTTCTCCATTTTGACCGAACGGCAATCTGTTTTACTTTAAAGGGCTCTAAGTAAAGACGTAGCAAAAGGTGCTAGGACTTCAAAACTTGGTGTACACATATATATCATATGTACCTGAAAATCAACCTAAGTTTAGTCTTGAATTCCATCGGTATGGTAGGTTAATATTGCACGCGACTTGCATCCTAACTTTTTCTTTAGGAATCATCGTAGCTTCCAAATTCACACATAGATGGCTTTACCAGCAGCGCCTGAACATATTAGGCTGTGCCGCACGACAGGTAGTTTCAATCCTCACCCATAGATGGCTCCACCAACAGCGCCTAAATACAGGCGTCAGGCTGTGCCGCATGACAATGCGATTAGAAATCTCGTCCATAGATGGCACCACTAACAACGCCTGAAAAGAGGCTATGCCGCACGACAGTGCAGCTTCAAACCTCGTCCATAGATGGTACCACCAATAACGCCTGAATACAGGCTGTGCCGCACGACAGTGCAGCTTCAAACCTCGTCCATAGATGGCACCACCAAACACGCCTGAATATAGGCTGTGCCGCACTGCCGTGCAGCTTCAAACCTCGTCCATAGATGACACTACCACCAGCGCCTGAATCCTTTTGCTGTACCGCATCCTTTTGTTACCGCACAGCCGTGCAGCTTCATACCTCGTCCATAGATGACACTATCACCAGCGCCTGAATCCTTTTGCTGTACCGCATTCTTTTGTTCCGTGATATTTTACGCATAGATAGCTGCACCGACAACCTCGCCCCTGACCCCTCTTATTTGCTGTCAGGAGTAAGAAAGCACAAGTCCACCTCAAAGCCACATATCCCTGTTTCCGGCTGGACGGCCGCCATCATACGATGTCGCGTGAATTAAAGTGAATCGCGATATGACTGACAATGAACGTCACTTGCTCAGTTCTCAGACCTCACTTGTCCCAACTATGAAGTGGACCACGCCATAGGCGTCGCCAGACATTTTGGGTTGGGGAGAGGGCAAAATAATTTTTGTGTTAAAGCCATAGACGACGGAACGGGGGCCGAAAGGGGGGCACCGGGGCGGTGCCCCCTTTGATTTTGGCATTTAAACATTAGCCCTATGAGCGTTGCATGGAAAGAATGGGACCAAAAGTCGGCGGTGATCCCCACCTTTATTGAACGCGTTCCGCCGCCACTGGTTAAAGCTGCACTTTCTCCAGCTGGCTGTTACTCACTCGTTTTGCATATCATTTGACGCGCCATGGTGCGACGAATAAGACAGTGACAAAGTTTTCAGTAGCGGCGGAACACCTTCAATTGGGGGGGGGGGCGGCACTGCCGACTTTTGGTCCCATTCTTTCCATGTAACGCCCATAGGGCTAATGTTAAAATGCCAAAATCAAAAGGGGCACGGTGCCCCGGTGCCCTCCTCGTTCCGCCGCCTATGATTAAGTTTTCCTTTTATATATGACATGTATTTTTAGGTAAGTACAGAAAAGTTCAAAAATAAAAAAAAAAACTGGCAAAAAAATACGATCGACAGAATTATTTCACAGTGGTTGCGATTGCCGACCCACTTAGAGACCCCTGCGCAGACGCTGGTTGCTCATGATCATCACCCAAAAAAAGGTTAAAAAACGATGCATTTCATCGGTTCACCTGGCAAAAACCTATATCCACGCATGCAGAGTTTATATGTGAAACACATGGGGCTTATGCCAGCTGCTGATAGTAGCTAAGTTGGACATTCGGCGGAGAATGAATGTCGGAAATGTTAATCGGAAGCCATTCATCTTTGCTCCAGTGAGAGGAAGTATTTTGTTCACATTCTCACCTTTTTTCGTGTGTAGGGAAGCGATGCAAACGCGAAACAAAATGTACACGGCATTACGGCAAGGGATGCCTTTAAGGTAGGCTTGGGATTCTCAGGCCATTGTAGGCCACTCAGGGTCAGCGTGGGCTCTCAGAAGCCAGCTTAGGATCCCGGAGATCGGCGTGGATCACCTAAAACATTTACGACTTTACGTGTATGTGGGGCTTTAGGGCTTTCCGAGCCCAAGGTGGGACCCTCAGAAGCCAGCGTGGGCGGCGGGCGCTAAGAGACCAGACCCAGGCCGCAGGGTGAGCCTGGAGCCCTCAGATAACAGTGCGAACCATCGAGGTCTGTGGCGAATCCCTAAGGACCCTACTAGGGATATAAGGAACATGTGGGACCCTCAGAGGCACGTGCGTGAGTCGTGACCGCTCAGCTGCCGGCTTGGGGTCAGCAAGATCTGATGCCGCAAGGGCTCGGCTGAGCTATCAGAGGCCAGTTTAGGTTCTCAAAAAAAAAAAAATGAAGGCAGATCCGTGTGGCCCTTCAGAGGTCTACGTATGTATAAGATCCTCAAAGAATGGGCACCAGTGGGACCCTCAGAGGCCGGTTTGGGGCCCTCTGAAGCTAGCCAGAGCTTCTTAGGCTTCTTAGAGCTCAGTGTAGCTCCTTAGGGGCCTGCGTGAGAAGCAAGCTCATGAGCCCTGCGGCACTTGAACCGTACTTGAGTCTGTCGCAGACATTTTACCAGAGTTGAGAAAGACCCCGAAACATGGCCTCGAAGATTTGTCACGCTTTGAGCAAAAGTTTTGGGTCAGCTCTTTCAAAACTTATGAAAATCAGCTGTAAAAGGTAATAAAGAACCAACTAGGAACGTGGATTGAAGCACAGCATTGACATTTCCGAGTCTGAAGTTAGATCCTCCAGATTTTGGCGACTCCGACTCCGGCTAGAACTGCACGCTCCGACCGGGTCCGACCTCTCAGGCATTCTCAGAAAAGTACTTCCCATTTTTCCCAGACTCCAAAATCTCATCGGATCTATATCAATCTGAGGGGTGCCTGGTCAGAGTGTCGGGGGGGGGGGGGACAAGCTGACCCGCTAATGACTTAGGGACAGTGGACACAGAGATAAAACAATATCACCAATAACTGACTTTGTTCTTCATTACACATATAAACTACGGTGCCTAGAATCTTCTAAGTCTTCCAGCCTGTGCGATGAAAAACTGCTATGCTTACACGCAAAATATGCAATAATAGCATGGAGAGTCTCATATTTCATCTGTTATCAAGTGCAGTAGGACAAACACATGGTACGTCAAGCAACTTTTTATGCAACATAAAAACTTGATGATGCTTTCCAGTTTAGTGAGTAAAAAATTGATTACTATGTAAGAAATGATGTGGATGAATAAATTATCTCGCCTGTAATATTGTTATTATAATAGTGTGTTACGCAAGAACAAAAATCAGCATACACCCGTACCCTCTGATGAAGCTATCAGAATCGATCAACGAGGTTGAAGTTTGAAAGAAGCAGATTCAATCATGGTATGTGAACTGATGCAGGCAATTCTCACTTTATTCGTCGAGCTCGCTCCATTTTAACCCTCGATGCCCACCGAATCAAAACGCGAATCCAAACAGCCACAAAGAAATGAAGGCATATGATAAACAAGTGTATGATGCTCTTCCAATGACAATGAAAACAATATAGACTGAGACATGTCTCGCTTAGACCGCCCCCCCCCCCCGCCCCTTGCTGTCCGGTGGGCCAAGCTTCGCGCCGCTCCCCGCTAGATGTCAGCACGCGCGCGGCAGCTACATGCCGGCGCGCATCGGCGGCGACACGAGAATGACGCCGTCGCCGCGCACGAACAGCATGGGGATGGTGCGCTTGGTGGTCTTGTGCACCTCCTCGTAGGTCTCCTCGTCGATGTCAACGGTGGTGACCGTCTCCTCGACGTCTCCGAGTATCATGTTCAAGTGCTGGTCGTAGCCCTGCCGCCGTCCGTCCGCACCCGTCAGCTCAGCCGCCTGGCAGTACAACACTACAGGCCGGGTAACGGCCAAATACGCCAGCAAGCCAGTACAGAATAGATATATTATAGATAGATAGTGATGGACCATAGATCATACAATAAAACAAGTGTTTAAGATGACTATACACTAAGTTTACCAAGTTACAAAAGAAGAAATGAAAGGAAAACATATGCAAAGCAGAACTAAAATAAAGCACTGAGATACAAAGCTGAAGCAATACAGAAATAGGCGAGCCGCTCGCACATGTACTCACATGCAGACGGCCCTTGAGTTCTCGCTCGTTGCGCATCTTCACCTTGATCCGCTCATCCAAGCTGAGTTTAATGAGATCCAGTGGCTCTTCGACAGTCACAGTTGGTGCCTGCAACAGCATTGTTTCTCAATTAGCTCATCATACAGCAGCCACCCATTCCTAATCGATGAGGAGTACCCACACCTAAGTAACCAATGGGCAATCAGATCCTACTCAACTTTATTGATACAAACACTATTTTTGTACAATAACACTATGCATTACACTATGCTATGTGAATATCTAAAACTAAGTACCCAAAATTCACTCTCACCTGTTCCTCGTCAGCCATTATTGCAGGTATGAGAAGCTTCTTTGGAAGTGAACAATCAGATACAATCTGAAAGCAAACATCAACATTATTTCAAGTTGATGGTACTACATGATAAGGAATCATGAAACATAAATGGTTACTCAAGGGACCACGCATTGGCACTGGTGGATCCAGGGAGAGGGGGGGGGGGGCTTGCAGCCCCACTGCAAAGACGGGTGCACGCCCAAGATGCACCCAGTTTGACATATCTGCATGCATGGCAAGTAGGAATGCATGCATACAGCATATGTCCATAATTTGCACACATGGCAGTTGGCACGGCAGATAGGAACTATTTAAAGTTGAAGCTTGCCCACTCGGCACAAACAACCTCCCTCAGTCGGGGGAGGTTTGGTCAATTGTTGTCATTTTTAGCACGTGCTATTTTTGTCCACTGGCGGATCCAAGGGGGGCCAACTGGGCCAAAATCAGGTTTGGGGGGGGGGGGGCAAAATGGGATTTGCCACCCCCTTTCTGCAACTGATTTCACCCCTGTAAAATCGCCTCTGGGACGCGATCGGCCAGTAGCGGCGGAACACCTTCAATTAAAGGGGGACACTGCCGACTTTTGGTCCCATTCTTTCCATGTAACGCCCATAGGACTAATGTTAAAATGGCAAAATCAAAGGGGGCACGGTGCCCCGGTGCCCTCCCCGTTCCGCCGCCTATGCGATCGGCAACATGTGACAAATAGGGTGGTGGCGCCCCTATCGTAGCACGTTGAGTCGAGAGGTGGACGTTTCGGTAGGAATGACAGAATCGCAAATTTCTTAGCGGCATGATTACTTATACTGCTGGGGCTCCTGGATTTCCACGCTATGCTGGGGGGCGGGGGTGTTTGAACACTCCCCCCTTCTAACTCGGCTCCTGGGCCATGTAGCGATACGGGGAAGGCAGCGTTCGAAAGAGTGTCAAAATAATGACGAACTTAATCTGGTCACATTTTGGTCAGGTCAAAGATCAGATCACTAGAGCCCATAGGTCATCGAAGGCCAAATTTTCAGGCTGAATGTCAACAAGTTTCAACAAACCGGCGCATAACTCGGGAACCAATAGAGTTACAGTGCCCCGGAAAAGCGTATTTTATAGCCCTATTTGCGCTCGTTCTGGAAAATTCTTTCAGATTTGACCCAAGGACAACGGTTTTACCTGCAAGGGAAAAACTGGCAAAATAGACGATTTTTGCGGAAACAGTTTTTCTGCAATAAATTTTGACTCAAACCTTGCACGAGGTCACTTTTACGGTGGACGGTGAAAACAGGACGCCGGAGCGTATATACCTACAGTCAATTGACCATCAAGAAGTTCTCCCCTCCCTATTCCTTCCACACGCCACTTGTCACGTGCTCTATCCAAGTGAATTTCAAAAGTCTTGATCAAATCGCGCCAGGCGCCCTGTTTTTACCGTCCACCACTTTTACCGGCATCGTGTTCCTCTCGTCAAGAAACATCGAATGAACTATAAGTTGACCTCGAAAAGCCAACTTCAAAATTTGACCTCAGGTTAAGGCCATGACCTGACCGGAAAAGGTCATGCTGCCTTCAGTCGATCCGTATCGTCGAGCTGAATACACCTAAGGCGTTTTCATCGCTCTAGTATGCCTCTATGAAAAGTTATTCGCGAAGAACTGTTAGATACCTTTCGTGACGTGAGATGACCTAAGGGACATAAAGAGGGGTCACGGGAGCCATTTTCCAGTTCATCGTGGCATGTTTACTTTGTAATTCGGTGTTTTAAAGTATTTTGAATGGCATTCGTCCAAAAGAGGCGCCTTTCATTTTCTTCCATGGACTTATAACGGAGAGGTTGCAAAATTGACCTGACCTTAGGTCACCGATGTCAGAATTTCGAGATGAAAATTTGGTACATACGGTTGCTCTTATCAATCGCTGAAAGTTTCAAAGCGATCTTTCACTCGGTGTAGCTATGGCAGACATGGAAACCTTTTATGAGGTGAGGTCACTTCACGTGACCTGGCGACCTGACCTTGAGTGCCCTCGGTCTGAAGTTTACACACATGCAGACAAGATGTATGATCATATTTGCCAGAAATACCAGGAATGCCAGAAATAACCCGCGCTCCAGCAGGGCGCGGGTTAAACTTACCATGTAGCGTGCTTTTCGGGGTAGGGTGGGTAATCGGTGCACCCTAAGCCTCAGTTTGGAGTTTTGAATGGGCTCGGAAAGTGACCGGTTTTGGCCCCTCCCTTTGAAAATGGCTGTATCCGCCCCTGTTTTTGTCACATGTGCCAAAAATGGCAACCATTCTCTTTTGGTCATCAAAATAATGTTTTTGATCAATATTGATCATTTTCAGAAGCTGCAAATTAAAGTTCCAATTTCAGGCCACAAAAAAGGGTAAACATCAACGTTGGACTACCATACAAACAATGGCCAGATTAAAGCTGGTTTATTCTTCTTGCACCAGGTGGCAGCACTTCTTTTCCAAAATCAGTGCTTGTAATTCCAAAGTCGTGATTTCCTCGCTGAGGAGTGAAATCGGCTTCATCGTTGCCAAAAATAGCTGATAGCGTTGTCATTTTTGGCACATAGCTGCCAACAATGGCATGTGCTAAAAATGACGATTGACCAAATCTCCCCCGACTCAGACTGACCTGTAAGATACCTAGTGTAAGATACCTCCTATGAGGTGGCAGCTAGTCTACTATGCTTACTAGGTATTTATATGATTTATATACACTAACAAGGCCCTAAAACATATACCCGTATACACTGCCACTGGGTAGCTAACAACGCAACCAAGGCCGGTGATTTTGAAGACCTTTGCCTATCAAATCACACATTTTCTATGGTGAGAATCTACTTCTCCATGCTAAATAACGTGGAAACCATCAGAGGCGGATCCAGCTCAGAGTTTTGGGGGGGCAAACCATAAAATTTATCGATTCTTTCCATGCATCGTCCATAGGCGTAATGTTAAAATTATGCCGTTTGGGGGGGGAAATCACGTAGCTCAGTTAGTAGAGCGTTGGACTCCGCGTGGTGAGAGCACGCGTTCCCGGTTACAACAGTCCGGGTTCGAAGCGCGACGGGCGCTTGACATTTATGGGCCTCCTGACAGGTATGGTTGCGGTTGGTGGCAGGCCGTAGCCAGGTGAAGTCAGTGAGGGACCGGCCGTGGCCCGTGCGCGGCTATGTGCGCACGTTAAACTTTTGACTCTAAACTCTGCCATAGAACTGGAATTGCGCGATCGGAGGGTAGAGGGCAGGGTCACCGCAACAACCTTCGCTTAGCGGTGGCTCTGTCCTTGTGAATCCTTCCCATCAAAAGGTTCGGACTAAATTTTTAAAAAATGCCCATTTTGCCCCCCCCCCCTGGATCCGCCACTGGAAACCATCATGGAAACACTGAAATGGACAATAATTTTTGATATATCGCACTCTGATCACACTTATACGGCCTTGATCACACTTATACCAACCAGGGGGGTGACACGGCTATTCGCGCAATGTATTAATTTATGGGCCGCGCGGGGCCTCGCGATGACGCGGCTGGAGGCAACTGCTCAGCGCGCTAGGATACTTCTGGCGGGGCGGGGCGCTGAACGGTGTGCAATGAATGGGTTATGGTCGGGCCGACAGAGATGAGGTATTGAATTTGAATTGACATCAGCAATCGGGTGGGGAAGGAGAACGTTCCTAATCGAGCTTGGGTTGGGGAAAGCCGAAAATATCGCGATCGGCTCATAGCTCAGACAGGGCCGGGTGCCGTACCATGTGTTGTATACATATTTAGGCGGGCAGACAGAGATGAGTTATTGGATTTAAATTCACCTTACCATCGGTTTCTGGTGGGGTTTGAAAATGGTTTTAGTCAAGCTCGGAGTGGGGCAACCCACTGGCGGATCCAGGGGAAGGCATTTGGGGCAAATGTCTTCCCCCACATTGGAAGCGCCCGAAATCGCTTTTCGAGAATCAAAGAAAACTTCACAACTTTTCTGAGGAAATGTTGGTTAATCACACTGCACAGCAGTGCGCAAGGAATCGAAATCAGAGTTTTTTTTTTAAATTAATTCCGAGAAACCTTTTTGGGGTAAGCCCCCGCAGTGTCCAAGACCGCTTCCTGGATCCGCCAGTTGTGAATAAGTCACGGTCGATACCGAGCTTCGGCGGGACCAGGCGCTGTATACGTTGTTCTTTCAATGAAGAGGTGGACAGACACCTAGCCCCACATCCTACTGCTATGCCCGTGCTTCTGTGGGTGAAGCACTAAAGCATCACGGAATCCCACAGGACCTGCGAGTCGACGAGGTGGGCCGCTTTGGCCGCCGGGTACTGCAGCTCCCTGGAGTTGCCTGGGACCGATGGCAAAACAACAGCTCCGGCGGTGCCCCTATGGGCCGTAGTAATTAGCGAATTCCTGTAATGTAGAGATCATATCCTCAATAATCTCCATTACCATTTTATATTCCTAAACAGTATGACAGAACAATTATGCTTGCCTACGTTCAGGCATTACCTCTGATGGTCATACGTCCAGTACAACATGTGTTGTCTGTCAAACAACAATCGACGACGGGATCTCTTCTCATTATCTCTTAAGCCATCGGTTGTCAATTCACCCACCCCGTTTCCCTAAAAATAGACGGTCAGATTCGGCCTGGGTCCTTACGACCCCTCTAGATTCGCCAGAGACGGGATCGGATCGCCGTTATTGCACCCGTCTTAGTGTCTTTAATACTATGACAGCTTCGACCACGGACTTCGGACGGGGTGATCGTTCCACGAATGTACGAACCATCCAGGCCTAGAGTGCATCGAGGTTTAAAAGAATGCAGTCTGTAGATCAATAAACATAACAATGGTGGTATACAACCACATTAAAATATCTCCCCGGCTCCCGCAACGTTCCAACGCCCCTCCGTTATGCATTCGCCTTGTGTGTCCGCCGAGCCGGCTTGCCTCCAATGACGTCATCGGCCGGCCGGCGGCGTTCAAGGTCAAACGGCTGGTGTCCTTACCTGGAGTTCTATAGCCTTGATACCAACCGTATTTCGTACAAGGGTGTCGAAGTCTAGTAGGAAAATCTGGCAAATTCCCTGCGTGACGTCACGTCGGGGATGACCAACGGCACCTTGCACTGAAAGATACGGCAGAACGGCTATTTTTGAAAAATGATTAAAAATACTTTTGTGCTGTTATGACGCATAAAACGCTTATCAGCATGTTCCTCATCACGTGATAAAGGCATATCCGTGGTCAAAAATAGCTGAGCCCCTCCCAATTTCCAACCACCCACCTCATAAGCAAAGGATGTAAGCGTAATCCTTAAGGGCGACTTTCCTATACATATCCGTACATATGCGTCCTTATGGAAATCGGTAGTGTGGCGATTGGCGACGCGCGCGACATCTGTGTGGCGACCAAGTGGCGACTGTGGCGACACCTGGTGGCTGCTTTTCTGCTGTATGTAGGCATTGGGGTTTTGCCAGATGTGGTTCCTACTGCTACACCACTATGTTGACCCAATACTAGAAAAGTTATTTTGCTAGTAAAAGGCAAGCAAATTGAAAGTTGATTTATAAAATTGCTTATAAATGATTACGAGATAATAATAAAGAAATTTTGATTGAATAATTATTTAAATAATCAACCGTGAAACTATATTCTGGTAGGTTTAGTAGAAATAAGTCCGTGCAACCTTGTATTTAGCAATAGATTTTTCATTTCGTTTCTTAGGGCCTTGGTACAAGCAAGGCCGTTCTCGATGTTTATGCGCGAGTTCAGTGTTACGCGCCATGTGTGCAAAGTGCGGCAAAATTGTAGCGCAAAAAATACTCTAGAATTCCATAAAATAGAAAGAATAAATATATTGAAAATAAAATATGGCAAAATAAAAACAAAACAACGTAACCTCACCTGACCTAACCTGACCTACTGATTTTGCCTACCTGAGGATAAGAAAACAGTTGCTCGCATGAATACATTGCAAGAAATGGTAAGTCAAATATTTTCAGGTTAAGTGGTTGCGCATCAGGCTTCAGGGCTTCGGCCTGAAGCCAGATACACAACCACTTAACCTAAAAATATTTGACTTATCATTGCCTGTAATCTCTCCTAAGGCATTGCCTTCGGCACTGCACTGCTTCGCCCCGAGTACGGGGCAACACGTTGCCCTTTTATGTGTAATAATTTAGTTCACGCATCTCTAATTAACTTATACATAATTGGCGCACGGAAGGCTATCTATGGCGCATGAATTCATGCTGTGTGAACTGATACAGATAGGAGGGAACTTATATAATTTCGTTTTTGTGGTAAGTTGAAGTACATCGAACTTCAGCGGTTTGAAGTCCTTTTCCATGAAATCTGACATGAAAAATCTGACTCTCTCTCTCTCTCTCTCTCTCTCTCTCTCTCTCTCTCTCTCTCTCTCTCTCTCTCTCTCTCTCTCTCTCTCTCTCTCTCTCTCTCTCTCTCTCTCCTCTCTCTCTCTCTCTCTCTCTCTCTCTCTCTCTCTCTCTCTCTCTCTCTCTCTCTCTCTCTCTCTCTCTCTCTCTCTCTCTCTCTCTCTCTCTCTCTCTCTCTCTCTCTCTCTCTCTCTCTCTCTCTCTCTCTCTCTCTCTCTCTCTCTCCAGATTTCCTCTGAATCCTCTAGCTGATGTATTGTATCTTTTACAGTTTACACCATTAGGTAACCTTTCTGGACACATCTTTGATCAGATCAGCACAAGAGCCCCTGACAATCTCAGTAAAGGCCAAAGGGTGCCTCTGTCTCAAAGTTGCGTTTGAAGGATTAGTTAACCGGCTGTTTCTGTTATGCAGCCACCTCTTACTAATAAGTAAGGGCTAGACTTACCAGCTTGGCATGTTCAGAGATCCCAGAAGCCAGAAACTCCCCTCTACAGTTCACCTTCTGTAATCTATACCTTGTCTTTAAATGACTTGAGTGTACTTATTATTAACCCGCGCACCGACGGGGGGGGGGGGCGGATATCCGCCCCCCCCCCTGAGGTTTTTCGCGGATAGCGGGAAAACCGCGGCGCGTAGCGCCGCAAAATTTGGTATGACTATTCTCTCATCAATTTTACACATGGTGTGCAAGTTTGAACCTCCTAACTTTTAAGGTCAGGTCACCAGGTCACTTTGAATGACCCAACCTCAAGTCACTTTTTTGCAACTTTGTCACCGTGCCAGAGCTACAGTAGATGTCGGAGGCCTTTGAAAGTCGCAGGATGTTATTAGGTCATTAGTAGCTACAATTTGTATATCTCGGAATTTTGATGTCGGTGACCTAAGGTCAGGTCAATTTCGCGACCTCCCCATTATAAGTCAATGGGGGAAAAATCAACTCCCTGTTTTTACCACTAAAACGGGTCGGAATGGCCCCATATACCATACATGACTTCACATACGATCAACCTTCACTACCTTGAGGTCTGTTTTGCTGTTGGGCAGCTGTAAGGTCATGTGACGTCATCAAAGGTCACCAAAGGTTTTTTGCCGATAACTCCTTACAGGAACAAGATACAGCCGCGCGGATGGTCTCATTGTGTTCAGCTCGTCAAGACGCATCGAATGATATACATGATGACCTCGAGGTCACGTGACCTGAGGTCAACCTTTGACCTTGACCTTTCGAGGTCAACATCTATATCATTCGATGCGGATTGACGAGAGGATCACGATGATGCCTTTAGTTTGTTCCTATCTTGACTACTTCGAAAGTTATTCGAGAAAAACCCTCTCCATATCTAGCGCCGCCATTTTGACTTTTTCGACCCCTGTGACGTCATCTTTGACCTGACCTGAAAATGACCTTAGTAAAAATTGTAGACCTTGTCCGTGCGTATCCGATGCCGTTTACCGCTTGTCGCTATCTTGCTTCGTTCTCGAGATCTCGGGGGCGGTCATCCGCCCCCCCGTCGGTACTAAGTTGGCGCAGACCCCCGTCGGTGCGCGGGTTAAGGATCACTGTGTTAACAAGTAACAACATTGACTGGAATTTTGGTCCAAACTGCTTCCTACAGGTGTGTTTTCAGGTCAGACCTTTTGAAAAGCATTGCATGACTTTGACTTTGGTCAGCAGAATCATAATTTTATCATTTTACCTGTAATAGGGGCTTGTGTAATGTGTGCAGCAGCCAGCATGCCAGTTTTGTGGCAGCTATGTACAAAAAAGATGTGTCCAGATATGATCAAAGATGTGCCAAGACCTAAGTCCCCTGACCCTGAAACTTGTACTCTGACGAATGTTCTTGCGTCATGATGAGTGACTGCATAGACTGATGTGTGCTGATGAAGTGTGATGTGTGGCCAATGTTGTCAGATACCTAGTTATTATGGACAGTGTGAATATTGTACCTTGACTTAAGCACATACATAAGTGCTTTTGTACCTACTAATTCATACATGCATCTGGAAGTCTGGAACCTACCTGGCCATCTGAATCCAATCATCTGTGGAGGCGCCAAACAGCTGTGTAGTCACTGATCCTTGTGATTTTTTAACTGAGGCCGTTATGAGGTCAACCACTTAACCTTTTTGACTTCATGAGGAGCCACTTGGTCAATGGTAATTGACAACACGTTATTAGGTGCCAGGGCCACAAATTGCATACAGGTAAGGTTTACTATCAGGTGCATTGGATGACTATGGGGAGACAATTTAACTCACAATAAATAGATCATGTTTATTTTTCTGCTTGTTCTGCTTTTCAGTAGATGCATTGTCAACTTGAATGGGGTTACTCAGCTAAAGCACTAGGCATAGCTGGCTTTATTTATAGGGATACTAATGTTTTATTACAAGGGTAGCTTTGCTGCTGCTCCAAATATGATGATGAAGCCCAGATAACAGTAAAAGAGTGGGTATTAGTGATTAAGGCAAGCTGTCAGACATATTCTCAGGGAGGGTCCTCTTGCAGTCGTACTGGCCGACAATGAGGACCAACGCTGGTACGGCCGTCTGGACGGAGCTAGTGGTGCTGGTGCCATACCGCGCCAGTCACGTGCCCAAGTACCACGAGTGGATGCAGTCGGCCGAGCTGCGCCAGCTGACCGCCTCCGAGCCGCTGACCCTCGACCAGGAGTACGCCATGCAGCAGAGCTGGCTCAATGATGACGACAAGTGCACGTTCATCGTGCTGGACCGGGCGGCGCTGGAGCGGTGCGGCCACCAGCCGGCCGCCATGGTGGGCGACGTGAACCTCTTCCTGGCGGACGGAGCCGCAGCAGAGGCCGAGGTGATGATTGCCGAGCGGTGGGCGCGCGGCGCCGGCCGCGGCAGGCAGGCCGCCGCCGCCATGCTGCGCTACGGCGTCGAGACGCTCGGCCTAACGCGCTTCGAGGTCAAAATCGGCTTTGACAACGAGGCCAGCCGTCGGATGTTCGCCGGGATGGGGTTCTCGGAGGTGGGACGCAGTGAGGTGTTCCGGGAGGTGACGCTGGAGGTGGCCGTGACAGTCGACTGGAGCCGCCGGCTGCGCCAGCTCACCCCCGGCTACCGGCTGGAGCCGGCGCCCGAGGAGGCCACCGATGACGGGCCGGGGGCGCCCGTCGACCGAACGGGGGCACCTGACGTTCAGGCGGGGACCGAGAATGACAGCAAGGAACTGAAGGCAGATGGGGAGCAGGTGAAGCCTTCGGGCGACGCCACGGCCAGCTGATGGGACCAGGGGGTGGTCGCCTGCTGATCTGTGCTCTTTTACATGTTGATTTGTAGGTGATCCCTTTATTTTCATTGCCTTTAATGTAAATTGTTTGATTAGAAATTGCGTCGTTTCATATGACTGTGTTGAATATGAATTTGAAGCGTCATTACTACGTTCCTGTTAGTTACGCAATGCGACGGTGAACTGCTTTATATCGGCTGAAGTTGACATGCTAGCTAGCTCATAAATGCGGGCGTTGTTGCGTGTAGTACCTATGTGCTACATTTAATAAAAGTGATATACGGTGGTGTTCAACAGCGGGTCAAAAATATTGGTTAAGAGATTTTGAAGCGGTTGTGTCAATGTTAAGTTCATTCCATTTCCATCCTTTTCATCCATCCATCCATTTCTTTGTCATCATGCAAGACTGTGAGATTCATTTGCAAAGGAACATTTGTGCATTTAACGGATTGCGCACAAGCTCTTGTGATAAATGCTGTTACACAAACCACTGTTCTATAGTTCCCTCTGAGTCTAAACCATCAATTTTTCACTATCTTATCACACAGTATTTCGGCTTTGGCGTGGAATGGAGCGTTGGAATGGACCACAGCAGAAGTTGAATATGGCAGAGATCACGATCTCCAAAACAAATTTTGATGGCTGCCCTCCACCGAGCAGATACACGGTTCTCCAACCGATGAGTTGTGCTCGAGTTCTGCAGTTATCAAAGTAAAAACTTCCTTTCCATCCCCCGGAGTAAGACTGAACAACTCTTCCGCAGTGACCATGGCGCCTCAAGCAGAGCATGTCGAGGACATTCCGTTCACCAAACAGATGCGGAAGGCCACCCGCGACATACACAGCGTCAGCGACGCGCTCATCAACGCCAAACTCGGCATCGGTAAGCAATAAGCATGCACCAACCCGTGCTCGCTCCGGAGCATAGAATAAATGTGGATGCAAATTAATCCTTTATCTGGTAAAGCTGAGAGATAGGATGTGGTCGCAGCCATATCTCCACCCCTTTGAACGGTGTAATACACATTGTAATTATTCGTTGCGACAGGGAACCCCAGGCGTGGAGTGTTCGTCACCAGTCAAACGCCGTGCCGGTGTCGCCCGTTACCACTCCAATAATGTCCTGTCGGCTGTTTGTCTCGTCTGTGACTGCTCCAACATATCCTGTCGGTGCCGAGTGTCGCCGCTCCAACATACCCTGTCGGCGCCGAGTGTCTGTGTCTGTCGCCGCCCCAACATATCCTGTCGGTGCCGGCAGCGCTGTCGGACAACGCCGTCTGGGCCGAGGGCCTGCTGGTGTTCTATGATGTGTTCGCCTACCTGGAGTCGGCGCTGGACCGGCTGGGCGACAGTCTGGTCGGCGAGCTGGACGTGCCGGGCATGCGGCGCCGCGCCGCCTTCGAGGCCGACCTGGCGCACTACCTGGGCGCCGAGTGGCGGCTGCGGCACGCGCCGCGGCCGGCCGTGCAGCGCTACCTGGACCACCTGGCCGACCTGGAGCGCGACGAGCCGCACCTGCTCATGGCCTACATCTACCACCTCTACATGGGACTGCTCTCCGGCGGCCAGGTGCTGCGCGCCAAGCGCCGCCTGCTCCACCGCGTGTTCGGCGGCAGCGCCGACGCGCCGGGCAACGCCGTCACCGACTACGGCGCGCACACGATCCGCCAGCTGAAGACGCGGCTGGCGGCGGCCATGAACGCGGCCGCTGACCAGCTGGACGACGTCACCCGGCGCCAGTTGATCGACGAGAGCCGAGAGGTGTTTGTGCGCAACAACGAGATCGTGGCAACGGTGCGCGGCGCCGAGCAGGTGCTGCTGCGCCGACTGGGCACCGCCGCCCTGCTGGTGCTGCTGCTGGCCGCGCTCTACTGGCTGCTGCTCAGGTAGATACCGCCGCCAGGCGCCTGGCCCTCCTCAGAGTCCCATTATGGAGAGAATGGAGTGCCCGTAACTCGCCGTTCGCAGAGGAGTTGGGCGACCACGTGCCGCAGAGTCCTGTTCTCATAGATGGTAGCGGTGAACCGTGGAGCGCTGCTCAAAGTGGCTCAGGTGATACTTTTAACAGTCTAGTTTGATACAGAGGGTGTTGTGAGGAAGTGCGAACCCGTCACATGGTGCATGTATAATTGCGGCGAGTGTGCCACGGACCTCATCTCCTGCAGTTTTATGGATGTCATTACTCGTATACTGGGGCGCCCGGCGCCAGCATGTTATTATTGCATGGTAGTACCGGAGGGCCGTGTTGACTGATGTTTTACGAGCGTATTACTGTGAGCCAAGCGCTGTGTCTTTCCTTAAAGCGACCTTTAGAAGAAGGTTACTAGAATAATGGCATACTTATCCAGAACCAACTCAAATACCTATAATACATACATGAAGTATGCGTTTAACCCGTGTTCTGGTGTAAAAAAATGACGTCCCAACCCAAATGGTATGTGACAGCATGAATGTAAGCAGTCTATATGTGACATGTATTACAAAACAGCAGCACCTTCACTGAGCACACCAACAACTGAGCATACCACTCACGTAACAAGGCTCTCGTACCGGCGCGGCGGAGACTAGTGGACACGGGCCGGCGCGGTTCGGTGGCCGGCCGGCCGGCGTCACGCGCGCTCCTCGAGCAGGTTACGTCCGTCTATGAGCGCGCCCAGGAAGGCCAGCTTGTCGGCGGTCTCGGCCAGCGCCATGCTGTTCCAGTGGTGCGGGTGGACGGTGCGCACCGTGTAGCCGAGCATCTCCAGGTGGCGGCGGCGCAGCAGCTGGCCGCCCGTCGGCTGCGGACGGTTCGTGCAGTACTCGTGCGTGGAGGGCACCAGCAGTGCCAAGCTGAGGGCAGAGGGACCGGTCAGGGGGGGGGAGGCACCGACACTGCCGGACGGAGGGGGGGGGGGTTAGGTGGCACCAGCAGTGCCACGCTGAGGGCAGAGGGACCGGTCAGGGGGCACCGACACTGCCGGACGGAGGGGGGGGGGGTCAGGTGGCACCAGCAGTGCCACGCTGAGGGCAGAGGGACCGGTCAGGGGGCACCGACACTGCCGGACGGCCGGGGGGGGGGGGGTCAGGTGGCACCAGCGGCGCCACGCTGAGGGCAGAGGGGCCGGTCAGGGGGCACCGACACTGCCGGACGGAGGGGGGCGGGTCAGGTGGCACCAGCGGCGCCACACCGACGGACAGGCGGCGGGTCGGGGGAGAGGGATGGTGACTTCGGCCTTGTGGATTATACCAGAGAAGGTCCGCTACCAACACGAAACGACGAGCATGTCAGGTCAGCTCAGGTTAAAAGGGAGATTCTGAATGTGGGACAGTGGGTGGGATAGTGGTTGCTGAGACGAGATAGTCGAATGATTAATATAAACGCGCCCAGTGTGTGCCGTAAGCCATCAGTGGTTTTGCTGGCCGACCAGTGCTGTATGGCGGCAGCTGAGAAAGCGGGATGTTTACCTCCGGGGCACACTGGGCTTAGAACAAAACAGTCCAGCAAAAAGAGTCGCGGCCCGGTCCGTCGTCTCACAAAACACAAGGTCACGACAGAGATGGCGGCGGGGCGTGAGAGGACTGTACAGCACACGCCTCTCCTCACTGACCTAATAGCTCTCCCCTCTGACCTGGTGACCCGTCCCTCCCCGGTGAGTGGTGACCCGTCCCTCCCCTGAGTACCTGGTGACCCGTCCCCCCCCCTGAGTACTTGGTGACCCTCTCCTCCCCCCCCCCGAGTACCTGGTGACCCGTGGTCCGTCCGTGTCGGTGAAGCCGCCGTCGGGCCGCCGGTACACCACCAGGTCGGCGGTGAACTGGTACCCGGCGGCGCGCACCCCGCAGTGAACGCGGTCGGCGCCCCCGACCAGCGCCGACAGCGTGTCGCGCACCTCAGCCACCAGCTGCCGGTGCGCCGCGCCCGTGGCTGGGTCTGAGGGGGGCGGGGGGGGTCAGAGGCCGGGTCTGCGACTGAGCGGACGGGGCACTGTGCTGACTGACGCACTGGGGAGTCGGGCCGGGTCTGCGGGACGGGGGGCGGGGTCAGGGGCCGGGTCTGCGACAGAGCGGACGGGGGACTATAGTGACGTACCGAGGAGTCGGGCCGGGTCTCTGCCGGAGTCGGGGAGACTGGGTCTGCGGCTGGGTTAGATCGAGAGGGCAGGTCGGGAGACGACGAGGCGGGATACAATGACTGCGAAAATGGGACGGATTCAAACGGACACGGTTTAGCTGAATAGTTAGCCAAACATCACTATTGGGCCGAATTCCCCTGGCCTTTACCATACATTTATACATGGTGGAGTAAGTCACACCTCCACACGTCCTGATCGGCAGCGTCCGGGCGCGGCGCCCCCGGCTCCGCGCTCTCACCGGGCAGTCCCTTGGCGTAGACGTCTGTGAACCAGGGCACGCTCTGGTCGGGCAGGTTGAGCCGGACGGCGCGGTTCACCTCCATCTGCAGCCGCCGCAGCCGGGTGGCCGCCGACTGGGCACCCGCAGCGCGGACGGCCGGCGCGGTCGGCCCGCCGCCGGCCGGCGCCTGCTGCAGCGCGCCCTGCCGACAGCACAGACAGTCAACGGACACCCGCAGATCAGACCACCGGGGACGGCCAGCCGCCGGCCGGCGCCTGCTGCTGCGCGCCCTGCCGACAGGGCGGCGGTCAGTGTACGCGTCGCACATATACCGAATGGTGGACTGTGCCCGTGGGGTGGGTGCGTGACGCGTACAGTCTACTGATAAAGTGTACCGGCAGACAGGGCCGAGGAAAAAATGGACTTGGCTAATGCCCGCATAACTTGTTACAGCCGACAATCCAGTTTGGCAGTTCCCAACAAGATACATTTTGATGACGCAACAATGAGCGCTCCAATTGCTGATTTAGGAAAGGAGCAAACTGAAACCCCTCGCCTCATTAACATTAAAGGTAGTGTGCCACCTTTGAAAGATTTCCCATTTTATTTTTCCTAGGATAAGAAGCTTCTGTTTTTACCTAATATCGCAAAAAAAAATCAAAAATGGGCCTGGAATAGTGCCTTTTTCGCCTAAAAGTTTTTCGGTTTTTAGATATGTATAACAACTGTAGTGGGCTCACCTGCAAACAGGCGTCGGGCAACAATCGCGAATGCGGCGCACTTGTGACAATAAGCAAAGGTCATTATAGTGTTACGACCATACGACGTACGGGAATGAGTTATCAGCTGTCTTATCGTAGACAACACAATGTCGAGCCTTAAACTGTAATCCCGTATTGGTATTGTTTCTTTTATTTGGCTGTCGAACATTATTTATGGTTTCAAATATGATTTTATGTAAAATAATTGATATGAAAAAGCCGTCTTATAAGTTATGACCCCATTTCACCACACGCAAGTGGCAGAAATGACAATGATCAGCTGACGCATTTTTCTTGGCCGAAGTCAGAGCGCGCGGCCCAACGCACCACGCGTATTTGGAAATTCCGACCTCGACGAGCATCAGAAGCCACCTAACAGGCGTGTTCGAAACCGCAGGAGATGATGATGAACGGGTTTATCGAAACTTGATTGGATGAGCATATCGGTAATAGCGATTTCAGTGTGTGCATTTATTGTTCATAGTGGTGTGAAATGTGGTTGGGGTACGACCGACAACCCGTCGGGGCGAATTTCGCACTGGGGTACTCAAAATTTGAAGAATTTAAGACGTTTCCATGAGTTTTGAAGGTATGGATAAGTTCTAAAAATCCGGTTCTCCTTATCTGGGCCATTAACTCCATACGGTCCAAGAAAGCTGGCACACTACCTTTAATGTATCCCCATCTCTGGCCCATCTCCGCCGTCCGGAAGGTCCCATCCTCCCCTACCGCCAGCAGTATATCCGGGCTCTCCACCCGTTTACCAAAGTAGTATAGTTACTGTCTGTTCGACCATGTGCTGGATCTGCCGCTCGGTCTTATCCAGGAAGGCCTGGCCGAGGACGGTGCGCGCCAGCTGAGCGGGCAGCTGGCCGTACAGACAGAGCGACAGACAGGCGCGCAGGGTGCTCTCGGCCGTCAGTCGGTACAGACTCCTGGCAGAGGGGACAGAGGGACCGTCAGTCGGTACAGGCTCCTGGCAGAGGGGTCAGAGGGACCGTCAGTCGGTACAGGCTCCTAGCAGAGGGGACAGAGGGACCGTCAGTCGGTACAGGCTCCTAGCAGAGGGGACAGAGGGACCGTCAGTCGATACAGGCTCCTGGCAGAGGGGACAGAGGGACCGTCAGACGGTACAGGCTCCTGGCAGAGGGGACAGAGGGACCGTCGGTCGATACAGGCTCCTGGCGGAGGGGACAGGGGGGTCGGAGTGTACACAGACAGGGTCGTGTCGTCAGTCAGTACAGGCTCCTAGCGGAGGGGACAGAGGGACCGTCAGTCGGTACAGGCTCCCGGCAGAGGGGTCGGGGTGTTACATACAGTCGGTACAGGCTCCTAGCAGAGGGGACAGAGGGACCGTCAGTCGGTACAGACTCCTCGCAGAGGGGACTGAGGGACCGTCAGTCGGTACAGGCTCCTAGCAGAGGGGACAGAGGGACCGTCAGTCGGTACAGGCTCCTGGCAGAGAGGACAGAGGGTCGGAGTGTACACAGACAGGGTGGTGTCGTCAGATGGTACAGGCTCCAGCTGGCTCGAATAGACAGATACACCAACAAATGTAGCATTGCCCCACGCCCCAGGACCTCCCAGTCCAGACTCTTAAAGTTCCCAGTCCAGGCTCCCCAGACCTCCCAGTCCAGACACACCCAGACCTCCCAGTCCAGACTCCCCAGATCTCCCAGTCCTGAATCACCCCTCCCAGTCCAGACTCCCCAGACCTCCCAGTCTGAGACTCATCCCTACCAGTCCAGACTCACCACTCCCAGTCCCAGACTCACTCTGATCTCCCAGTCCAGACTCCCAGACCTCCCAGTCCCACACTCACCCTGACCTCCCAGTCCCACACTCACCCTGACCTCCCAGTCCCACACTCACCCTGACCTCCCAGTCCCACACTCACCCTGACCTCCCAGTCCAGACTCATCATGACCTCCCAGTCCCAGACGCTGACCCTGATCTCCCAGTCCAGACTCATCATAACCTCCCAGTCCCAGACACCACCCCAGACCTCCCAGTCCCAGACTCACCCGGACCTCCCAGTCCAGACTCCCCAAAGTTCCCAGTCCCAGAGGCCAGACACTCCCCCTGACCTCCCAGTCACACACTCACCCTGACCTCCCAGTCCAGACTCATCATGACCTCCCAGTCCCAGACGCTGCCCCTGATCTCCCAGTCCAGACTCATCATAATCTCCCAGTCCCAGAGACCACCCCTGACCTCCCAGTCCAGACTCCCCGGACCTCTCAGTCAGTCCAGACCTCCCAGTCCCAGACTCCCCAGACCTCCCAGACCCAGACTCATCATGACCTCCCAGTCCCAGAATCACCCAGACCTCCCAGTCCAGACTCACCCAGACTTCCCAGGCCAGCCTCACCCCTCCCAGTCTAGACTCCCCAGATCTCCCAGTCCAGACCCACCCTGACCTCCCAGTCCAACACTCACCCAGACCTCCCAGTCCCATACACCACCCCTGACCTCCCAGTCCAGACTCACCAGATATCCCAGTCCAGACTCACCCCTCCCAGTCCCAGGCTCACCCCGGACCTCCCAATCCAACACTCACCCAGACCTCCCAGTCCCACACTCACCCTGACCTCCCAGTCCAACACTCACCCTGACCTCCCAGTCCAACACTCACCCTGACCTCCCAGTCCAGACTCACCACTCCCAGTCCAGACTCACCCTGACCTCCCAGTCTAGACTCCCCAGACCTCCCAGTCCCAGACTCACCCGGATCTCCCAGTCCAGACTCACCCCTCCCAGTCCCAGACTCATCCTTGACCTCCCAGTCCAGACACTCACCCAGACCTCCCAGTCCAACACTCACCCTGACCTCCCAGTCCAGACTCCCCCGGACCTCCCAGTCCAGACTCCCCAAAGTTTCCCAGTCCCAGACTCCCCAAAGTTCCCAGTCCCAGAGGCCAGACACTCCCCCTGACCTCCCAGTCCAGACTCACCCAGACCTCCCAGTCCAGACTCACCTGGAGACGATGTCGGCGGCCGCGGCCAAGAAGTCGTCGAACGGGCCCGAGTCGGCCGGCCAGTAGCCGGTCCGAAACGCCGCCGACAGCACACGCTCGGCCACCACGCCCGTCACGTGGTCACGGTGCTCCACCACGTGCCTGCCCGCACAGCGGTCACGTGACAGGCAGGGACGGCTGCCCGGACTTACAACGGAGCGGTTAGAATGGTTTGATTAGACAGGATCATAAGACACCCTGAAAGACAGCTGCCGTAACGCGTACTCAGAGCCAGACGCACGACTAGCCTCATTGACTTTTCACCAGTTCCCACCCCGTCCGGTCATGTCCCACCTGCAGAGCGTCTCCATGACGGCGTCGTCGGCGTAGCGCGCCCCCTCCAGGCAGCTGGCCAGCTTGTCGACGGCGCGTGAGGTGAGCTCACTTCCGGTACCGTCGGGCGCCTCTGTGAGGGCGCGGAACCGGGCCAGCGCCGCTCCCAGCACGGAGGTGTTGCCGGGAACGACACCGCGCCGGCGCAACGCCGCGCCCGCCAGCCACACCACTGCCTCTGGGGGAGAGGCCGGGGAACGGGTCAGAGTTAGCAGACCTCAGCGGCCACTCACCACTGCCTCTGGGGGAGAGGCCGGGGAACGGGTCAGAGTTTAGCAGACCTCAGCGGCCACTCACCACCGCCTTTCGGAGGAAGAGAGGGGGATAGGTCAGATTTAAACAGAATAATTTTCTGACGGGACTGGCCGCAATCCAAGATATCCTCACCCCTCAGTCACACTCAATGCACAGTCCGCTCCAGCAAGGTCATGCTTACGCACGGGGCAGATAATTTGACTAGGGTGTGGGCAAGACTAAGCACAAAGGAAGGGTACTAACCACTAGGAACAACATAAGATGACAAAAACTTTTCAACGATTTTTAGTTCAATATGTTTGACAGACGCATTTCAATATGCTTGCATATTACCCTGGTGATGTGAAATCACTGCAACTCTGCCTCAAATTCCTCTTATGCCGTAAAATGTATAAATATCCCTTAACTCGCCGGTCTTAAACTCATAAACATAAATTGTTTAATTACCAGTAAAACGCCTTTTGGGCGAAGAACGAGCGAGCGAGATAGTGAGCCCTGCACGTGCGGAAGGGCGAGAGGGTACATCCAGCGGGCTTGCGCAAAGCACCCTTCTAACCGGTCGCTAGCGGTGTACCAAATTTGAACGCAATCGGCCCAGACGTTCCTGAGATCTGGAAGCGGCATTCTGCACGTGCGCACGTGCAAACGGGGTCCAAACTGACTTTTGCACGGCACCCTGCTAACTAGTTCCCAACCGTGTACCAAATTTGAGCGCAATCGGCCCAGCCGTTCTCGAGATCTGGAAGCGCCCCCTGCACGTGCGCACGTGCAGTAGCACCCTAACCGCAACACATGGGAATGCATTGCCTGGTAGGTGCCTACCTGTATGCCAAGTTTCAGCGAAATCGCCCCAGTAATTACCGAGTTACTGAAATGGGAACAAATCTGGTACCTCTTCTTTTTGTATTTTGCACGTGCAGTGGGGGTCACTCACATAGATCAAGAGTAGGGTAACCCGCGCCCCACTGGGGGGGGGGCTATTTATAGCCCCCCTCCCGTTTTTCTGCAATAACTTCCAAACCGCTTGACGTATCAACGCCAAACTTTCAGTACCTTCGGCTGCATCAATTTGACACCTTGTGTCAAAATTTGAACTTCGTAGCTGCCATAGGTCGGCCGGAAATGACGTCAGAGTGACGTCATGTTCGTCCGATTTCGACGCAAAACATTGAACCACGGCAATCGCTCCCAAGAGCTCAGTTTTTAAGCTAGATCCAATTTCTTTGCATGAAAGGACTCAGAATTGACCGCGCTATCAAACTGCTATCTCGGATTTTCAAAATTTTGAAAATTTCGAAAATTTTATATAATAATATTCAAAATTTATATTTTTATTTTTTTTTTTCAAAAAGTTTTTGACTTTTCGAAAAAACCGGAATATACAGGGTGTTGCAGATAAATCCGACACTTGAGAGGCAAAATACGAAATCGGCAATGAAAGCATGAATATTGCACACACAGGCCTGGCGTTTTATTCAGCACCAGTTCAAGTCCTATGCTGCACTTCTACTCGATGTAACCGCCGTCGGCGGCGACGACCATCTCAAGCCGAGGGCGAAATGATTCGCACGCCTTGGCGACCGTGTCCTTGTCTACGGCGGCGAACTCTGCCACGATGGCGGCCTTGAGAGAGTCGACGGTATTGTGTGCGTGCTTGTTGGTCTTGGCCTCGATCACGCCCTAGAAGAAATAATCGAGGGGGTTGCAGTCAGGTGAGGAGGGCGGCCACAAGTCCGGTGACCAGTGGTGAGGGACGTTGTTGAGCAGCCACGCCTGCGTCGTCCTGGCCTTGTGCGCCGGGGCGGAGTCTTGCTGGAAGACGTGGGGGCGTCCGTTGGCGATCCTGTGTTTGTGTTTTGGGGGAGGCAATTGATCATGGAGATGTAACATACTGCCCAACTTTTCATCGTGAGGATAGCACACGAATAAACACGTTTTTTCCAAGTGTCGGATTTACCTGCAACGCCCTGTATGTGACAGAAAGCATGATTATGACTAACTCTAGCAAGTTTTAGCTAAATATCTTCAAAAATGGCCAAGTTATACGCATTATTGCAAAAAATTCACAATTATTAATTTTTCAAATCAATTTTTCAGTACGTATTTGACATCGTACACCAATATAAATGGCACCATCGTGTTCCTGAGCTCAAACTGCATCCAATAGACACCTTTTTTGTTGAAAAATTTTAACTTCAAAAATTTGACCTTTTTTGACCTGAAAGTGACCTGACCTAAGCTAAATTCGACTCAAAATGACCTTGAATGACACAGACGACATCAAATTCGAAATCTATGGCCTAAATGGACCATAAAACATGTGTCACGTGACCGACGCATGATATAATATTTTCGTGACCTGTGATGACCTGACCCTGACCTGAAAATCAAAGTGCAAGTTTGGTACCCTCAAGGTATCTAGAGCATCTGTTCACGAGTGTGGAAACCAAAAATGAGCCTGATCTGACTTGTAAGACGGCGGCCAGAGCCCAAAATGTGAACAAGCCAAAGTGCTAATAATTTTTACTTTGACCTGACCTGTGACGTCATCGGTGACCTCGAGGTCAATGAAATTAGGTTTCGCTCGACAGTTTTTCCGGGGCTATCAGACGCCGTTTGAATTTTGACGATCGGCCCAGTAGTTTCGGAGTTAGGAGGGGGGGGCTACGAATAGCCCCCCCCCCCAGTAGGGCGTGTTATACACAGACCCCAGTGGGGCGCGGGGTAAGGGCGGGTAAGAGTACGCGGGCGATAAGAGTACGCATCAGCTGTTTCGGTTGCTTAGCAACGCGGGTTTGTCGAGTTCATGAAGTGACATGAAGCCGCCAGTACGTGCATGTCACCAACGGAACGTGGGCGTTGAGCGGCGACGCTGTTGAGTTTAAGGCGATGAATATTATTTTCGAGCGTTATGATATTATTATGATATGGTACAATAATTTTGATACTTGGCAGTTGAGATAAGGTACATTTCCGTGATTGTTGTGGGAAACTTGTGAGGTTATCTGGGGAAATACTGTACAGTGCAATATTCTGTTTGCGAAGTTTTGCACAACGTTTCGGGGTTGTTTTGTGCGCGAATTGCATGTACGGTAAGAGGACGCACTGTTCAGGAGGGTAAGAGTACGCAGAATTATACATTAAATCGACTATACAGAAATATAGAATTATTAATCTTTCGCTCAATGACGTTTGATTTGTAGGTATATCATCAATGGAGCACTGTGATGCAGATGCGTACCCGAAATTCTTCCAAATACGAGTTATTCTCCTTTTTGATCGTGCATTTTTTTCAGAAACACACGACATGATTATTTCCTGATTTATAGACTTGAAAGATTTATTTTGTTTTTCTTTTTGGATACTAGAATTAACTTAAATGCCTTCTGAGTTTGAAGTTAAGCATTTGGACAGTGCAAGCTGCATAGGTGTGTGTTCATATGCTTGCGTACTCCACCCGCCTGGCGTGCGTACTCTTACACACCCCATATGGTAAGAGTACGCAAGTGCAACGGTTCAGAAAATTTCAGTTTTAGACCACTTCCATTTACGCTGAAGGATCGTTGCCCCATGGGTTGATGGCTAATTCAATGAACTTTAATATTCCCTATTTGCGATTTCTTTCCTTCAAATATTAAACAAATGAGAGCAAGAAATCCACTAAGTGCGTACTCTTATACGACTTCACCCTATCCTATTTTTGGTAGAAGGGATGCTGCTACCCTATAAAAATTACCGCAAGACAATCGCTCAAGCGGCTGCTGAGATATGAGCCTCTCAAAATCACTACTTTTGCAAAACAGCTTGAACACCCTTGACTTTTCACGTGGCACGTGCCACGACGGTCACTGAGATGTATCAAAAGTGGTCAATTACGGGGTAGAAGGGATGGGGCTACCCAGTAAAAAAGACCGCAGGCCAATCGGTCCAGCGGTTGCTGAGATATAAGCCTCTCAAAAGCGTTACAGGCCGGGCCGGGCCGGGCCGGGCCGCTCATACTGAGATTTTTCCCTTATATTGAAAAGACTCAATTCGCTCGCTGCGCTCGCTCGCTCGTAACAAAAAAAGAGCGACATGGTCGGTCTCATAAACCAAAATTGCCACGGACCTCCCTCTCACAACCCCCCTCCCTTCACTCTCTGCCTTGGAAATGATTCAGAGAAAACCATAGATGTCAGCGCCGGCAGCAGCCGGACGGTGGCGGTATTCCGCGGACCTACCGGTGGATGTCAGCGCCGGCAGTAGCCGGACGGTGGCGGTATTCCGCGGACCTACCGGTGGATGTCACTTGTCAGCGCCGGCAGCAGCCGGACGGTGGCGTATTTAGCGGACCTACCAGTGGATGTCAGCGCCGGCAGCAGCCGGACGGTGGCGGTATTCCGCGGACCTACCGGACGGTGGCGGTGTTCCGCGGACCTACCGGTGGATGTCAGCACCGGCAGTAGCCGAACGGTGGCGGTATTCCGCGGACCTACCGGACGGTGGCGGTGTTCCGCGGACCTACCGGTGGATGTCAGCCTGCGCCGGCAGCAGTAACGGCCGGTGGCGTATTTAGCGGACCTACCGGTGGATGTCAGCGCCGGCAGCAGCCGGACGGTGGCGTTGTTGAGCGCCACAGTCAGCTGGGTGAGCTGGTGCAGGTGCTCGGTGGACTGCGGCGTCCGGGCGCGATCGACACGAGACCGGCCGATATGGATCTGCGGACAAAATACCATCTCAAGGTCGCGATTCATTGACTGAAGATAGAAAGTGAACATAAATAAAGCAGTAAAAAGAGAAACAAAACATAAGTGCATGTCGTAACCCGCTCTAACGTCACGGGATAAAACAAAACGTTTGAAGTTCGTAACGTGGTCGAGTGTTCCACTCTCCCCACACAACAAAGTAGGTGATGAAACCGGCCTCCAGCACCGAACGGGGAGCGCGCGCCTATCCCTCAGCGACACAGTGCCTCGGTTCTCCCCCTCTCCCTCTCCTCTTACCGCTCTGGAGAGCCGGCTGACACGCCCCCTCCCCGGCCCTGGAGAGCCGGCTGACACGCCCCCTCCCCGGTCCCGGGGAGCCGGTTGACGCGTCCCTCTCCTCCCCCTCTTACCGCTCTGGAGAGCCGGTTGACGCGGTGCGTGGAGAGCTGGTCGTTGTCGGCCAGCCGCAGCAGCCGCTGCAGCAGCTCGGAGGGCACCGGCCGGCCGCCGTACGCCACCAGGAACGAGGCCAGCTCCACCAGCCGGTTGGTGCTCACCACCGCGCGGCAGTGCAGCTCCAGGCGCCGGCCCAGCTCGGCCTCCAGCTCCGGCAGACCGCAGCTGGGCGACAGCTGCAAACGGACTGGGAGGGTTACACAATGACCGTGGACAGCAGCAAACGGACGGACAGGGGTAGACTAAACGCTGAAGCAGACTCTTTTCGCATTAAGGAAATCGCAGCGCGAGAACCGATTCAAATACATTATAATTCTCGCCGCATCAATGGCATGCGTGAGGTAGGTACGCGCGATTGATGCGAGCGTGCTTCCATGTATTAGAATAGGCTCTCGCACGCGATTTGCTGACTGCAGAAAGAGTCTGTTTCAGGCTTTACGTGCATCTGCCGAACTGGCAGGATAACGGACTAGTGGATAGGTACGAATTACGGACGGGGAGCGTAATGAGCTCCCCCCCCCCCCCAGCTTTTATGAAAAGTGTTAGCTGCAACACTACCACTATCCCGTTCCGTGGCTCCACCCGGGGTATCCTGAACCGGGTTTCCACCGACCTGCGCCATGTGGCTGAAGTAGGCCAGCGCGTGCCGCCGGGTGACGCTCTGCTCAGAGACGATCCAGGCGTCGGGCCGGTGCAGGGTGCGCAGGAACAGCTGCCAGAGCCGGCGGTGCTCGGCCGGCCGCTGCGGCCGCACCTCCGACAGCAGCTGGCGCGCGCGCTGCAGCTCCGTCAGCAGACGGATCCGGGACGCCTTGTCGGCCAGCGGCTCCGGCGCGTCCAGCCGGTCCTCGAGTCCCTGCAGCGAGTCCCTGCCCAGAGACAGGCCCACCGAGTCACACTGCGGTACGGGGTGGAACCGACCGGGTCTACGTCTACGTGACGGATATATGCAAATATGATTTTCAAAGAAGGGAAATTCAAATTCAAAGGCGGGAACCGAACGCCTGTCTGGTCTAAGACAGAGCTAGTGAAATTATCGTTGTCATGGTTTGCACACTCAACAGCTGTAATACGGTGAATACCTAACATATGTATAGGTAGCCAACGGGGTCACAGGAGTAGCAGCTGGTGCGGCCGGATCCCTCTCTGGCGCAGCGGCGCGGCCACTCACCGGGCGGTCCGCAGGATGCTGTCCCGCAGCCACTCACCGGGCGGTCCGCAGCAGGCTGTCCCGCAGCCACTCGGGAAAGATGCGGCTGGGAGCGGCCGTGTCGAGCAGGCGCAGCTGGGCCAGCTCGGCCGGTTCCTGGGAGAGCAGCGCCACCGCCCGCTCGGCCAGCAGCCGCTCCACGGCCGGGGACGCCTCGCGGAAGCGCAGCACCGCCTGCCCCAGCTGGCCGGTGACGGCGGCCGGCGGCCGCGGCTCGGCGCGCACGTACAGCGACGCCAGGTCGCGGCAGACCAGCGCCAGCCAGTGGCGCAGGCCGCGCGAGTTCAGCACCTTGAACAGCTTGAACACCGAGTCGACGTCGTCCGGCCCGACGTCGCGCTCGGCGATGAAGCGCCTCACCAGGTCCATGAAGCGGCGCTCGCCGTCCACCGAGACGTAGCTGAGAGCGCTGTGCAGCGCCGTGGCCAGCAGGCGCAGCTCGTGCCACGAGGCGCACGTGGCCGTATAGTGCGCCAGCGCGCGCAGGTAGGGTTGCACCAAGCGCGGCGGCCACGGCCGGGTCGAGTCGTGCAGCTGGAGACAGACGCCGAGTCGGCTGAGCGCCGTAAGCGAGAGGCGCGGCAGGCGGGCCGTGCACAGCTCCTCCAGCCGCGCCTGGGCCGCCTGCCAGTCGGGGCCCTCCAGACGCACCACACTGCAGGCGAGCAAACCATCAGTCACAGACCATGTCACCACACTGCTACTGGAGAACAGCAGCAGGCTACAAAAACATCAAAATTATTCTCGCATCAAACCCGCAGGTACTTATCCTATTAAACACTCAGCCTTTGGAATAGCTAACCTGATCTCAACATCCAGTGGATCCACAGAGGGCCACTGACCTGTAGAGGGCACAGACAAGTGCCAAGTCATCACAAGAGTCTGCCTGGCGCAGCAGCTCGTCCATCAGGCGGGTGTAGTCATCCGCAGGCAGCGAGCCAGGCTCCTCGTCGAGTTTGTGCAAGTCCCAGAGAGACACTACAGCCTGGCAGAGGTGGCGCGGGTCCGTGGACTCCCCCAGCACCACAAACACATTATCCACAGAGGTTGTCCTGTCAGATACCAGAATGCACATTATTTGTCAGGCCACAACTTATATGAAAATAAACTTAATGCTTGAAGCAAAAACTCAGAAGGGAAAAACAAGATAATGTTGTAACAAAATGGTACACCAGACATTCAAAGGCTTGAAAACATTCTATTTCTAATGCTTCATACAATTGATCTATGGGTAAAATCAAGCTTAAGCTGCTAAGTAGTTACTAGTTACACTTCTTAAATCCACTGCAATGTTTCATACATCCAGCTGCAGATTAACTGACCTTCCCATTGCCCTAAGTACAGGGTCATCTGAGTCTGGGTAGAGCTGAAGCCGTACATTGTCTGGCTCATCAGCCTCATCCAGCAGACTGCCAGAGTCATCCGTCTCATTGTCCGAGAATGGCCGGTACGGAGAGTGCTGGCAGGAATGCACCTTGTGTGTGCACAGATGTCGTTCAACCTGAAAGTCTACAATAGCATCTTTATTGGTTGCAGGTTCTTATTGTAGGAATGCAACATATTGTGAATGATTGGGTAGGTACCTACTCAGCTCATCTCAAATTAACACATCAAGATGCTTGGAGTCACAATTTACAAACTGAAATCAATACAAAAAGGATTAAAATGGTGGATGACATGGTTTCAGTTATCACAAAACTATGATTGAGCAGTCTGACACTTTTCTGGTATGATTGTTTTCTATTAAGAATCATAACTTTCTCACCTTTGAATTTTGATGCCCCTACAAAGTCAAATTCTGATTTCAGTTTCAAGTAAGAGAGTTGACAGGCATTTATTCGACGGAATCCTGGATGGTATCTTCCCTTAGGTCTACTTGTTACCCGTAAAACACGCATAACGTTCATCTCTTAGTAGCCCAAAATTTTACTGAAGTGCCATCCTACTGATACTGATACTGAATCACAGTGGATAGAAATATAATTAATCATATCGAAAGCAAGGTGTATTTACATGTGACAGACGTTTGTGGCGGGTTGCATACAATTCGCGTTCAAAGTTTCTTCTACGAGCAGCATCAACAGTACCACGAGAACTGAGCAATCAGCGCTCGTAGGAGCATGGCGCTGATTGGCCCAACGCATCCTCTGCGGGCAGCATTTGCATTGAACGAATAAATGAATAAATGAATGAATGAATGAATGCAGTGGCGGCGGAAGCAGGGGGGCAAGGGGGGCAGCTGCACCCTAAAGCTATGAAAAGGGGCGCCTCGAAAATCTGTAGAGAAGGCAGGAAGTTAAGAGGTGCGGCAGCCATAAAGCTGAGCAGTGCGACACCGCAACTGATAAAGGCACCTGTGACACGAAGAGGGTGGCAATGACGTGGGAAAAGTATCTTTTGATATGCTGAAGAGTGGAGGGCATCCTTATCTGACTTACCTGAAACAAAGGCAGATGCTGCCGACCCTGTCGAATATAATCTTGCCAGGCGATAAAGGCTAGGAGGGCGCAGCCACTCAAGAAGCGCGCCATGCGGAAGAGGGGCGCCAGCATGCGAAAGAGGGGCGCCTGTGTGTGGGACGAAAAAGAAACATTTATGGAGACGTCTTTGAAGGCGATAGCCTGCGAACGCCAACACGAACATATGAGAGCTTATAGCGCTGCAGGCTCCATGCGACAAAAAGGCAGAACTCGGCCTGATGGCCGATATGCGAGAGGAAATTAGTTTGTGTAACATTTATTGGGGGCGGTTTGCCGTTTACAACATATGAATGTTAAGGGAGGTCCGAGATTGGGGCCTGTAAAATTGCACTGTCCGTATGGGCGGTTACACCCCTAGTGCTAGGGCGTATTTTGCGTTTTTTTTTTACTGGGGAGATGATTATGACCAGGAATAGCACTCTGCAAACTTCTATGGGCGCCTGTATAGGGGCGAAACTGATTTTCCAGTGCAGGGACGGCCATCGGCATTGTGGGGCGGCATTCATTCCACTGGGGCGTCTGCCAGTGTTGAAGGGCGGTATTCATTTCAATGGGGCGCCCGTTGGTGTTGAAGGGCGACATGTATCACCTGGGGCGCCTATCGGAGATTGGGGCGGCATTAATTTCACTGAGGCGCCTATCGGCGTTGACGGGTGGTATTTATTCATCCGGGGCGCTTATCGGTGGTATAGGCCGGCATTCGCTTCACTGAGGTGCCTATCGTTGTTTTAACCCTCGCCCATGTAGGGGGGGGGGGTTGGTGCAACCCCCCCCCTGAGGTTTTTCTTAGCTACACGCCGAACCGTTTCAGATAGCTTGCTCAAATTTTCAGTACCCTTTGGGGCATCCTTTGCGCAACTTTTGGTATTTTTTTGTCAAGGTCATGTCAGGTCACGGAGTTATGACGTCATAAAGGGAACAACCTCCGGCCAGATTTACGCTAAATTGGAGATTGCTTCACATTGGTATAAATGCCGATTGACCTGACACACTAATGGATTGTTTTAGAATCACAACTGGCTGATTTGACATTGGCACAATGTCCGTTGACATTTTGAAGGTTACTAAAGGTCAAGGTAAGGTCAGTGACCTCGGTTGACCTGTAATGACTTCTTGCACTTGTATGCCTTTTCGGGGTATTTTGATGCCCTGAATTCGAATTTGCTGTCCATTTCAGGCATCGTCGATTGTTCCTTGTAGTTCATTTTGGGTCAGGGTCAGGTCAGTGACGTCACACGCCTGACGTGACCCAATGCACAAATGACCTTGCAGACTTCCGATGCTCCCAACGCATCATTTTTAGAGTTATGACATCGAAATACACACCAAAAGATAGAGAATTAATCAAGGATCACGATAGTGAAGGTTTTAAGTCGATATCTCTTACCGTTTTGCCGCAATCGGCGCGGAAATCTGAAAAAGTTAGATTTTTCCGAAAATTTGACCTGTGACCGGTCATAAGTAGGTCAAATGTTGACCTAGGACCAAAAAATATACCACCAATCGCGAGATCTCGTTGAGAGCAATCCGTTGGTCTTTTCCGCTAAGCTCTACGACGCTCCGTTTTCAAACGCCAGGGGGGGTCGCACCAACCCCCCCCCCCTGCATGGGCGAAGGTGGCAAAACACCGTTTACGGGCGAGGGTTAAGGCGGCAGTAAATCCACTGGTGTCTGGGGCGTCTACCGGCGTCGAAAGGCGACATTCATAATTCATTTCACTGGGAGGCATATTGGTGTTGATGTGTAACATTCATTCTCCTGGGGCGCCCGGCAATGGTAAGGGGCGCCCAGCGGGAAGGGGCGCTTCAATATCGTTTGCACCCCTATCCTAGAATACCTTCCGCCGCCACTGAATGAATGAATTATATCTATGGGATGAATGAGTGAGCGAATGAATGAGTGAATAAATGAACGAGACCGAGATGCAAGTTCTTGGTAACCAAAACATGCACACTGACATAACCAAGCTAACCTAGCCCAGCCTATTTCTAGCCTTAGGGCCTGTTCCAGCGCCTCCAGTAGAAATTCTTGACTGGAGGCTCTACCAGAAGTTTTACTGGAGTCGCTGGAACGCAATCTGGAGATTTCAGGGCCCTGTTCATGAACCCCGGCGGTCGCTGCGGCCGCTGCGGTCGCTGCGGCCAGCCGGGTTGTTACGTCACAAAAAGGGGCGGGGCTCATGTAGTATGACGAATGTATGACGTCATCTTGCTGCGGCCGCTGCGATCTCTGCGGCCGCAATCCAGCGACCGCCGAGCCTCAAGAAAACTAATTGCACTGAACTTGGCGCACTGAAGTCAAATAGGCGCAGGCCGTGTTGTCATGGAGACGATTTTGTAAACAAATTATCTACCGGTGTGCTTCAGTTGTAAACAATTGTCGGAAACTATTTCGGCAGCAGACGCTGTTCATGGAACGCTGCTGCGGCCGAGTGAGTGATGACGTTTCAAAAAATGGGCGGAGCTTAGAGCCTGCGGCTGGCCGCAGCGGCCGCAGACTTCATGAACAGGGCCCTGGAGATTGGTGTCACGGAATGAATATGGTACACTCTTGCAAAACAAAATTTGTGTTTAATTTTAGTAAGAAAGATTTACAAAATTATAATAATCTAATTTTCTTTACATTCAAATTGTAAAATTACCAGTCAAAAGCCATTTGTTTACAATCATAATTGTCACATGTGCGCCATAATTGTAGACCAGAGCCTCCAGAGAAATTGGGACCTCTCAACTCTCTGGAGGCTACTGGAGGTTTCTGGAGCTTTGGCGAGAGCTTTCTGGAGCTTTCTGGAGGCGCTGGAACGCTCTCTGGAGGATTCTAGAGCTTTCTGGAGGTTTCTGGAGGTTTCTGGAGGCGCTGGAACAGGCCCTTAGTCTAGCCTGGACCTTACTTGTTTGAACTTAGAAGCGAGACGTATCATTTCAATGAATAGGAATTGAAAATGATTGTCTGAATTTGGCATTTCAGCGAACAAGTTTCTGGCGGTATTAAAGAAGTACAGGCACTGCTATGGTACAGGGTGACACAAAAAAAGCGGTCATCACCAAAATTCCAATAACTTCGGAAATTTTATTCAGATCATCACCAAACTTCGGCCACTTTAGGTCACACCTATGTAGCAGACATCCACCAAGTTTCAAGTCTTCACTACGAATACTTTTAGTACAGTGTGTGTTTTACGGACGCTCCACAATGTGCTCCGGGTGAGCGCCCCGGCGCTGCAGGGCGTAGGCACACCTGCATCCGGCGGGCAAAGTTGCCGATAACCCGATAATAATAACGTTTCAGGGGTAGCACACCCATGAGCACTGTCTCCAGAGGCCATTGCACTCTGTAAAGTGCACAGCCATCGGGTTATCGACAACTTTGCCCGCCGGATGCAAGTGTGCCTACGCCCTGCAGCGCCGTGGCGCTCACCTGGAGCACATTATGGAGCGTCAGTAAAACACACACTGTACTAAAAGTATTCGTAGTGAAGACTTGAAACTTGGTGGATGTATGCTACATAGGTGTGACCTTAAGTGGCCGAAGTTTGGTGCTGATCTGAATAAAACTTCCGAAGTTATTCGAAATTTGGTGATGACCGTTTTTTTTTGTGTCACCCTGTACTATGTTGTTCGGTACAGCTTGAATTGTGACGTCTTGTATATGATTGTGAGTGTTTTTTTTCTTTTTTAACAAACGCCCGAAAAATTTAATTACGGAATAAATCGTTCCCCAATGAAATTCATGCCAGCGTGATCGCTTGCCCGCGTCAGGCCCGCGTGCACCGCGAAAACCCAAACACGCCCGCCGCGCCAGCAGCCGGCCTGTGGGGCTCGTCACGTCCGGCGGCAGAGGCGGCAGCTGGCGGGCCGGGTTTGTTTACACGGGCACGTTCCGGGTCGGTCCCAGCCTCCGCTCCCGGATCCCACGGGGGGGGGGGGGGGCTCCGGAGCGGGTCACAGGCACGCGGAGCTCGCTGCCGACCCAGCGGAGCGCGGAGAACGCCATTGGGGGCAGCCCACGGATAGAGGGTATGGTATGGCAGCTGATGTCCCGGGGGTAGTCCGTACATTGGCGGCACGACTCGGTGTCCCAGCGCACTGACGTCACGAACAACACCCTCTTATCAAATTTTCAGCGTCGATTCGCAACTCTCAGTACCAGATTTCAACAACCACCCTATGTCCAGGGAAATGTAACCAATTACCTACCTAGTTCCACACGGCGATCCTTTCGGAAAGATGTCCCTTTTTCATATAAACTTTATTTGCTCAAGTCAAACGGTATAAACACTCTGGCGGTAATAGTACGTTGTGAGGACTCGATTGCCCACGCAAGACACACTAAACAGTAGACCAAGTTGAACATAAGCATTCACAGCAGCACATGCATGTTAAGAACAGCCATTTAAGTATTTTTCGCGCTAGGAAATCGAACAGTGCTGGCTAACGCTAAAAGCCCCCTACGCAACGACTAGCAGTTGAGAACCTGATTCACATGTGATAAACGCTTCTCACTCTACGCACCAATAGTAACACGAATCAGTTGAAAAAATAAGCAAGTAAACATGCATATTTCATAAGCTCAATATTAACCTGTGCGGCATCTGCAGATGTCTAAAACTCGTCGTGTTTGTAAAGAGCCTCGCCGAACTCGGTGGCCTGTGAGCCGACGAACACGTCGTACTTGTTGAGCACCTCCTCCTTGGTCAGCTCGCCGTTCTGGTCCGTGTCCGACTCGAGAATCAGGTGTTTGGCCTCGGCCAGCGAGTGGTCGTAATCAGGAGGGATGATCCACGCCGATATCTGAGCACAGCAGAGCGCGACGTTACCATAAATAAAAACAGACTATTACTGTGGCCGATGTCTTGCCTTTTTAACAAAGTTTCTTCGTTTGTTTGTTAATTGGGGCTTTAGGGCGCGCCGACTAACAAATTTTCTTTTGAAATTTATAAAAATAATAAATCATAAATGAAAGAACACATCTCTCAATCCGCTTTACAACGAATCGGCTTTGTTACAGAGCGATCACGGTGTAGTTATCTCGAATGTCAGATATTTTTACACATCAATATTTGATGTTTGACGACACCAGCAATGTACTTACGGATGACTTTAACTATGCATGCAATGCGAGGCATATTATATCAAACACGACGTCACCAATGATGTAACACTCTGAGACTGGCATACCTCTTCCTTGTCGAGGTATCCGTTTCCGTCCTTGTCGCGGTAGTTTTTGAACTGCTCGCGCTCCTTCTGTACCCACTCTGGCTCCTCCCCGCCCCCCGCGGCGTCGAACATATCGCCTGCACACAGTCCACACAGTCAGTAATTGAGTACCTACACAAAAACAGAGAAGTCACAAAATATCCGGACCGTTAGGAAGAGACGGGCTAAGTTAATGTTAATGCCATCAGAATCGTTGTGTACAAACGTGCGGCGACCTTTTCCCGAGACATAGTGCGACCTTTCGGAGTAACTTACTTACGAAGATGAGAGCAAACCCTTCAGGCACTTTTTCCTACGGAATATAAATGCTGTTGGAAAACAATAAGTACAGTTCTCACCGATGTACTCGTCCTCTGTGATTCTCCCGTCCTTGTTCTTGTCGATGTCCTCCATGGTTTCAATAACGACTATCTCTTTCATGTGGTCTACCTCTTCGGGATGAAGAAAGTGAGCGAACTCCTCGCGCGACAGATTGCCATCGCCGTCCTGGTGACAGCAATCCACTCATCAATGCTTGCAGGCCAGTGTCATTTATCCGTCTAGCAGTGCTTTCGTTGATTCCTAATCAACTATGAAATAAAAAAAGAATAATAATTATGGGTAAGTAGAACGCAGATACGTTTAATTTCACGGAGCTTTGCTCCGCACCCGTTACATTATCATATTTCATATTTTGCATCTTTAGATTCAAAAAAAAATTGTCCACTTTAAGGGGGAACCTACATACATTTCGAGTGAACTACCGACAGGCGACAATAGTAAACTTCGAAATCCACATTCTGCAATCAGATCCATTTAGCATCCGCCCCCATGTAGCCGAGCCGTAATCGGGCATAAGTGGGCAGTGGGCACCGTCCCACATAATTGCAGCTTCGTTACTCGTTCCTCCCTTCCAGCAAAACATGACTTTCGTCAGTCGTTCTCCATTTATTTGCGTAAAATAAAAGAAAGTTATATCTTAACCCGCGCGGGGCTGGGGGGGGGGGTAAATTTTACCCCCCCCCCCTCGCGAATTTTTGCAATATCTCAAATATATAATGAAACGAGGCCCTGGGCCTCGTTTCATAAAAGGAATTACTTACGGCGTTCCGTCAATTTGGCGTATTTGATGCCAATTCGGTTTCATAAAGCTGGAGACCGGAGTAATTCACACCATCGAAATTACGGAGCTTCATTTACGGCAAATTCTCGATTCCGGACCAATTGATGCCATTTGGGTTTCATAAAACGACGTAACTAACGCCAAATATTTTATCAAGTTCTTGATATGAGTGGTGTAAACTACGCACAAAAATGTTGCGTGAATATGAATTAATGTGAAGATTCGAAGCTAATTTTTAATATATTTTATAATGTTGAGCCCGGTGAGGAAGAAAGAACAGCCCAAATGAGAAAAAGAAACTGCAAATCTTCTGTACCAGTCGCTTTTTGTGGCCACTATCGGAATTTTGTTTATTCGCCGCGCCGCGCCGCTTTCGTAGTTAGACACTTCTGCTTAGCTGGCTTTCTGCTGTTTTCAATATATTGATTTAAAGGAAATAGTTCACTTTTAACATGGGGTTTTGAACTGGAATAGCAGTTTCGTAGCTTGAGCTGAGACTAGCACAAATCAGGAGCGTTTACGGCTCAACGATCACCCTAGACGAAGATATTGCATTTCTCGTTCCGAAAAGAGTGCCTTGCAGTCTGCAGAGGAATGCGTGCCTTGCACAGGAATGCAGCCACGTCATCGTCAGCCAATCAGCATGCTGCTTACAGCCTATGCAGTATGCGTAGGTTTGAATCACGCGATATGATTGGTCAACGCGCAATAAGCTTCCGCCTCAAACATTATTTTACATAGAATATAGTTCGTCCTATATTAAAATAAAGAAAATAATTGTTTTTACAAAAAGGTTTTACTTTCTTTCATGATCATTTTGAGCATAAAAAATCATAAATCAATAGCAAAATACTAATTTCAGGAAAGTGAACTGTTTCCTTTAATAAAGGATGGTCATCAGTATCATTTTTTTCATAAATAATTTTTTAAGATTTAAGTTCAACATTAATTGTTTTATAATTTCTCGCAAAAAATAAGTGTTGACATGAAATTGTAATTTGTAGGACGCTTGATAAATTACAGCAACTACGCAAATGTGCTTAGTTACGGAGGTGTAAACAATTCCAGTTGTGGTTTTGTGAAACGGCTTCATTTGCGCTCCGTAGTTTGAAAGGGTGTGAATTACGGAAAGGTGTAAGTTACGGCAGAGCTTTATGAAACGAGGCCCTGGTGTCAAATTGATGCAGCCTACTGAAAGTTTCGCGTCGATAGGTCTGGCGGCTTAGAAGTTATTGCAGAAAAACGAGAGGGGGGCGGGGGCTATGAATACCCCCCCTCACGTGGGGCGCGGGTTAACGAGCCACCACTGATGTGGCATAAGTAATTAGGTCCGTTGCACTTTTTAAAATGTAGCCAGCTCGTTCCTGAAATGTAACACCGTTCCGTAAGGGAGGGAGGAGAAGACCGAGCCCAACTGCCCAGCTATGGGTTTGGCAATGACTCGCCCCAAACACTGTGCTCTTGGCTTACCGCGTCGGCCGTCCTCCACCTCCTGTGGTCGCGCTCAATCATCTTTTTGTAGCTGTCCCCGTCCTCGTCCTCTTGGTCGTTCGAGTCGTCGGTGAAGCCGTAGACGGACTTTTTGTAGTCCTCCCACGTGATGTGGTCCTTGTCGTTAGTGGTGTGCGCCTGCCGCAACAGCAGAACAGAACGTTGTCGGAACTGACACTAGCTTTGTTATTCGAAACGGTGAACTAAAACCTGGTTGCGGAATACCACTCAAAAAGCATTACAGATTTAGCAATTCAGGTAAGCGTGCAGACTGCAGAGTATCTCCGTTGAAAAGTTTAGTCAGCATTTTCAATAGGAGGAATTTATCTATAAAACCAGTATAACGCCTTTTGGGGCGACTAACGGAGCGAGCGAGAGGGTGAGCCTTGCACGTGCGAAATTTCGAGGGGGTACGGCCCTCCAGGTATTAACCCTCGCCCATGTAGGGGGGGGGGGTTGGTGCACCCCTCCCCCCCCCCTGAGGTTTTTCTTAGCTACACGCCGAACCGTTTCAGATAGCCTGCTCAAATTTTCAGTACCCTATGGGGCATCCTTTGCGCAACTTTTGGTTTTTTTTGTCAAGGTCATGTCAGGTCACGGAGTTATGACGTCATAAAGGGAACAACCTCCGGCCAGATTTACGCTAAATTGGAGATTGCTTCACATTGGTATAAATGCCGACTGACCTGACACAGTGACGGATTGTTTTAGAATCATAACTGGCTGATTTGACATTGGCACAATGTCCGTTGACCTTTTCAAGGTTACTAAAGGTCAAGGTCAGGTCAGTGACCTCGGTTGACCTGTAATGACTTCTTGCACTTGTATGCCTTTTCGGGGTATTTTGATGCCCTGAATTCGAATTTGCTATCCATTTCAGGCATCGTCGGTTGTTTCTTGTTGTTCATTTTGGGTCAGGGTCAGGTCAGTGACGTCACACGCCTGACGTGACCCAATGCACAAATGACCTTGCAGACTTCCGATGCTCCCAACGCATCATTTTTTTTTAGTTATGACATCGAAATACACACCAAACGATAGAGAATTGATCAAGGATCACGATAGTGAAGGTTTCAAGTCGATATCTCTTACCGTTTTGCCGCAATCGGCGCGGAGATCTGAAAAAGTTAGATTTTTCCGAAAATTTGACCTTTCACCGGTCATACGTAGGTCAAATGTTGACCTAGGACCAAAAAAATATACCACCAATCGCGAGATCTCGTTGAGAGCAATCCGTTGCTCTTTTCCGCTAAGCTCTACGACGCTCCGTTTTCAAACACCAGGGGGGTCGCACCAACCCCCCCCCCTGCATGGGCGAAGGTGGCAAAACACCGTTTACGGGCGAGGGTTAACCCTCGCCCTGGCAGGGCATTTTTCATAACACGGCCTGGCAGGGGGGGGGGTCAATACGACCCCCCCCCCCCTCGCGATTGGCTCCTATGGCACCTAGAAACACCAAATTCGGTAGGTAGGTGGGCCCCCCTGGAGTTCTCGCCCCTGTGCAAATTTGGTTGCTCTAGGTCAATATTTAGGGGGGTTTTGGGGGTATAAATGTAAAAATTTCGCTAAAAACAGGTCAAAAGTTTTTCGCTTATAACTTTTGATCTAATTAAGATAGAGCAAAAAGAAAAGCACCAGTGAACTCAGCACGTCAAGGCGCGTCGAATGATATACGTTTTAGCTTGCTTAAGTGTACTTAAAGTTTTCCTTAAATTTTAAGTAAACTTAAATTAATAAATTAAGTTAAAGTTGACCAAATTGCATCATATCGCATATCATTCGATTCGGCTGATCACCAGGAACACAATGGTACCATTTTTAAGCTCTAGCGTCATTATGTGCCAAGTTATTGGCAAAAACGTCATTTGACCTCAGTTGACCTCATTTGACCTGACCCATGGATAAGTACACCAAACAAAGAAGCACCAAGTGACCTGCTGTTGAGTACTGTGGTTTCAAAGCACAAAAGTGATAGAACGAAGCGGATATCTCCAGTATTTTCCGAATTTAGTATTTTCCCATAGGCTTAACATTACGACGTAATGACCTCTAACTGACCTCAGGTCAGTGACCTCAAACCCGAACTATATGTTATACAACTCGGTGAAATTAGCACATCCTGAAAGTTTGAAGGAAATCAGTACAAAACTGTGAGTTGGACAGGTGCAAAAAGAAATTTGAAATTTGACCATGACCTTGTACCGGTTTTTCTGACCTGGTGACCTGACCTAAGGTCACACGGACCTGAAATTTTCAGGTCATATGTAAAAAGGTTGCCCCATAGGCTGTGCCAAATTTGGCGGCGCTGCGCGCCGCCGTTTTTACGCTATCTTCGAAAAACCTTAGGGGGGGGTCGCATCGACCCCCCCCCCTGCCAGGGCGAGGGTTAAGTGGTTGGTTGCCAACATCACAATAATCGATCTGCATTGATGAATACGTCTAATGGCTGTTGAAAACCACTGCCGAGATGTGTGCACGAACCCTCTTCTCATTTGTATTGAGTCATTTTACAGGAGTGTCTCTGTCATTTGAAGTTATTACACCAAAAGCACATAGGCTAACCAACCACTCTTTTGCTGGAGGGCCGTACCTCCAACTGACTTGTGCACGGCACCCTACCGGTCTCTAGCGATGTGCCAAATTTGAACGCAATCGGCCTAGTCGTTCTCGAGATCTGGGAGCGGCACCCTGCACGTGCGCACGTGCAAAATGGGTCCCAACTGACTTTTGCACGGCACCCTACTAACCGGTCCCTAACCATGTTCCAAATTTCAGCGCAATCGGTTCAGCCGTTCTCGAGATCTGGAATCGACCCCTGCACGTGCGCACGTGCAGCAGCACCCCAGCTGTGACACAGATATGCATGGCCTGGTGGGTGCCTACCTACATGCTAACTTTCAGCGCAATCGGCCCAGTAGTTACCGAGATATTGCAATTGTTACAAAGGCGACACCTCTTCGTTTTGCACGTGGCACGTGCATAAAGTGTTACCCACGTCCCACACGCATCGGGAATAGTCCAATATTTGGTAGAAGGAATGAAGGTGTCCTACAAAAATTGCCGCGTGTAAATCGGTCAAGGAGTTGCTGAGATATAAGCCTCGTAAAAGCGTCCCGAACGGTCGGCCGGCCGCTCATACTCAAATTTCCGTTAATCTATGGAAAGACTACGCTCGCTTCGCTCGCTCCGTAAAAACTGGTACCATCCACTACGCCTCGTGAAAACCAGCACGCTCGTTTGTATAAAAAAGATCCCTATCAATAAGGGGCATAACGGCAAAGAATAGTGCATAAAATCACAATTCATCCTCTTAAAGGTAGTGTGCCACCTTTGAAAGATTTCCCATTTTATTTTTCCTAGGATAAGAAGCTTCTGTTTTTACCTAATATCGCAAAAAAATCAAAAATGGGCCTGGAATAGTGCCTTTTTCGCCTAAAAGTTTATCGGTTTTTCGATATGTATAACAACTGTAGTGGGCTCACCTGCAAACAGGCGTCGGCAACAATCGCGAATGCGGCGCACATGTGACAATAAGCAAAGGTCATTATAGAGTTACGACGTACGGGAATGAGTTATCAGCTGTCTAATCGTAGACAACACAATGTCGAGCCTGAAACGGTAAGCCTGTATTGGTATTGTTTCTTTTATTTGGCTGTCGAACATTATTTATGGTTTGAAATATGATTTTATGTAAAATAATTGATATGAAAAAGCCGTCTCTTAACCCTCGCATGTGTAGGGGGGGGGGGGTCGGATGGACCCCCCCCCCATGGTTTTTCGCGAATAACTCGCGTAAAAAGCGGCCGATCGCGACGAAACTTTCAGTACCCTCGCATTGATCAATTTTACACCTACCCTGAAAATTTCATGACCCTGACCCTAATGACCTTTGACCTGTGACCTCTTTTCCGAGACCATGTTTGGCCGGAATCGCGATTTCGCGTATGTCGGCTCGCACTAGCCGCGTGTTTGCAAGCTTTTCGTGGTTTCAAACGTTCCAACATGTGATTTGATGTTACTCCCGTGTGTGTCAAGGTCACCTGAAGGTCAGGTCAGGTCATTGACCTTTGGTGACCTCGGGTGACCTCGGGTCACTTTTTCAAGTTTTACATGTTTCTAGGCTAGTTTTTGGAGCTGAATTCGAATTTAGCAACCATTTGAACATTTACGAAGTAGTTTTGGTGACTTCGTAACATGTTACGAAGCTGTCAGAGGCGGTTGACACGTACTACGAATACCCGTCACGACGCCTACTAGTTGGCCTGACCTGACCTGACCCGACCTGGTCTAAATGCTTCAAGACATCATCTGTGATCAAAACTAACACGATATTCGTGATCAGCACCCCGAAAAACCCCTTAGCAGCCACACTTTACGACTTTCTAACAGGTCCCGATTTTCCCGACTTTGGGTCATTGACCTGACCTGGAAGGTCAACCAATGACCTAGGACCTTAAAATTGGGTATCATCGGCTTCCGCTCGTCACGGGCAACACGCTCGTTTTTTCCGCGAAGCTCTAGCTCGATCAGGGGCCAAACGGCAAGGGGGGGTCCACCGACCCCCCCCCTACACATTAGAAGCTGGCAAACGCCGCACACATGCGAGGGTTAAGTTATGACCCCATTTCACCACACGCAAGTGGCAGAAATGACAATGATCAGCTGACGCATTTTTCTTGGCCGAAGTCAGAGCGCGCGGCCCGACGGACCACGTCGGTTGGACCCCCCCTTGCCGTTTGGCCCCTGATCGAGCTAGAGCTTCGCGGAAAAAACGAGCGTGTTGCCCGTGACGAGCGGAAGCCGATGATACCCAATTTTAAGGTCCTAGGTCATTGGTTGACCTTCCAGGTCAGGTCAATGACCCAAAGTCGGGAAAATCGGGACCTGTTAGAAAGTCGTAAAGTGTGGCTGCTAAGGGGTTTTTCGGGGTGCTGATCACGAATATCGTGTTAGTTTTGATCACAGATGATGTCTTGAAGCATTTAGACCAGGTCGGGTCAGGTCAGGTCAGGCCAACTAGTAGGCGTCGTGACGAGTATTCGTAGTACGTGTCAACCGCCTCTGACAGCTTCGTAACATGTTACGAAGTCACCAAAACTACTTCGTAAATGTTCAAATGGTTGCTAAATTCGAATTCAGCTCCAAAAACTAGCCTAGAAACATGTAAAACTTGAAAAAGTGACCCGAGGTCACCCGAGGTCACCAAAGGTCAATGACCTGACCTGACCTTCAGGTGACCTTGACACACACGGGAGTAACATCAAATCACATGTTGGAACGTTTGAAACCACGAAAAGCTTGCAAACACGCGGCTAGTGCGAGCCGACATACGCGAAATCGCGATTCCGGCCAAACATGGTCTCGGAAAAGAGGTCACAGGTCAAAGGTCATTAGGGTCAGGGTCATGAAATTTTCAGGGTAGGTGTAAAATTGATCAATGCGAGGGTACTGAAAGTTTCGTCGCGATCGGCCGCTTTTTACGCGAGTTATTCGCGAAAAACCATGGGGGGGGTCCATCCGACCCCCCCCCCCCCCTACACATGCGAGGGTTAAGAGACGGCTTTTTCATATCAATTATTTTACATAAAATCATATTTCAAACCATAAATAATGTTCGACAGCCAAATAAAAGAAACAATACCAATACAGGCTTACCGTTTCAGGCTCGACATTGTGTTGTCTACGATTAGACAGCTGATAACTCATTCCCGTACGTCGTAACTCTATAATGACCTTTGCTTATTGTCACATGTGCGCCGTATTCGCGATTGTTGCCGACGCCTGTTTGCAGGTGAGCCCACTACAGTTGTTATACATATCGAAAAACCGATAAACTTTTAGGCGAAAAAGGCACTATTCCAGGCCCATTTTTGATTTTTTTGCGATATTAGGTAAAAACAGAAGCTTCTTATCCTAGGAAAAATAAAATGGGAAATCTTTCAAAGGTGGCACACTACCTTTAAGAGGATGAATTGTGATTTTATGCACTATTCTTTGCCGTTATGCCCCTTATTGATAGGGATCTTTTTTATACAAACGAGCGTGCTGGTGGCTGCTAAGGGGTTTTTCGGGGTGCTGATCACGAATATCGTGTTAGTTTTGATCACAGATGATGTCTTGAAGCATTTAGACGCTGCTAAGGGGTTTTTCGGGGTGCTGATCACGAATATCGTGTTAGTTTTGATCACAGATGATGTCTTGAAGCATTTAGACCAGGTCGGGTCAGGTCAGGTCAGGCCAACTAGTAGGCGTCGTGACGGGTATTCGTAGTACGTGTCAACCGCCTCTGACAGCTTCGTAACATGTTACGAAGTCACCAAAACTACTTCGTAAATGTTCAAATGGTTGCTAAATTCGAATTCAGCTCCAAAAACTAGCCTAGAAACATGTAAAACTTGAAAAAGTGACCCGAGGTCACCCGAGGTCACCAAAGGTCAATGACCTGACCTGACCTTCAGGTGACCTTGACACACACGGGAGTAACATCAAATCACATGTTGGAACGTTTGAAACCACGAAAAGCTTGCAAACACGCGGCTAGTGCGAGCCGACATACGCGAAATCGCGATTCCGGCCAAACATGGTCTCGGAAAAGAGGTCACAGGTCAAAGGTCATTAGGGTCAGGGTCATGAAATTTTCAGGGTAGGTGTAAAATTGATCAATGCGAGGGTACTGAAAGTTTCGTCGCGATCGGCCGCTTTTTACGCGAGTTATTCGCGAAAAACCATGGGGGGGGGTCCATCCGACCCCCCCCCCCCCCTACACATGCGAGGGTTAAGAGACGGCTTTTTCATATCAATTATTTTACATAAAATCATATTTCAAACCATAAATAATGTTCGACAGCCAAATAAAAGAAACAATACCAATACAGGCTTACCGTTTCAGGCTCGACATTGTCTTGTCTACGATTAGACAGCTGATAACTCATTCCCGTACGTCGTAACTCTATAATGACCTTTGCTTATTGTCACATGTGCGCCGCATTCGCGATTGTTGCCGACGCCTGTTTGCAGGTGAGCCCACTACAGTTGTTATACATATCGAAAAACCGATAAACTTTTAGGCGAAAAAGGCACTATTCCAGGCCCATTTTTGATTTTTTTGCGATATTAGGTAAAAACAGAAGCTTCTTATCCTAGGAAAAATAAAATGGGAAATCTTTCAAAGGTGGCACACTACCTTTAAGAGGATGAATTGTGATTTTATGCACTATTCTTTGCCGTTATGCCCCTTATTGATAGGGATCTTTTTTATACAAACGAGCGTGCTGGTTTTCACGAGGCGTAGTGGATGGTACCAGTTTTTACGGAGCGAGCGAAGCGAGCGTAGTCTTGAGGTCTGCACCGGCCGGCTGCAGCCGCGGCTGGCTGCAGCCCCACGGCTGTGGGCCGGGGCGGCTGCAAATATCTCCAAGAACACGGCTACGGCTGTGGCCACGGCTGTGAGATTTCAAGCTCAATCTTAAGTACTCAAATATAAAATTTTAAATCCTTAATCTTACATTCTGATAAGCAGTCTAGCCTGTAAAAATCATGCAAAGGATGCCCAGCAACATTGAAAGTGGTGAAGCCTTTGAAAACCTGTAATGGTCTTACCATTTGCTGTAGGAAAGTTTGCACTCTGGTACAGAATACTAATTATAGGTACAAATTGTCCCTTCATCATCAAGAGCTTGACAGTTTCAGAAAATGCAACATGTTGCATTGTCAATCCCTCTCAAATCAATCTCACCTGGTCATTAGGAGAGCACCTTACAGCTATTGAAGACGAGCGTTCAGTAATTCTTTCAGTTAATAGAAAAAAAACCACGCCTAGGTAAAGGCAGGTAAAGGCTTCATTATATTATCTAAAATAACTCGTAGATATATTTCTGGATTTTCGGCAAGTCCAATTACATAATATAAAACTGGCGCTTTATGTTCTAACTGGTGTGTGAGTGACCGCTTACAGAAAATGCTGATCAACGAAGCCAATGGAATTATATTATAAGTGAGCATGAACCTTACTTACGGTTAATTCACATGATGGTGAAAACCCTGAACACGTAATTCACATGACGGTGAGATCCCTGAACACAATATTTCTTACGCGAGCTGTTAACTCTACTAAAAAAATGACGTCTTCTTCTGAAAATGTAAAAATTTGATGATTAATCTTTGTTTGAGAGCAAGTTTTTAACTGTATAGCATTATTATTTATTAATTATAATTTTTATGGCTGTTTATAGTGACACAAAACAATTAATTGCCACTTCTTTGCTATTGACGTCATTAAAAACTCAAGTATAATTTTTGATTGAAAGAGGCAATTGTGGCTCGAACGTCCTTGGGGATTTGAGCGAAGATCATTATTTGGAAAAATCAAAATAGATGAATGTTTTTCTTTCTTGGATGCTCACTATTCGGCCTTGTGCTCACTAGTGTTTTGATGCCTTGCATATCAAATTAGTTTGAAACTTGCTCAGAAGGCTGCTTCAAGCCTGGCATATCACACCCCAGAAAATATGCAAGGTAAGAAAGAAGCAAGAGTTTTGACTAGACAATCACTGTTTGACAGTCCATCAACTTCAGTTTCATTTTCCATACCTAACATTGATAATGAAAAGCATCAGGGTCTGTTGTTCTGTCCCACAAACATGCTTCAGGATTTGGCATTAGATGTCTACACTGTTAGTGCTTCTATTCTGGTTCGTTGTTTATGTTTTCTGTTGATGTAGGTACCTACCTACCCATCTTTCTTAACCCCTTGCAAGGGCTTGTGTAGGCATGCGATGCGCATCAGGCTTCAGGCCTTCGGCCTAAAGCCAGATACACAACCACTTAACCTATGATGCTTCATGAGTTTGAGAATCTATAGCCCATTGCAATGTGCTTTTGGCTATATGTTTCAACTAAAAACAACTTATTATATACTATTTGGTTGCATTTCATTGAAAGTATCCACGGCCGGCTGACGGCTGGCTGCCCACAGTTTGCCACGGCTGTGGGCGGCTGTGGCTGTGGAGCCACGGCTGCGGGGCGGCTAGGCTGTGGAAAATTGCAGCCGTGCAGAACTCTAGTGTGCCACCTTTGAAAGATTTCCCATTTTATTTTTCCTAGGATAAGAAGCTTCTGTTTTTACCTAATATCGCAAAAAAATCAAAAATGGGCCTGGAATAGTGCCTTTTTCGCCTAAAAGTTTATCGGTTTTTCGATATGTATAACAACTGTAGTGGGCTCACCTGCAAACAGGCGTCGGCAACAATCGCGAATGCGGCGCACATGTGACAATAAGCAAAGGTCATTATAGAGTTACGACGTACGGGAATGAGTTATCAGCTGTCTAATCGTAGACAACACAATGTCGAGCCTGAAACGGTAAGCCTGTATTGGTATTGTTTCTTTTATTTGGCTGTCGAACATTATTTATGGTTTGAAATATGATTTTATGTAAAATAATTGATATGAAAAAGCCGTCTCTTAACCCTCGCATGTGTAGGGGGGGGGGGGTCGGATGGACCCCCCCATGGTTTTTCGCGAATAACTCGCGTAAAAAGCGGCCGATCGCGACGAAACTTTCAGTACCCTCGCATTGATCAATTTTACACCTACCCTGAAAATTTCATGACCCTGACCCTAATGACCTTTGACCTGTGACCTCTTTTCCGAGACCATGTTTGGCCGGAATCGCGATTTCGCGTATGTCGGCTCGCACTAGCCGCGTGTTTGCAAGCTTTTCGTGGTTTCAAACGTTCCAACATGTGATTTGATGTTACTCCCGTGTGTGTCAAGGTCACCTGAAGGTCAGGTCAGGTCATTGACCTTTGGTGACCTCGGGTGACCTCGGGTCACTTTTTCAAGTTTTACATGTTTCTAGGCTAGTTTTTGGAGCTGAATTCGAATTTAGCAACCATTTGAACATTTACGAAGTAGTTTTGGTGACTTCGTAACATGTTACGAAGCTGTCAGAGGCGGTTGACACGTACTACGAATACCCGTCACGACGCCTACTAGTTGGCCTGACCTGACCTGACCCGACCTGGTCTAAATGCTTCAAGACATCATCTGTGATCAAAACTAACACGATATTCGTGATCAGCACCCCGAAAAACCCCTTAGCAGCCACACTTTACGACTTTCTAACAGGTCCCGATTTTCCCGACTTTGGGTCATTGACCTGACCTGGAAGGTCAACCAATGACCTAGGACCTTAAAATTGGGTATCATCGGCTTCCGCTCGTCACGGGCAACACGCTCGTTTTTTCCGCGAAGCTCTAGCTCGATCAGGGGCCAAACGGCAAGGGGGGGTCCAACCGACCCCCCCCCCCCTACACATTAGAAGCTGGCAAACGCCGCACACATGCGAGGGTTAAGTTATGACCCCATTTCACCACACGCAAGTGGCAGAAATGACAATGATCAGCTGACGCATTTTTCTTGGCCGAAGTCAGAGCGCGCGGCCCGACGGACCACCACCGCACCACAAAGTATGAGCAGAAGCCGCGCCCAAAGCCAGGGCCCCGGTAACGTGAGGTAGCCGAGTCGGGGCAGCGTGCGCTGACCCAAGCCGGGGCGCGAGTTACCTAAGTGTGGAACTACCCAGCGCCGAGCCGGCCGGATGACGTCACACCACGGCCAGTGCCGGCGCGGCGGCAGACTGGCCGAGATTGGAATGGTCTTAACTTGGCGAAGAGGCATCGGACGCCAAACTTCTGCTGCAGCTATTAATCACATTTCATGCGTTTCTTCCATGTGTATGAGCTATCAAGTCCTTCGAATACCTAATGTGTAGGTGAGCGTACCTGCATTTAGCAGTGTGTGCTATGCTATGTGGATGGGCACATTCGACAGTCGACACACTGCGCAATGGATTCCGATATTGCTTGGCTGATTCTGGCTTTGTGTCTTCGAACGAACCACTGAAAGGGAGGACGTCATTTTTAAGGGTTGTTAGGTGCACTCAAACGTTTTAAGATAAGCAACTGCTGATTGAATTTCTGGCGAGGGTTGGTGGAACGCTCTGTTTACAAATGAGTATCTTCTACCTACCTAGTACCTACCTGCAGTGGCAAATAACTGGGTCGCGGTCAGTTAGGCATGATTCACGAAGTCCCTTATCTTTTATTAGACTTATTAAGCCCAATGTGCAACATTTGCGTCTTTTCGCGTTGTATCGGGTAGCAAATGAGAAAATCTGCTTCTTCTCCACAGCCCTCAATTCAAGAAACCGTCCTTTTCCTTATCGCATCATTCCAGAACATAATTTTCAAACATGGGTATCTTCCCCACAAAAAAACTGAAGCAGTTTCCTTCGGCTCCAATGCGCCGCTCGCCCAGGGAGACGGAAGTGTTATATTCTCGGCGGTCCAGTCTGCATTCTGCAGCACACTCAAACTTGGCGGACCCCCAGCGCACGACTGAACGATTCGTATTGTTGTGAGTGACTGTGACAATTCACTGGTGGTTTCGGAATAATTAACAGGCGGCGCAGCCCAGTGCCTCTTACAATGAATTACAGTGGCGAATGCACTATTGCAGAGAAGAAATGGATTGAGCAGATGCCCAACCTCGCTGTATTATCAACTTAACATTAGGTACGCTTTACATTTTAATCAGGCAATCATGTAAACAAACGACTTGCGAGTTGCGACCCTTCCGCCTTACATAACTCGGCAGAATGCCCCTGAGTCGGCTAAACTACACTGCATCTCTTCAAACCTTAAGTATTTTACAATTTACCACTCAGCTATGCAACAGGCTTATAATTCACTGCTCAAGTCTCAACCCCTTTTTCCCTGGCGAACAGTTCGCCGACAGAGCCCGATTTGCAGACAACGGGTGGGGGGCCCCCTAATCGTGCGCGGGTCGAAGCTGATCCATGATTCGGCGAACATCGCGAATTAATGGCGAATCTGTTGCGAATAGTCGGCGATACCTTGGCAACAATTCGGCGCACGTACCGACATGTCGGCGGTGACTCGGCGAGTGTTTGGCGATCATGTTCGTTTATTATAAGTTCGGCGAACGGCCACGAAATTTTCATTTTTCATGAAATTTTCGTGGCGGTCGTGACGAACCGTAAAAGTCGCGCGGTGGGCACCGACTGGTCTGCGAAATGCCAAGACCGTGGAAGAAAGATCCCGAATCGATCCGCGACATAGGATGACTTGCATATTCGTGCACATTCGTGTGCCAAAATTCGGCAGTGTAACAAGGGCTTTAGGTAACTCGCAGCCGGGGCCGCAGCTTTGGGCGCGGTCTACCGCATTCCCGCGGGCAGCCCCGGGCTATCACATGACACCGGGAGGACGCGCGGCCCCGGCTTGGGTCAGCGCACGCTGCCCCGACTCGGCTACCTCACGTTACCGGGGCCCTGGCTATGGGCGCGGTCTACCGCACCACCTAACAGGCGTGTTCGAAACCGCAGGAGATGATGATGAACGGGTTTATCGAAACTTGATTGGATGAGCATATCGGTAATAGCGATTTCAGTGTGTGCATTTATTGTTCATAGTGGTGTGAAATGTGGTTGGGGTACGACCGACAACCCGTCGGGGCGAATTTCGCACTGGGGTACTCAAAATTTGAAGAATTTAAGACGTTTCCATGAGTTTTGAAGGTATGGATAAGTTCTAAAAATCCGGTTCTCCTTATCTGGGCCACTAACTCCATACGGTCCAGGAAAGCTGGCACACTACCTTTAAAACGTGAAATTTGATAGGTCTGACGTTCATCAGCTTCCGATCGTCAGGAGCCATCATTACTGTATATTGACAACGGGAGCTCCAAAAACATCACCCTGTTCGGCGAGATGCCTCTGCTAAATATATTTATGCCCAGCGGCAGCCTCGCGCTCAGCCCACCTGCCATTGTCGCTCAGCGTCCTCGTTGATGTATTTGCCCTGAGTGAACTTTATCCACTTGGTCAGCTCTTCCTCCGTGAGCCTCCCGTCACGGTTTGCGTCGATTTTGTCGTAGATCAGCCTGCGAGCGAACATCAGCTCAGTGACAATCACAGCACGGAGACAGATGGAGCACTAGAAAAAACGCAATACAACAATACCAGACAACTTTTACCGAAACCGGATTATTTTTTAAAAGCCGGACTGACTACGCTAACGAGTGAAGCGACTCTGATCATAAAATCCCGGGATGTCGACAGGATCTATGTTGCAGTCAAACTTCGCGTGCCCATATAGCAGGGTTCAATCCATCCACTCGATAGTTCAGTGGCTCAGGGCCCGGCCAGCTGGCGCAGACCCTCCCCGTCAAGAGCCTCGCGTATCGAGCGGCGCCGGATCCTATCCCCAGACACCTACCGCTTGGCTACAATCCCACCACGCCTATGATCAGTTTTCGAACCAGACACGGACGTTAAACACCTACGAATTGAACGAAATCATCACTCACTGACATCCTTTGCCCAGAGTTTTCCAGAGGGACCAATGCGTGCTACTTCTGACATGATTTGTTAGCTTTCGCGAGAAAGACGACTCATCCAGGAATTCCGCCCTTTCTATGCCGAATACATATATCATTAAACTTTTCGAAGTTGTTACGATACCGGAGTGAATATATTTCTCCTGCAATGCTTGTGAATATTGGAGCTTCCGATAGGTAACTAAATATAGCTTAGCATTTTTGGCTGTCTGGGTTGTCGTCTTCTGTATCACGTGATCACCCAAAGATCAATGCTGCGAATTATCATCAACATTAGTCAAGCGATTACCCTGGGCGTCCCAGCTATCGGTATAAAAACGTTAAAGGCGCGAAACGTATTATTCTAAATATACCTTAGATCTAGTCCTAGGCTCATGTCATTTTTACGATCTAGGCATCACCTTTTAAGGATAATAATGTCGACGACTCCAACGATTTAAAGCAAGGCTTTTAAACGCTTCTCACAATTCATTACAATTTACAACTTTGAATCGACTCACAATTAGTGGTAGAAAGGCAACCACCTTTCTATGTCCTTAACCATTTTAACGACAGATGGCAAACGTGATGTTGATCAAGACAGCCCATATTCAGCCCAGATTCAGCCCGGATTCAGTCCAGATTCGGGACACCTCCGATCAAGCTGAAACTCGCACACAATGTAGGCCATGACATGCCCAATCCACAGTCCAAGTCGTTCGGCGGCACTCCCAGCCGTTTGACCTACAGGGTGTAACGAAATTATCCGGACATCGTTCTTCCCGCTCTTATTAGAGAACAAAACAGTCGGGGGCTTTCTCGTTTATTTACCGATGTAGCCACCGTTCATCTTAACACAGTCACTCATGCGCTGGGGCATCCCAGCCACTAGACTCTCCAGCACACTGCTTTTGATCCGGCGCCACGCCGTCTTGACCTGTGTCTCCAGGTGATCCGTGCTGGTGGCGGGTGGCTTCTGATTCACCTCCTGCTGGAGAATAGCCCACAAGTTCTCAATGGGATTGAGGTCAGGGCTATTCCCAGGCCACGCCCCGTTGGCCCAGAAGGATGGGAGGTTCTCACGGCACCAGTCTTGAGTCCTTTTGGCGCTGTGAGGCGGTGCGCCGTCCTGCATGAACACCGCTTGGCTTGGATCGGGCATCAGCGCGCGTTTGGAAACCGGGCCCTCCTGTGCAATCCGGTTGAGCGCCTCCAGACATTCGTTGGCCAGGATGTTGCTCCGATAGTACTCGCCGTTGATGGTCGTTTTTTGGGGCACCACATGCAGCTGGGACAGCGCACGGTAGCTGAACATGCCCCAGACGTGGATTTTGGCCGGATGCTTCACGCTGGGGACCGTCGGTACGTCCGAGCTGCTGGCCGCCCACACACGGTCGTTTTGGCGGTTCGGAGGATGAAATAGCTCGAACGGTGACTCGTCCGACCAGACCACCTTCCGCCATTCTTCCTCCGACCAGTGCAGGTGCTCTCGAGCGAACTTCAGTCGGTGAGCTTGTTGTTTTTCAGTCAGTTTTGGCGTCCTTTTCAGTTTGAACGGGCGCATGGCCAGGTTGTTGCGCAGGTAGCGGTGAATCATCATATGGGACGTCTTGTACCCTGCCTTGGTAAGCCTACGAGCCAGTTTTCGAGTTGATTGGTGACGTTTTCTCCGTCGCCATCCTGATAACCCTCTTGGCCACTGGGTGAAGGGCGGTCTTGCGGCCACGGCCGGGCTGGGTTTGCAGCCCAAGTCCCAGCTTATCACGCTTCAGCCAGACGTGCAGCTGGCTCCTGCTGATACCCAGCTGCTGGCAGACCATCTTCTGGCTCATGCCGCCATGGACCATCCCCACAGCTTTGCTGCGAAAGGAGAGGCTGTACTCTTTTCTCGTCATTGCTCTGAACGAAAACTGCCAAGTGACACCGGCGGTGGCTCGACCCGTACTGACGGCATGGGTCACCGCCCAAGGTCAGGTCACCCTGGTGGTGATGACCGGAACCATAGGTACGAATTTATCTAACTTCCTCGCTCCTATCGTCAGAAAGAAAGCAATGCGAACGGATACGGCGAAAAAATTGATGTCCGGATAATTTCGTTACACCCTGTACAGAGGGCAGCAAAGGTCACGTGGCCCAAATTTGCACAGCAGATTGTGGCCCACCCAGTAGAGCTAGAGCGCTAAAAATGGCACCAATCGACTCGCCAGCATCTAATCTTACTTTCCCAACACTCATTTGACCTCTCAAGGTCATGTGATGACCTAAGGACATTTGTGAGCTATGTCGAAAATACACTTGCACAGCAGTTTTCGAGTAGAGGAATTGACCAATACGGCCCATAGGCCGTAGCAATTTTCCTTAAAAACCGCTTCTCGATATGTGACCCCGTTTGACCTCGGCAGGTCAAAATGTACAAATAAACGACAGTCCATACGTCGCAGCCCGGATTCAGCCCAGATTCCATACGTCGCATGACCTCTCAAGGTCATGCGATGACCTAAGGTCATTTGTGGGCTATGTCGAAAATACACTTGCACAGCAGTTGAGTAGAGGGATTGACCGAATTCCAAATCAAAGCACATCATCAAAGCCCATAGGCCGTAGTAATTTTCCTTAAAAACCGCTTCTCGATATGTGACCCCGTTTGACCTCGGCAGGTCAAAATGTACAAATAAACGACAGTCCATACGTCGCAGCCCGGATTCAGCCCAGATTCGGGACATCTCTGATCAAGCTGAAACTCGCACACAATGTAGGCCATGACATGCCCAATTCACAGTCCAAGTCGTTCGGCGGCACTCCCAGCCGTTTGACCTACAGAGGTCAGGAAAGGTCACGTGGCCCAAATTTGCACAGCAGATTGTGGCCCACCCAGTAAAAATGGCACCAATCGAGAGGTCAAATGAGTGTTGGGAAAGTAAGATTAGATGCTGACGAGTCGATTGGTGTCATTTTTAGCGCTCTAGCTCTACTGGGTGGGCCACAATCTGCTGTGCAAATTTGGGCCACGTGACCTTTCCTGACCTCTGTAGGTCAAACGGCTGGGAGTGCCACCGAATGACTCGGACTGTGGATTGGGCAGGTCAGTACCTACATCGTGTGCAAGTTTCAGTTTGATCGGAGATGTCCCGAATCTGGGCTGAATCCGGGCTGGGACGTATGGAGTGTCGTTTATTTGTATATTTTGACCTGCCGAGGTCGAACCGGGTCACATATCGAAAAGCGGTTTTTAAGGAAAGTTACTACGGCCTATGGGCTACCCGATGATGTGCTTTGATTTGGAATTCGGTCAATCCCTCTACTCGAAAACTGCTATGCAAGTGTATTTTCGACATAGCCAACAAATGACCTTAGGTCATCGCATGACCTTGAGAGGTCAAATGAGTATTGGGAAAGTAAGATTAGATGCTGGCGAGTCGATTGGTGCCATTTTTAGCGCTCTAGCTCTACTGGGTGGGCCACAATCTGCTGTGCAAATTTTGGCCACGTGACCTTTGCTGACCTCTGTAGGTCAAACGGCTGAAGGTGCCGCCAAATGACTTGGACTGTGGATTGGGCATGCCAGGACCTACATCGTTTGCGAGTTTCAGCTTGATCAGAGATGTCCCGAATCTGGGCTGAATCCGGACTGCGACGTATGGACTGTCGTTTATTTGTACATTTTGACCTGCCGAGGTCAAACGGGGTCACATATCGAGAAGCGGTTTTTAAGGAAAGTTACTACGGCCTATGGGCTACCCGATGATGTGCTTTGATTTGAAATTCGGTCAATCCCTCTACTCGAAAACTGCTGTGCAAGTGTATTTTCGACATACCTAGCCCACAAATGACCTTAGGTCTTCGCATGACCTTGAGAGGTCAAATGAGTATTGGGAAAGTAAGATTAGATGCTGGCGAGTCGATTGGTGCCATTTTTAGCGCTCTAGCTCTACTGGGTGGGCCACAATCTGCTGTGCAAATTTTGGCCACGTGACCTTTGCTGACCTCTGTAGGTCAAACGGCTGAAGGTGCCGCCAAATGACTTGGACTGTGGATTGGGCATGCCAGGACCTACATCGTTTGCGAGTTTCAGCTTGATCAGAGATGTCCCGAATCTGGGCTGAATCCGGACTGCGACGTATGGACTGTCGTTTATTTGTACATTTTGACCTGCCGAGGTCAAACGGGGTCACATATCGAGAAGCGGTTTTTAAGGAAAGTTACTACGGCCTATGGGCTACCCGATGATGTGCTTTGATTTGAAATTCGGTCAATCCCTCTACTCGAAAACTGCTGTGCAAGTGTATTTTCGACATACCTAGCCCACAAATGACCTTAGGTCTTCGCATGACCTTGAGAGGTCAAATGAGTATTGGGAAAGTAAGATTAGATGCTGGCGAGTCGATTGGTGCCATTTTTAGCGCTCTAGCTCTACTGGGTGGGCCACAATCTGCTGTGCAAACTTGGGCCACGTGACCTTTGCTGACCTCTGTAGGTCAAACGGCTGGGAGTGCCGCCGAATGACTCGGACTGTGGATTGGGCATGTCATGGCCTACACTGTGTGCGAGTTTCAGCCTGATCGGAGCTGTCCCGAATCTGGGCTGAATCCGGGCTGAATCTGGGCTGAATGCTGTCTTGACGGACATGGCAAACGTGATGGTTCAAAATATTTGCGCTGCGACCGGCTTGCCGAACTTATTTAGGTACTGAAAATCTAAATCCGACATATCGTTTATTGACCTTGGATGTACCCAGTTGACATCAACTATTGAAATCAACCTAAAACCCATTCACCATATGGCAGGACGGTCAATACGATCGGTCAGATATTATTACTTCAATTAGGAACCAAGCCCCCATTAAAAGGACCCTCCCACCTTCAAAAAAAGTTACCTACTGAATCGGCGTGAAAGTGATGTCGCTCGGTTCAGAAAGAGCGAAAACGAATAGCTACCAAATTTCACCGAAAAAATATTCACCGGTTTTCGATATATTTGACTTTTACTTTTGTTTACTTTCAGCGATCTCCGCTGTTCCTAGCGACTTTATTTGGAAGCAATAGTTTGGCAGCTGAAAGTACGGCACTTGTTGCGCGCAAAGCAGCATATACCACCGCGTGCTACTAAACGTTTTAGTAAAAGATTTAAAATCGTTAGATCTGCGCTGACGTCACACGTTCAGAAGGGGCATTCAAATGCATTAGCCCCTCTGAATCTAAATGCTACAACTTTGAAATTAGATATTTGCGATTTGAGGCATTTCTCGATGTTGTGAGCGCAAGCCTCAAACCGATAAGTGCAAGCCAGGGACCCCATTTTGGCTATCTCAACTCAAAACAAATGTTAAGGTGGGATGATCACTTTAACCCTCGCCGGCCGACGGGGGGGGGGCGGGTGCCCCCCCCACCATAGGGTTTTTTCGCGATAGCTCTGAAGTGAACGCGCTGGCGATAGAGAGCTGAAACTTGGCATACCTGACCTTTGATTCAAGCCGGATCTTGTGACACCAACCGCATTTTCGGGTCAGGTCAGGTCACTGACCTATGACGTCATAAGTGAACCTCTGCACGGTCTTCAGATGTCGCAACTTCGCAACGCCCTCACTGCCAGAGTAGCTTTCACAGGGAAATGAAACTTGCAGGATCTAATATCCATTACTAGTCTCACAGCTTGTATTTCTCGGATTTTTCCTAAAGGTCATATGAGGTCAGGTCATTTTCGTGACCTCACCATTAGGTAAAAGTCAATGGGCAAAAATGAAAACTGCTATTCTGGCGCCGGGAACGGTCTCCAACTATCTCAAGCACACAGAATTGTGATTTAGTGCACTCCTTGCAAGGTTAGATGAGTCACTTTTGCAATGTTGACCTTGCGTGACGTCATTTATGACGTCAATAGGGTCATTTTAGTTTTTTGTCAATAACTCCCGATCAAAGAGCTAGCGAGTCGGGAAAGCCACCAATGGACTCAGGAAGACCTGCCGAATCGAATGATATGCGACATGACCTACTTCGACCGATTTCGTGACCTGGGGGTGCTGACCGGACCATGACCTGAGGTCAACGCCCAAAGTTGACCTCACCCAAACAAAAAGTATATCATTCGACGCGCCTGAGCGAGACGAACACGATGCTGCCAAAATCGCCGCTCAGCGATCGTTTTTTGCGAAGTTAATCACCAAAAACTGAACCGTACCTTGGAGCACTTGACTTGACCTCAGAGGTCACCGGTTGACCTAGGACCTTAAAATCGGGTATCAATCTCTGCGTCTCGTAACGGCGCACACGCTCGTTTTTTTTTTCTGCGACGCGCTAGCTCCACCAGGGGCGAAACGGCGACGGGGGTCGTACCCCCCCCCCCCCTCGGCCGGCGCGTATGTAGAAAACCGATAGGTCCGGCGAGGGTTAAGACCGCTTCACATACGGAACGTAAACGCAATGGGCACGTAAGCGGGTAGGGCTTTACCGTTTACGCTCCGTATGTGAAGCGGTCTTTTAGGCAAAAAATTCCGGCAGGTCGCTATTTTTATGTTGGTAAAACTGGCCTCAGATCTCGAATTGGGCATTTGAACATTTACGAAGTAGTTTTGGTGCCTTCGTAACATGCTACGAAGCTCTCAGTGGTGGCTGACACCTATTATGAAGGCCCGGCAGGACCGCTACTGATTGACATCAAATGACCTGACCCGATCTGGCCTAAGGGCCGCCCCACACTGGACCTCGCATGTGGGTTGCGTGTCTGCGGGTTTGGGGTTGCGGGTATCACACTCATTCATGAAGTGAGAACACCATTTTTTATGCTCAATCCATGTGTGAAGCCGATAAACCTTCAAATAACAGCACAACGAACCAACGACAGACATCAACAAAACTCATCAAAACACGCAGCCCTGGTAGCGAGGAAAACCGAGATTTGACTCAAAGTCAACTTTTGGAATGTGAGGCGAGGTGGCTACTGGCTCGCAAGTCAAACGCTTACTGCTTGCGGACTCGCTTTTGAAATGGCAATGTGGGTCACTTAACGTAAAATGTGTTCTTTAGCCTTGAAGAAACCCGAAAACTCGGGTGCAGTGTGGGGCGGCCTTAAATGCATGAAGACATCATCTGGGATCAAAACTATCTTGGAATTCGTGATCAGAGCCCAGAAAAACCATAACAGCTTCCCTTTACGAAGGTCTAGCAGGTCCCGATTTTATTGACCTGACCTGGAAGGTCAACCAATGAACTATGACTTTAAAATTTGGTATCATCGGCTTCCTCTCGTCACGGGAAACACGCTCTTTTTCCGCGAGGCTCTAACTCAATCAGGGGCCGAACGGCAGGGGGTCCAACCGACCGCCCTCCCCCCCCCCCCCCCACCCACACACACACGTCAGACGCTGGCAAACGCCGCACACATGCGATTGCGAGGGTTAAAATCGGGTACCAATCGCTGCGTCTTGAACGGCAGACACGCTTGTTTTTTTCCGCGAGGCTCTAGCTCCATTAGCGGCGAAAAGGCGAAAGGGGGTCTTACCAATTTATCAACCCCCTCCCCCTCGGCCGGCCGATATGGGGGGGGGGGGGTCCGGCAATAAGTCCGGCGAGGGTTTAACAACCCCACTTCATTTTTAGCATGTTTGCTTGTCACTGAGATCAATAATTCAATCACAAATAATTTCTAGCGCTTTTCCGGGCCGCTGGCCCAGTGTGCGGACTGCGGTGTCTCCTAAAGGGGGAATGGCCGGGCCCTGTTTCACCGCCCGACGCTGCGCGCGCTGCAGCGCGCTGGGAGCTGAGGCATACCCCTGACGTCACTCGAATGACGTTGCATGCGATCCGTTACCTTATGGTATGGTAAATTTTATGGTAAATCGCGTTTCAAACAGAGAACTTGAAGAACCTAGTACCAATTGAACAAAAGTTTGAGTGCGAATACTGCTAGCGTGCGGATGGTGCTGGGGCCGCGGTGCTAGCGTTTTGCGATGACGTCATAGCGTTGCGTCAGAGGGAAGTTTGTTGATATTGCCATGGAAACCCAACGCGCCGACGCGCGCAGCGCACTGCAGCGCTCCGCCGTGAAACAGGGCCCAGGTAGATGGCCAGACAAGCCGCGGTCAGATAAAATTAGTGAGTGTGACGAATCGAGTCCGGCTAAATGGATATACTTAACTTCACCTTCTTCGTGGTCCCAGCAGCCCGCACTATAACAATCTACAATAGAGGTCAGCTGATCAGCATAGCACACTTAGCCTAGCTCTGAGGCTCGCGTCAATCCAATTGTCCAAAACATCCAAACTTAGCTTATTGAACGTGCAAGTAGCTTGTTGATTATTCCTGGGTTAAAAGGAAAGATGAGGTTTTGTAATTTTGCAACACAGCTAGCAATGAAGTTGTCTAATAAGACCATAATACTAATCATACTCACGCTAGTCGTTCCTTGCTTTCCTCCGGCGTGAGTTCATCAAACTCTTTGGCTTCCTCTCCTAAAAATGCCTCATGATCATAGTCTGGATTGTGTTCTTCGCCCTCGACAAAGTGCTCTTCATCACTGAGTTTCTAAAAAAGGAGGGGTGTAACTCAATACAGTTTAAGAGATACACTTTCATGAGTAGATACACAATAAAAGAAAATAGTCACATGGTACAATTTAGCCATAGATTCAATAAGAGTCGTCTGTGCCATCCGATGTCATTTCCAGCTAGTCAAAATAAAGGGCAATTCACAATCAGTTCAAACAAGGTCAAATTTACGAGTTGAAATTTTTGGACAAGTTGAAGAATTTGGTGCCTGCTGTCGAATGCAGTTTGAGCTCAGGAAAACGATGGTGCTACTTATTCTTGTGGTTAACTCATAGCGCATAACAAGGCGTCTCGACGAGAACACGATACCGACAAAATAAATGTGTTAGTTAGGAGTCAAAGGTTATTGCAGAAAATAAAATGTTTCTGCAACAGATCAATAATCAATTTTGGTCTTTTTTCTCCAAACTGTTGACGTTAGGTGAGGTCAAATATGAGATCATTATCGAGAAAGATCGTTAAAAAGGTATCCAATGTGCTTTTCCGCGGCGTTGTAGCTCTGATCGTTCCGGAGTTATGCGCCAATTTGTCGACAAAGTGTCGAAATAGTCTAAATTTGACCTCCAATAACCCATGGTGACATGACCTTTAACCTGAACTAGAAAATGACTGAAGTGATTTCGTCATTATTTTTGACACTTTCGAATTCCGCCTACCGAAACGTGGCCCTGGATCCGAGTTCGAAAGGGGGTGTTCACTGCTCAAACACAAGTTGTGTTTGAAGTACACCCTGCCCTTATAGAGCCTTGCCCTGCCCCCAGCAAATCGTGGAAATCTAGGAGCCGAAGCGGGGCACAGGTTAAGCCCCTAGGAGCTCTGATGACAAAATTGGGCAGGAAAATTTTCATTTTCTTTTCCAAAATTTAGGCACACTGCAACAGGTTAACAATTGGACCACTATGCTGGGATAAATCTAACTTCAACCATCAGCTGGATAACAAACAAATGTTTACTAGTTACTGCTGTTTATGGTGTGGAGGTGCTAATTAATTAGCACCTATGACATGACAATTGACATGACTGACATGTACATCACAAATGGACATATGCTTTAGCAAATGTTGCTCATTGGGTTAAACTAGGTTGGGCCAGCTCAGTTTATCTTATTTGGTCGGCATAACTGCTGGCTTACAAGCATTTACTTTAAATTCAAAAACTGGAAAAATAAAAAGAAGAAAATGTATTTGTAAAATGTGGCTGGGCAAGTGGCATTATTTTCAGTTTAGATCAACTACCTACATGCAAGCAATGATAGGTAACTACTATTCATCAGAGTTGCACTTTGCAGAGAAGTCAGTTGCAGTAAATAGTTCTGACTGGTTCTGACCAGAGTTGGAGTTGGAGTTGAGTCACCAAAATCTTACTAATACAGAGTCTGGAATTGGAGTTAAGACTGCGTGGCACAAAGTTGTGCCCTTTACCTGTTTACTTGAGAACATAACCCTCGGCCTCGATGACCTTTCAAAATCAGATTTTATCAAAGCAAAGGTAATTCCAATTTTTGCAGAGCATTTTCATTTAAAAAACAGAGGAAGCCAGTGGCTCAGCCAGAACCTGCATTTAGGTATGCATGCTTTTTATGAGATATAAGTGCAATGAAAGGCCTTGGAGCATGCAAAGAGTAGTTTCAGGAAATAAAAAGAAATCAGAAATGAGCTTTATTTGTAGCAAATCAAAATGGCCCTAAGCAGCAATGTCTGGAGGCTAAGCTGGAGTCATCAGTCAGTCTGAGCAAATTTCTAGAGTCAGAGTCAGTCAGAAACACCAAAACATATATAGACTCAATCATCTAGCCCTCCTATTCATAGTAAAAAAGAAAATTCATTAAAAGGCAGACCACGCCTGGACTTTTACCTTTTCCACTGTACGGCCTTTGTGAGCAGCAGATGTCTTGGGAGCAGCTGCTGCCAATGCGCAGCAACAAACTGCCAGGAGGAGCAAACGTTGCATTGCCTGAAAGCAACAACAGGTTTTAGTTCAATTCTAATTTCTACCATCCTAGACTAGATGATGCAATTTGAAACCCTTGAAAATGAAATGGAGCTGTTTGATTAAAACAACACCTATGGATTAAATGGTTTCAAGATTAAGGATAAAGTACCAAATAGATTTACATGCTCTCACAATGACATGTCTGGAAAGGTGAACCATTCAAAATTTCATTAAAATCTCTACAAGTGACACATAACCTATAGTACAGCTCGCCAGGTATTCAGTAGTTGGTTGCCAACATCACAATAAGTGATCTGCATTGATGAATATGTCTAATGGCTGTTGAAAACCATTGCCAAAGTGTGTGCACGAACCCTCTTCTCATTTCTATTGATTCATTTTACAGGGGTGTCTCTGTCATTCAAAGTTATCACACCAAAAGCACATCAACATAGGCTAACCACCCACTCTTTTGATGGAGGACCGTACCTATATCCTTAACTTTTCACTAAATCAGGCAGCACAAAAAGAAATTGTTAGGTAGATCACGAAAGAAAATTGTCTCAACATACCCTAGGAAAAACGTACTGAGAAGTTTGAGGAAAAAGGCAATAACTAATAAATATTTTAATAACACAGCATCATCCCACTCATCACATAACCCGCCGGCGAATGGCAATGCGCTAGTTTTGAACCTGTTGCGCCACATTCGCTATGTTCTTAACTGTTTTCTACTAAACATTTTCAGTTTGCTTTCTAATACACATTTCAAGCACATATTTTTGGCGCTTGCCTGAATATTTGACCTCGCATGAAATTTTATCTTTGCATGTTCATTGCACCTCTCATTACTGCACACTAATTTTGCAAACAAAAATTAAAAGAAGCATTTAAAGCTGATGAAGATTTAGTAGAAAAACCGGCAAGATTGCTATATACCAATTTGGTAGCTCGTAGTACACGTGGTCGTTATCCCATTGGCGAACGGGGTAAAATACATATAGTAATACATACATACAAATACATGCATACAGTAATAATAAAAATAAATATACCGTAAGGTGGGGCTATTTGAGACAGTGGGGCTATTTGAGACACTATTTAAAATCGCTATAAAATAAAAATCACTTAAAATTCATGCTTAATTTTTTGCTCAGCCGATTTACTGCTCGATTCCACACCTCCCTGAGCAAAAATATCACACAAAAATCAAACGATCTTCATTTTATAGCGATTTTAAATACTGTCTCAAATAGCCCCACTGTCTCAAATAGCCCCACTTTACGGTACCTACCGTGGCCAAGAGAAGCGAAGAAGCCTTTGAGCCCGGGCCCTGTTTCACCGCCCGACGCTGCACTGCGCGCGCTGCAGCGCGCTGGGAGCTAAGGCATACCATGGATTACCTACTACCTGGATCGGCAACTCCGCGGAATTCCCATTGTACTGCGCGACCGCCCGAAAGTGCTGCCACCTATCGAGCAAACTGGTCCCTGCTAAGGACAGCCCGCCGCCGCCGCCCAGTCAGGCAGCGGTCAATACCAGCAAAGTCCGAAAATGACCGGCAAGTTACATGGCCTTAACCAGCCGCGGCTAAGTTGGGCATCGGCCAACAGTGTTGGGTCCCGAAAGAGTGGTACAGGGCGGTTCCATATACTCTCTATCGTTTTGGAAAGAATGGTGTGCATGGGTCGTTTGCCGAGCGCGACTGGCTGATTTTACCTCAACACGTCGTATTGTTAGCTCTCATGGCCAGGCCAGGCGCCTTCTGCCTGCAAATACCTTCGATCAAACGACTTTGTCTATCACTCGGGTTGCCCTCTTGCTGATCATCTTAAGCATTCGGACTCAGTCGTCGGCACAGGGAATGTGCCGTTCGCCGTGAAACATCCGAATCATTACTACAGCCATTTTGACTGACTTATAAAGATCAAGACAAATGCTGTCATATCGATTAACGAACATCTGCATCATTTAAAATTTCTTTCAAGAAGCATTCCAGGATTATAAGCTTACCATACGCCGTTTCGTTAAAAAACTGTTTCCGTATTGAACTTATATTTGCCGTCGCATGAGCGAAATGCATACTGAGTAGAGGCTGAAACCGACTCTTTCCGCAGTCAGAAATCATGTGCGAGACCGAGAGCCTATTCAAATAAACCCCGGTCGCACTCGCATCCATAGCACGCACCTACTTGCGTGTGATTGATGCTATTGCAACTTAATGAATTTCGCGTGCGATTTCCTAGTCTGTTCCGGTCTGAGGTTCAGAATTTAACACAGGTTCAAATGACAACTAAGGTGAAAGATGACACACAATGTTTACAATAATAGACTGATAGGAAGTCTTCGAGAAACGACGTGCCACATGCCTACTAAACGGTGTCGTAGCACCAAGTTGGTTTCCAATTCACATCTCCCACCAGAGTATATCGGGAATAAATGCAAACACGATAATGCACACGAACGCATTATCCGCTCAATGGGTATGCCCATAGGTATGTTAGTCAGTTACACACGCTGTGATAACTTAAACAATTTTCGGTCGAGCCAGTTCACAGTTCACACCCCGTCCGCCTGCTGCCGTCACGTCACACGTGTCCGCAGCGGGCGTGCACCTGCGAGTGCGTGCATCATAATTCACATCACAAATCACAGGATGCCAATTCAAGTCAGCACACCGTGAAAACTGAACCCATCTCTTTGATCTGAAACAAAGATAGAGAGAGGGAAATTAGATACCTGAGCATACCATAATGAAATGGAGAGTGAGGGCATTCCAAGGCAAACTGTTTCCCCACAGGCCACAACATCACAAAAAAGTATTTTACATTGCGATGATGTTGAGCAAAAAAAAAAATAATAATACCTTGACAGGATACTACCTAACAAAAGTACCCAAAAGCTTAACACCTCATCTGCTAGGCTTACATAGTTTAAAATGACTTTGATCTTACTTAAATCTATCTGATATCTACACAGTTTGTCTAGCACTCGTTCTAAAAAAGTGATTGTTATATATCATTCAATGGAGGGAAGCTCACAAACTTCTCCGTACAACTCTGGACCTTTCGACTTTTGAGAAAAGAAGGAAGCTGATGTCAGGGACCAGGGTCGGCACTCTTTTGTGGTTGACACTGGCTGCCGTTAGGCTTTCTTTTTACTGTCAAATGGTTCAGTTTTTCAGGCTGAGAACATGATTTATCTAAATGTGTTTTTTGATCCAATATCATTCAACTCTACTTTTGAAATCAGGGCATTGGCAAATGGCAAGCAGGTTATAAAAATTAGCTGAAATGACATGATGCCAGTTAACTGCTCCTGAAGTGTGTTGCACTCTAGTCAGCCATTCAGAGAAATACGTAGGAAACTGATATGGGTGAGCAGTGAGAAGGTACTGAGCAGTGAGCAGTGGACCAATTTATAGGTACACTAACTGATTTTGCTAAACTAAAAACTTATCAAAAACTTAAGCAATTCACAACTAACAATGCATCATCCACCACCTATCATGCGCTACCAAGACCGAAATTGTGTCACAAACAAAACCATGGCTATATCATCAGCGGCATGTATAAGCTTGAGATATGATGTGTCAAACATATAACAAACATATAAAGAACATAAAATTGAACATATAAATAAGTGATTAACCAATTACGGCCCAAATTATATGATTTTTGACGACATACGGCGAGAAGCAATGTGCGCCAGTATCGTCAACAGCCCCTCTTTACAGTAATATCTTAGGCCACTCAGACCTTCCAACCATAAGAAAACCTTACCAATCTTACCTTGCCATCTTCCTGCATCTTCTGAAACCTTCCAATCTGCTCCAAAGGGGCTTAACTTTTCAAAAAACAAGGCAAACGACCCTACGACGCGACGCCGACCATTGTTTTGAATAGCACCCGCTCCCCCCAGTGTTGCCAGGTCGAGTGATGCCAATACCTCCAGAAAATGTTGTAAAAACCTCTAGAAACCTCTGTTCCATTGCCGCTGATTATGAAGTATATATACCTCCATACCTACCTCCGTATCACAAACCGTGGCGCAGTTTCAAAGCACGCTGCCATCCGCTGCCAGCGCGTGATGACATCATCAAGCCCATTGCTCCAACACTACCAAATTGGGTCTGTTCCAGTCGCACTTCCTAACACCTCTTAACTCCTCCAAGATTGCTTCCCTGTTCCAGTGTCAGCTCTAGCCCCTACAAATCAAAGGAGCCCTGCTCCAACCTCCTCTATCTGGCTCTTGGAGGAGTTTAGAGGTGTTAGGAAGTGCGACTGGAACCATGGTTACGAGCGAGCGAGCGCAGCGAGCGAAGCGAAGTCTTTTCAATATAACGGAAAAATCTCAGTATGAGCGGCCCGGCCCGGCCCGGCCTGTAACGCTTTTGAGAGGCTTATATCTAAGCAACCGCTGGACCGATTGGCCTGCGGTCTTTTTTGCTGGGTAGCCCCATCCCTTCTACCCCGTAATTGACTACTTTTGATACATCTCAGTGACCGTCGTGGCACGTGCCACGTGAAAAGTCAAGGGTGTTCAAGCAGTTTTGCAAAAGTAATGATTTTGTGAGGCCCATATCTCAGCAGCGGCTTGAGCGATTGTCATGCGGTAATTTTTATAGGGTAGCTGCATCCCTTATACCAAAGGTCGGATACTCTTGATCTATGTGAGTGACCCCCAGTGCACGTGCAAAATACAACAATAAGAGGTGCCAAATTTGTTCCCATTTCAGTAACTCGGTAATTACTGGGGCGATTTCGCTGAAACTTGGCATACAGGTAGGCACCCACCAGGCAATGCATTCCCATGTGTTGCGATTAGGGTGCTACTGCACTTGCGCACGTGCAGGGGGCGTTTCCAGATCTCGAGAACGGCTGGGCCGATTGCGCTCAAATTTGGTACACGGTTGGGGACCGGTTAGTAGGGTGCCGTGCAAAAGTCATTTTGGACCCCGTTTGCACGTGCGCACGTGCAGAATGCCGCTTCCAGATCTCAGGAACGGCTGGGCCGATTGCGTTCAAATTTGGCACACCGTTAGCGACCGGTTAGAAGGGTGCTTTGCACAAGCCCGTTGGAAGTACCCTCTCGCCCTTCCGCACGTGCAGGGCTCACTATCTCGCTCGCTCGTTCTTCGCCCAAAAGGCGTTTTACTGGTATATAGAACAACACTGGAACAGACCCAAAGTGTGACGTCAGCGCGCTGGCAGCAGCTGGCGGCGGGCTTTGAAACACCCGGTTGTATCCCCGATCAAGATAATTCACTCATCCTTCGCATGCCTTCGCATATTTGTCCACATAACTTGGTGTCCGCCCACGGTGGACACCAGGCTAACATAGCCTTGGTGCCCAGGTTTACATAGCCTTGGTGCCCACGGTATATCGAGAACTTTTAGCTGCAGACGGTGGCCAGAGCCTCAATAGTAAACAAGCCAAAAGAAGGTTTTTCGTTTCCATCAATCTGTAAAAAAGTGTGTTTAAGCATGCAATACTGCAATAATAACATGAAATTAAGTACCTATATAGTTCTCAAGAGACCTTGATGCTAATTGTCCTTTCTCGCATTTTCAGATTACCTCTAGAAAACCCTCTAGAATCCGGCATTTTTCAAAAACCTCCAGGAGCCCCGAAACGCTCCCCTAAAACCTCTAGATCTGGAGGTTTACCTCTAGACCTGGCAACACTGGCTCCCCCGCGTCCTTAGCGCTCGACACCACTGCCACCTAGCGGTGGTCGCAAACATCGAGGAGTTGCCGATCCAGTATCTACTTCATCCATGGGCATACCTACCCACGTCACCACTCGAATGACGCTGCGTACGAATTACGATCCGTCACTGGCGGATCCAAAGGGGGACGGGGGGGGGGGGCAACCGGGCCAAAATCAGGTTTAGGGGGGGGGGTAAAATGGGATTTATTTGGCCCCCCCCTTTCTGCAACTGACTTCACCCCTGTAAAATCGCCTCTGGGACGCGATCGGCAACATGTGACAAATATGCATGTTAGACAAACCACTCAGTGCGTCGTCCTCAAAGCAGGGGCGCGGGAACCGGGCCCGGGGGCAGTGGGGGCAGCATGTCCCCCAACTCTGGGGCCGTGGGGGTGGTGCCCCCATAACTTTGAGGCGGAATACCGCACTTTTTTGAATATTTTTTTTTCTTTTTTGTTGAAAAGGTCAAGGGATGAAAAATAAGTGGCCTAAAACCTGTGAGAAACTAGGTTGATCTCTATTACGGTGATCGGTATGCCCCTTTCCCCCCTGCAGTCTGAGAGTAGTTACCGCGCACGGCGCCACTGCCTCAAAACACACGTAAATACCTATAGCTGCTTCTTTACGGATGGACAGCAGTAAGCCGTCAACTCAGCAACAGACTGACTGGGATACGCTGACTTCGCCTTCGCAGGCCAAGTTTATCACACTGAACAGTGGACTCGAATCCGGTCTCAAGAGTCTGGTAATTACGAGCGAGCGAGCGCAGCGAGCGAAGCGAGTCTTTTCAATATAACGGAAAAATCTCAGTATGAGCGGCCCGGCCCGGCCTGTAACGCTTTTGAGAGGCTCATATCTCAGCAACCGCTGGACCGATTGGCCTGCGGTCTTTTTTGCTGGGTAGCTCCATCCCTTCTACCCCGTAATTGACTACTTTTGATGCATCTCAGTGGCCGTCGTGGCACGTGCCAACTGCCACGTGAAAAGTCAAGGGTGTTCAAGCTGTTTTGCAAAAGTAGTGATTTTGAGAGGCTCATATCTCAGCAGCCGCTTGGGCGATTGACTTGCGGTAATTTTTATAAGGTAGCTGCATCCTTTCTACCAAAAATTGGATACTCTCGATGCATGTGGGTCACCCCCAGTGCACGTGCAAAATACAACAATAAGAGGTGTCAAATTTGTTCCCATTTCTATAACTCGGTAATTACTGGGGCGATTTCGCTAAAACTTGGCATACAGGTAGGCACCCACCAGGCAATGCATTCCCATGTGTTGCGGTTAAGGTGCTACTGCACGTGCGCACGTGCAGGGGGCGCTTCCAGATCTCGAGAACGGCTGGGCCGATTGCGCTCAAATTTGGTACACGGTTGGAGACCGGTTAGTAGGGGGCCGTGCAAAAGTCAGTTTGGACCCCGTTTGCACGTGCGCACGTGCAGAATGCCGCTTCCAGATCTCAGGAACGGCTGGGCCGATTGCGTTCAAATTTGGTACCTACACCGCTAGCGACCGGTTAGAAGGGTGCTTTGCGCAAGCCCGTTGGAAGTACCCTCTCGCCCTTCCGCACGTGCAGGGCTCACTATCTCGCTCGCTCGTTCTAGGTACGCCCAAAAGGCGTTTTACTGGTTGTGTTATTCGGCGGAACGTGTGAGCCATAATTTCCGATGAATCTAGACGAAACATAAAAAACCATTGTGTGCGAATCAAAATATCGAACGTTAGCGTTTTGGATATCATATGATAGAGCGAAAAGAGCAAATAAAAAGTTATAGATTGGACGAGGGGGAAGAGCTGAGTGCTGACAATTGTCGACATTTACCTCTGCCCTCGGCCTCAAGACTAACTGCGTCCCGTCCTAAGCATCCCTTGTTGTCTCGTCCTCCTTCGATAATCGCATCAGTTCATGCAGTGCAGGTCGAACAATAGGCAGCGGTGCCGTTAGCAAGGGATCTCGGCAGATTCGCGAGTTTTGCAAGGCTACGCAGTGCACACCAAGGATCACCCATCGGGCCAATCAGCTGGTCAGTTTCGCCACTTTTCATCGGGTGCCCATCACATTTGGCAATGACTAATCGGACCTGCCGGCGCCGGAAGCTCTCGCAGTTGCGGCCGCGCGCGTCCCATTACTGCTGCGCCGGCGATGGGCCCACACCGGTCACATCCGGTTCCGGCGGCGGCTGACACAATCTCCTCCCACGGCGGCGGGCGGTCGCAGCCTCTCCCGGACCCAGCCGAGCCGCCAGAGAATGAAAGTGGGCCCGCGGCCGGTGACTCAGGGCCGGCCCGTGCCGAGGTGACGCGCGCCGCGCGACTCGGGTCAGTGCGTTCCCGAGAGCAGGGCCGCGTGGTCAGTGAGGCGGAGAGCGCCGTCATGAGGTCGCGCCGGTGGCTCGTCGTTGTGCTGCTGGCGGCAGCGCTGTGCAGCCCCGTCTGGTCAGCGCCGGCGGTGGCGGCTGAGGGGTTAGAGACAGTGGTGGCTGAGAAGCTAGAAAGAGTGGCCGCAGCGTCAGAGGACAATCGGGAAACGACCGCGCCCGAAAGTGAGAGCAGTGCGGAAAAGGAGAAAGTGGAGTCGACATCAGTGACGCCGTCTGAAGGTCAGAATACAGACAAACGTGTAGCTACAACACCCGAACTAAATCAGATTCCGAACGAGCCGGTCAAAGCTGCTGAGGACAGACCCTCCCTGCCGTCCAAGCCGCCTTCGGGATTCTCATCAGCGGAAGGTGAAGCTGACTCTGGACTCCCTGAAGCTACAGAGGACCGAGCGGACACTGGCCTCCTTGTGGCGGCAAGTGGAGCTGACACGGACCTCCCTGCGGCGGTAGAGGACCGGGCGGAGACCGTGTCGCCGGCCGGAGGTAGCGAGGACGTCCCAGCTGATGCCGACCCGGCCGCCGGCTCCTCCCGACAGGGCCGTCTGCTGGGGTTCGACACGTCTCGACTGTTCGCCGTGCCCGCGTGGCTGCAGGGACTGGTCGGAGGGGACGAGGGTGACAGCTCTAATGACGACCCCCGACGGTCACAGCGGAGGCGGACCCCCCTCCGTCGCCAGGGGCTGCCTCACCCACAGGGGCCATTCCGGCGCCAAGGGCCGGCCCGGCGGCGGCCCCCGCCGCCGCTGAGGACGGCAGCGGCTGGTGGCCCGACCAGGCGTGGGCCGGACCCGCCCGGTGTCATTTACGGGCCCCAGGCGCCGCGACCACACCTGGTCGGTCCGCACGTACCGCCGCCGGTCCGGCACAGTCCGCGGCCGGCGGCGCCACAGGAGGTGCACCATGTGCACCACCACACGCACGTGCACGTGCCGCGCCCACAGCATGGCGTGCTCGCTGTCGTGCCGGGTGGCGGTCCAGTCCCGGCTCCGACGCCCGGTCACAGCCGGCCGGTGGTCGGGCCCGTCGGTGTACCCAGGCAGCCGGCGGTCCGCCCCGAGGGTGCCACTGCCGACTCCCCTGCCGGCGGCGTGCCGTGGCGCTGGGGCGGCGATCACCCCGCTCCAGGGGAGGTGGTGTTCGGCCCTGCGGAGCCCGCGCACCCATCCCAGGAGCCCGGCGTGCGGCCGTGTAACGCGTGCGGCGGCGCCTGGATCCCCTGTGACGACTGCGACACGCCGTGGAGCTGGCAGTCGCCGGGCGGCGGCCGACTGCCGGGCCCCGGCCGCAGCCCGGCCAGACCCGACTCCGCGTCCGCCCACTTCCTGTTCCCGGGCCAGTCGAGCCCCGACGAGCTGGCCACCGAGGCCTCTGTCATCTCCAACGTCATCGCCCAGGAGACGCCGGTCAGACCGGTCATCTTCGTGACGGAGAGGCCGGCCGGACCGGCGGCGGTCGTCACCGCCCGTGTGCCGGACGCTCCGGAGCCGCCCACCACCCAGTCGCCGGTGCCGCCGCAGGTCTCCGAGGAGTCGACCCGACCGAGCCAGCTGGCGCCGCGCCCGCCGCTCCAGCCCGGCTCCCTGGTGACCGAGTCGCCGGCGAGGCCGAACCAGGTCACCACCGAGGCGCCGGCGACCGAACGGGGGGCGACCGTCACCCCGTCTCCGGAGACCGAGCTGGAGACGGAACGGCCGCGGCGGCGACCCACCGCCCGGCCGTCGGTGTTCCACCGGCGACCCACCGCCCGCCGGCCCCCCACCGATCCCTTCAGGCCGTCCAAATTCCACCCGGGGGCGCAGAAACGCCCCGTCTCGACCACCACCACGACAACGCTGCCAACTACAACTCCGTCTACAACAACAACTACAACCACCACAACAACCACAACAACTACAACAACTCGGCCCCCAACTACAACAACTCGGCCTCCAACTACAACAACTCGGCCTCCAACTACACCGCCCACCACGCCGACCCCCAGGCCACTGCCCACCCACTCGTTCACGGAGCGTCTCCCTGGACTGGACAGCATTCCGATTGTGTAGTGCAGCCCCGCAGCCCTGAGCGCGGAACTTCAGGTGATACCAAATACTCGGGACTTGTACTTGCTTACATACGTGTATCCCATGCAGTGACGTTCTCAAACCCTAGTCTCTGGTCAGTCTCGCGTGACCAAAGCCATGATTGTAGATGTTAGCGATACTTTGAGTCGCGGAGCTCAGACGCCATCCCCGATTTCTCACAAATTCAATTCAAGTGTAGTTTTGCCAACATTTGCACAAGTTTAGATTTATCGTCGCGGTGCGTACCTAATATAATTGGGTGTCTGTAATCGCGCTGCCTCTATTGAGCCTACTTTCTAACTAATCAGTGGAAGTGATTTGTTGCAAACAAGACACTCGTTAGATGTATTATTGCTTCCAAATTAAGCTTGATCCTCACTTTGCTCCAGTACTGTAGTGAATACCCTACCGAAGACCGAGTTTTACCGAGATACCCGGCTCGGCGAGCCGTGCGATAGACCAGAGGTTTGACATCCGGGGCCTTGCGTCATCCGGGAGTTTCAAACACGCGGGTAGGGATGCCGACGTGACCTGTGGTCGGTCAGCGTTCGCGATTTTGGCCTCGGGCGCCTCTGACGTCAGAGGCATGACCCGGCGCTCGGGCGCACCGCCCGGCGAGAGACGGGCCGCAACCGTGGCCTGGTGCAGCTGGACGCGCGATCGGAACGGAATTCAGCCAGGACACGCATCGTAGGTCAAAGGTCAAGGGCACATATAGCCGGCGTGCGAGACCAGCGCCCGAAACAGAAGTCGCTGTGAGGCGAGGGCAGTGATCAGACGTCGGCCCGGGCCTGGACGATGTCTGATAATGTTTTTTGCTCTACTGCGGGGTGCTTTGACATGCGCTAGTTTCAATATTGCGTGTAATAATCATAAGCACAGCATGATTTAAAACGATAATGTCAATATAATCTGAACATGTATTACAAATATTTATTATTAACTTTATTATTACAAATATAATTATTAACCCGCGCCAAGCAGGTGCTCGGCGCCAACCACCTCGCCCCCCCCCCCCCCCCCCTCCCACTAACTCGGCTCCTGGACAACGTATGCGACACGTGGTAAGCGGCATTCGAAAAACCTCAAAAATATAAAAAAACTATTGCTTGCTAAGCTTCGTGCAATGGAAAAAAAATAATGTCTGAGAAGGCACTCTCCTCGGCCAGCGACATCTAGGACATAAATAGATTCCCTGCTTCAGAAAATGTGAAAAGGTTTAGCGTAAGTCCGTGTAGCACTCGAGTTGCCAAGCGTGCCAAATATTTTCTCATCCGTAACACGCCCATCCAGCGCTCCCCACCCGATCATCGGCCTGACCACTGCACGGTCTTGCCGAATACCAGATTAGCGCGAATTTAATCAAAAACCCGACTTTCGATAAACTGTTCTTTATACCTATCAATGGGTAGGAAATTGTGTGAAGTTATCGGATAGAACCTTATTTTTAAGCCACTTTGCCATTTGAGGACTTATATCCCTGCCGAAAGTAGACCCACGCTCCGGTTCCTGAAATCGGGCTATGGTACTGATAAATATGTCCAGTTTTTAATGTAAATTTTACGGAAGTTTCGGGAAGATATATGAGAAAATAGCATATCACCGGATAGCACAATTCATCATGAAGCTGTTTCTACTATTATGGTAGCTTTTCAATGAATGGTTTTTGAGTTTAATGAGTTAGAATAGGAGCCCTGCATGTGTATCGTTCTCACGATAGTATTTCATAAAGAAGTTGAAAAATGTCAAAATGGATAAAAATGGATATGACGAATAGGGCATGGCTGAACTCTCCGCACCTTTCTGAACATAAGCGACCAAGTTTCAGCTGCCAGTTTTTGCCTATTTGCCGTTGATTCAGCTTTGAACATGTCTAGTCGGCCGCCCGGCGTGACCTGACCAAGGTCGGGGCCGGCGCGGCCGGACAGGCTCCAGCCTAATAAACTATCTCAAGCACACGAAATCGTTATTTCATGCACTTCTTGCAAGGTACGATGCTTCACTTTTGCATTGTTGGCCTTACGTGACGTCATTTATGACGTCACTAGGGTAATTATAGTTTTTCGTCAATAACTCCCGATCAAATTGAGCTAGCGAGTCGGGAAATCCACCAATGGACTTCGGAAGACCTGCCGAACCGAATGATATGCTACATGACCTCCTTCGACCAGCTTCGTGATCTGGGGGCTCTGACCTGACCTTGACCCGAGGTCAACACCTTAAGTTTACTTCAGCCGAAGAAAAAGTATACCATTCGACGCATCTAAGCAAGGCGAACACAATGATGCCAAAATTGAGGCTCTGCGGCATTTTTTCGCGAAGTTATTAACAAAAAACGAATCCGTACTTTGGGGCACTTGACCTGACCTCAGAGGACACAGGTTAACCTGAGACCTTAAAATCGGATACCAGTCGCTGTGTCTCGTAACGGCGCACACGCTCGTCTTTTTCCGCGAGGCTCTAGCTCCAGCAGGGGCGAAACAGCGACGGGGGTCGTATTCGCCCCCCCCCCCTTTCGGCCGGCGCGTATTTTGAAAATCAAATAGGTCCGGCGAGGGGTGAGTGTCAGTTTTGGAACCAGGGAACCATTTTCAGTGGATTCGAGCGGCGCTGGGATTAAATTCGCGCTAAACTGGTGTTCGGCCACACTGTGCACTGCACTGTGGCGCTCTCATCATCCCTGATTGGATAGAATGTGACCCAGCTATGCGTCACGCTCACGTGCCCGCCATTATCACAGGCCACACCCGTGTCCGTGCCCCAGGCGCGGACTGACAGTCGCAAGGTCCACGCACTGCTTCAGTCTGACACGCACCTCACCGGGACAGCTAACCTGGCGATACGGGAGGGGCTCGGGAGGGTATTCAATGCAGTACTAGAGCCAGACGCGAATCAAGCTTAATTTGGAAGCAATAGTACATATTTACATATTGTCATATATACGTTCGTGTATAGATTGCCCCCGTCGTGTTGTAACGAGGATGTGCGATGTGTTAATATAACGCGATAAGGCTAGTTTTTAAGTTTTGTTCACATTGATGTAGGTAGGTACACGTCGCTATCATACATAATGTATGTCTATGAAAGTCAATACATCAACTTTGCTGACTTTGCATTGCACGACTAATTGCTTAAAGGGATATCGCCTCCCACCTTAACATTAGATTTGAGTTGAGATAGCCAAAATGGGGTCCTTGGCTCACAATTACCGGTTTCGGCACTCACAACATCGATAAATGCCTTAAATCGGAAATATTGAATTTCAAAATTGCAGCATTTTGATTCAGAGGGGCTAATGCATAGGAATACCCCTCTGAATGTGTGACGTCAGCGCAGATATCTAACGATTTTTAAATGTTTGACTTAAACGTTTTGTAGCACGCGGTGGTATATGCTGCTTTGCGCGCAACAAGTGCCGCACTTTCAGCTGCCAAACTCATGTTTCCAAATAAAGTGCCTAGGAACAGCGGAGATCCCAAAAAGTAAACAAAAGTAAAAGTCTAATATCTTGAAAACCGGTGAATATTTTTCGGTGAAATTTGGTAGATATTCGTTTTCCCTCTTTCCTTTCTGAACCGAGCGACATCACGTTCATGCCGATTCATAAACTTTTTTTGAAGGTGGGAGGGTCCCTTTAAATCCGACAAAAAAAAAAAAATGTGCAAGGTATATGCTAGTTGTAAGTTCTTATATTATGCATGGAAATGGGGAACATTTGACATAGCTTACTAGAAATGATTCTGCTCATGTTACCTGATTTGATAGTTTCAGGTATGTACTTTTATTTGGTCTGAGGATGTCTCTATCAAAGTTATTGCCAAAAACTGCTAATGGCCTGGTACGACCTTGCATGGCTTGGTGTGACCGCTTTAAGTCTGCCGCTATAGTCTGACAGTGACAAACCTAAGAAAGAACGGAGCTAAGGCGCCCCGAAGCACTCAACTCGTGCATTGGACATTGGAGATAGCATCCTCCCGGCGAGGGGGGAGGTTGATGCAACCCCCTCTAAGGGTTTTCGCAAATAACGTCTACGCGCCGCCAAATTTGGCATACCCTCTGAGGCAGCCTTTTGGCACCTATCCTGCAAACTTCAGGTCTCAGTCTTTTCAGGTCAGGTCACCAGGTCACAAAAATCAGTACAAGGTCAGGGGAAACTTGGACTAGTTAGGTTAGCGGCAACTGAATGCCAGAGTGTTTCGTTGATAGCGTGAGTGCTATGACACGTAGTGCTACCAAATTTCAGACACAACTTGGCGCATCTATTTGTCAATTTACCTAGTAGATTAAAGTTCCAGTGACCTGAGGTCAGGTCACAAGGTCACAAAAACCGGTACATTGTCAAAACAGCTCTAAAAATGCACTATTTTGTTCATGAAAACTAGAGTTCTTCATTGATTTGATTCAAGCTTGCAGGATATGCTTCGCTCACCTAGTGCCATCATATGCACCCCAGTTTTTCAAATTCGGTTTACCTGAGGTCATCTAGAGGTCATCACAAATTCTAAGGAGATTTGCCCGAATGTGTAAAGATGAGAGATGTGTGCTCTATTTTAAAGGGACCCTCCCACCTTCAAAAAAGTTAATGAATTGGCACGAAAGTGATGTCGCTCGGTTCAGAAAGAGCGAAAACGAATATCTACCAAATTTCATCGAAAAATATTCGCCGGTTTTGAAGATATTAGACTTTTACTTTTGTTTACTTTTTGGGATCTCCGCTGTTCCTAGCGACTTTATTTGAAAGTGCGGCATTTGTTGCGCGCAAAGCAGCATATACCACCGCGTGCTACCAAACGTTTTAGTAAAAGATTTAAAAATCGTTAGATCTCCGCTGACGTCACAAATTCTAAGGGGGCATACCAATGCACTAGCCCATTAGAATCCGAAAACTGCAAGTTTGAAATTCCATATCTCCGAATTAAAGCATTTGTCGATGTTGTGAGTGCCCAAACCGGTATTTGCAGGCCATGGCCACCAATTTGGCTATCTCAACTCAAAACTAATGTTAAGGTGGGAGTGTCCCTTTAACGTTTTTGTATTCAGTACTAGGTACCTTGATTTACATCTAGTTGGTGTTTGCAAGCTGCAAGAACGGTTGGGTCGGGCCAGCTGAGGTCAACTAAGGTCAAACGTATGCTAATAACTTGGCATACTATGAGGCTAGAGCTTCAAAAAATGGTGTCATTGTGTTCTTTGTGATCAGGCGATTCAAATGATATGCAATTTGATGCATTTCGGCTGACTTAAATTTAATTATAGTTCTTAATCATAGCAGCGGCATACACTTTCACTGAATACGAAGTACAGCTGCTCGGCTGTGATTTGGGTATAGTGTTTTTATAATAAGAGATATTAACCTTACTCTCATATTAGCCAAAAGATATAAAATTTCAAAAAGACAAAATACAGTTTCGGGAGCTTTCGGCTTTGCGCCTTTATCAACCGTTATTACGAGCGAGCGAGCGCAGCGAGCGAAGTGAGTCTTTTCAATATAACGGAAAAATCTCAGTATGAGCGGCCCGGCCCGGCCCGGCCTGTAACGCTTTTGAGAGGCTTATATCTCAGCAACCGCTGGACCGATTGGCCTGCGGTCTTTTTTGTTGGGTAGCCCCATCCCTTCTACCCCGTATTTGACTACTTTTGATGCATCTCAGTGACCGTCGTGGCACGTGCCACGTGAAAAGTCAAGGGTGTTCAAGCTGTTTTGCAAAAGTAGTGATTTTGAGAGGCTCATATCTCAGCAGCCGCTTGGGCGATTGACTTGCGGTAATTTTTGTAGGGTAGCAGCATCCCTTCTACCAAAAATAGGATACTCTCGATGCATGTGGGTCACCCCCAGTGCACGTGCAAAATACAACAATAAGAGGTGCCAAATTTGTTCCCATTTCAGTAACTCGGTAATTACTGGGGCGATTTCGCTGAAACTTGGCATACAGGTAGGCACCCACCAGGCAATGCATTCCCATGTGTTGCGGTTAGGGTGCTACTGCACGTGCGCACGTGCAGGGGGCGTTTCCAGATCTCGAGAACGGCTGGGCCGATTGCGCTCAAATTTGGTACACGGTTGGGGACCAGTTAGTAGGGTGCCGTGCAAAAGCCATTTTGGACCCCGTTTGCACGTGCGCACGTGCACAATGCCGCTTCCAGATCTCAGGAACGGCTGGGCCGATTGCGTTCAAATTTGGCACACCGCTAGCGACCAGTTAGAAGGGTGCTTTGCGCAAGCCCGTTGGAAGCACCCTCTTGCCCTTCCGCACGTGCAGGGCTCACTATCTCGCTCGCTCGTTCTTCGCCCAAAAGGCGTTTTACTGGTGTATTATTATGAGCGAGCGAGCGCAGCGAGCGAAGTGAGTCTTTTCAATATAACGGAAAAATCTCAGTATGAGCGGCCCGGCCCGGCCCGGCCCGGCCTGTAACGCTTTTGAGAGGCTTATATCTCAGCAACCGCTGGACCGATTGGCCTGCGGTCTTTTTTGTTGGGTAGCCCCATCCCTTCTACCCCGTAATTGACTACTTTTGATACATCTCAGTGACCGTCGTGGCACGTGCCACGTGAAAAGTCAAGGGTGTTCAAGCTGTTTTGCAAAAGTAGTGATTTTGAGAGGCTCATATCTCAGCAGCCGCTTGGGCGATTGACTTGCGGTAATTTTTATAGGGTAGCAGCATCCCTTCTACCAAAAATAGGATACTCTCGATGCATGTGGGTCACCCCCAGTGCACGTGCAAAATACAACAATAAGAGGTGCCAAATTTGTTCCCATTTCAGTAACTCGGTAATTACTGGGGCGATTTCGCTGAAACTTGGCATACAGGTAGGCACCCACCAGGCAATGCATTCCCATGTGTTGCGGTTAGGGTGCTACTGCACGTGCGCACGTGCAGGGGGCGTTTCCAGATCTCGAGAACGGCTGGGCCGATTGCGCTCAAATTTGGCACACGGTTGGGGACCAGTTAGTAGGGTGCCGTGCAAAAGTCATTTTGGACCCCGTTTGCACGTGCGCACGTGCAGAATGCCGCTTCCAGATCTCAGGAACGGCTGGGCCGATTGCGTTCAAATTTGGCACACCGCTAGCGACCAGTTAGAAGGGTGCTTTGCGCAAGCCCGTTGGAAGCACCCTCTCGCCCTTCCGCACGTGCAGGGCTCACTATCTCGCTCGCTCGTTCTTCGCCCAAAAGGCGTTTTACTGGTTTAGATCATTTTCGTCACAAACTTGCATGGAACAGAAAATTCGAATTGGTACGAACATGCAGAAATCACACACGCACTTCCCAGCTACTCTTTAAAAACGCATCTATGCAAAACTTACAGAGACATAAAAGATTTATCTTGAAGTGCAGAACAAGATAGTCATGTCGAAAACATGAGTCATACGTTCAGCGGAGATAGTATATCCCTCGCCCATGTAGGGGGGGGTTGGTGCAACCCCCCCCCTGAGGTTTTTCGGAAATAGTGCAAAAACGGCGGCGCGCAGCGCCGCCAAATTTTGGGTACCTTATGGGGCAAACCTTGCGCATCTTTTGATAAAAAAAATTTGACCGGGTCATGTCAGGTCACGGAGTTATGACGTCACAAAGGGAACAGCCTCCGGCCGGATTTTCACAAACTGAGTGCCAATGCCCGAGGTTTCCTGCCGGTGGTACGAACATCGGTTGATGGATCGTGATGAAACTTCCCATGCATGTTGGGGCAAGTATTGGCTATCATATGGTATAAGAAACTTGACCGGGTCAGGTCAGGTCACGGAGCTATGACGTCACAAGAGGAACAGCGTCCGGTACTATTTTTGAAAAGCGCCCAAACCACTATTTTGCTAATTCTTGTCACCTCAATGGGAATATGCAGCAATATTAGCTTCTATAGGGAGCAAATGGACCTCCCAAATCCAAAAATACAATCAGATTTCAAAAATTTAAATTTTGATTTTTCGAATTTCTGCCGCCGACTGTGACCTTGCCGACTTCCGGCGCTCCCAACGCGCCATTTTTAGAGATAGGGAAACGAAATACATACCAAACGATAGAGAATTGATCAAGGAACACGATAGTGAAGGTTTCAAGTCGATATCTCCTACCGTGTTGCCGCAATCGCCGCGGAAAGTTGAAAAAAGTCTATTTTTCCGAAAATTTGACCTTTGACCGGTCAAAAGTAGGTCAAATGTTGACCTAGGACCAAAAAATATACCACCAATCGCGAGATCTCGGCGAGAGCAATCCTTTGGTCTTTTCCGCTAAGCTCTACGACGCTCCGTTTTCAAACGCCAAGGGGGGGTCGCACCAACCCCCCCCCCCTGCATGGGCGAAGGTGGCAGATCGCCGTTTACGGGCGAGGGATATATCGTGGGTACATCATCAATAATGGGTCCCGACCCCCCGACCAACATTAAAAATATGGAGATAAGCATACATGAGGTAAGTACATGCATGCATACGATAACAGAAGTGTACAACAGCACAACCGCACGGCGCACACCCGCGCACACAAGTTTCCACGGTCAGTCAGTTTAGATATAATGACCACTCAGATGATAGGCCAAGACGAGGTTTGCGTGTTAAGAGTGGGTTGAAGTTCGCGAATAAAAATGGATTCCCAAATTTTTCTATCTGGGCCGTCTTTTGACACATGCAGAATCTTGATTGAGACGTTTGAGCAGTCCAGTTGCACAGAGTGTTTCGTTTGGTGAAGGCCAAAAGGGGTGTCTAGTTTGTTGTTTTTTGCATCTCTCATGTGTTCATTATATCTAAGCCTGACAGATCGGCGTGTTTCACCGACATACACAGACTCGCCTTGTGCGCACAGTTGACATTCCATCTGGTACACCACATTCTTTTCATGACATCTCCCACGCAACCCTGCCTCACAGCATGGACACTTCCTGCCCCCACCTGGGCAGGGTGCTGGTTGGTAGGCCGCCCGCACTAGTTTTTGTTTCAGGTTGGGACCTCCTTTCCATGCAACTTTCAGGTTGAGGTGACTAGCCCTAATGATACCCTCAATCCTGTGGCTGAGTGCATCATCAATGAATGGAAGCGCAAGATAGACGGGGGCAGAGCCCGATCTAGTCGGCCTTAGGCGGTTATCACGTTGGGCTTCGTGTTGGAGCCTGCTAACTAAGTGGGGCGGGTAGCCGTTCTTATTTTTCTGTTCCATGCAAGTTTGTGACGAAAATGATCTAAATAATACATAACGGTTGATAAAGGCGCAAAGCCGAAAGCTACCGAAACTGTATTTTGTCTTTTTGAAATTTTATATCTTTTGGCTAATATGAGAGTAAGGTATCTCTTATTATATTCATAATGTCTCTCAAAACTGTGCTAAAAACCATTCAATATAGTGTTTTTATATTGTCGGGTAATTCCGGGCAATGTACACATACATAGCTGAGTGCGCGCTAACAAGCCCTCAATGAGGTGACGGAGCGTGAGAATGCCAGCCACATCCCGCTAATTCCTGCCGGAGTCTGGCGTTATTATTCGGAACGAGCGCCATTCATCGGGACGGCGTCATCTCCGGGTATCTTATTGAGGGCCCACGCCTCCTGCATATTCCTCTGCGGCCGGTCGCGCCGCGCCGGCCGCCCATCCAGCGCGCGGTGGGACGGGGCACAGTGGGCGGCCGGACGTGGCCACTGCGGTGCGCCGCCCCCGGGGACCCGCCGCCCGGCAACGTCCCTCCCCGGGGCTCAATAGCTTCCGGTCGAGTGACGCGCCGTCACCCACGCCCAGCAGAAGAAGTGCCCAGAAATAATACCCCGTCCCTACTGCTAAATATTCGCATAGATGGTGCGAGGGGTGGAAATTGCACACTGAGAGATAAGTTGACTCTTCTCAGCACATAAGGGAGAGTTGTCACTTTTGACTCGCGATGCAACTCTTCTTCGACACCAAACACGGATAAAACTCATCTGAAACTCTCATTTGACTCTATCATAATTCCACAAATTTTCTCTTTACTCTTATATAACCCTTCCAATCTTCTTCAAAAACACACTATCATTCTGAACACTCTTTCAATACTCCTCTGAGTTCTTGTATAATTCTCTCAAAACTCTGCAACGATCCATCATAATCTTGTCTATGCTTCTAAAATAGGTAGGTACTCGCTTATTATAACAAAATTATCCGCAAAATATCTTAAAACTCTAAACAATCTGCAAATCCAAACCGATTCCTATAATTATTTCAGACGGATCACCACCAGACGGAAACATCCAAGCATTTTCGTTTGAATATATTACCAACGTGAGCCAAACACAGCCTTTCGCGGACCTTTGTCCTTTATAAAAGGCATACAAACAAAAGGCATCCTTTAACCCTCGCCGGCACAGGGGGGGGGGGGGTGATGCAACCCCCCTAAGGTTTTTTTTTTCCGCGAATAACTCGCGTAAAAAGCGGCTGATCGCGACGAAACTTTCAGTACCCTCGCATTAACCAATTTTACACCTACCCTGAAAATTGTATGACCCTGACCCAAATGACCTTTGACCTGTGACCTCTTTTCCGAGACCATGTTTGGTCGGAATCGCGATTCGGCGTATGTCGGCTCGCATTAGCCGCGCGTTTGCAAGCTTTTCGTAGTTTCACACATTCAAATATGTGATTTGATGTTGCTCCCATGCATTAGGGTGGGTGTTAAGGTCACCTGAAGGTCAGGTCAGGTCATTGACCTTTGGTGACCTCGGTTCACTTTTTCGAACTTTACATGTTTCTAGGCTAGTTTTTGGAGCTGATTTCGAATTTAGCAACCATTTGAACATTTACTTAGTAGTTTTGGTGCCTTCGTTACATGTTACGAAGCTGTCAGAGGCGGTTGACACGTATTACGAATACCCGTCACGACCCCTACCGGTTGACCTGACCTGACCTGACCCGACCTGGTCTATATGCTTAAAGACATCATCTCTGATCAAAACTAACACGATATTCGTGATCAGCACCCCGGAAAACTCTTAGCAGCCACACTTTACGACTTTCTAACAGGTCCCAATATTCCTGATTTTTGGGTCATTGACCTGAGCTGACCTGGAAGGTCACCCGATGACCTAGGACCTTAAAATGGGGTATCATTGGCTTCCTCTCGTGACGGGCAACACGCTCGTTTTTCCGCGAAGCTCTAGCTCCATCAGTGGCCAAACGCGAGGGGGGATCGTACCAACCCACCCCCCCCTTGTGCCGTCGAAGGACTCAAAATGGCCTGTGCCGGCGAGGGGTAAAACCCGCGCCCGTTAGGGGGGGGGGGGGGCGAAACGGCACCCCCTGTCCTTTTCCGTCGATATCTCCTAAACGGCTGGAGATATCGCCACCAAACTTTCAGGACCCCTCCGGGCATCAATTTTACACATTGTGTTTAAAAATTGTTCCAGAGGCTATGATAGGTTGGACACAAATGACGTCAGAATGACGTCATGTTCTGCCATTTTCGACCGAAAAAAGACTTTCGCGAGAAGATCTGTCAGGACTACAGCTTTAAAGATACAGAAAAATGATCGGGCATGAAAGATGAAAAATTGACAGGGCTACAAAACTGCTATCTCAGATTTTTGAATTTTTTGAGTTTTGACCCCCAAAAATCAAACAAGCTTTTTATATATTAGCCAAAAAATCCAAAAAGTTTTTCGAGTTAAAAAAAAACAGAATATATGTGATAGTATCACCGTCTTCTATCTACATACCAAATTTCAGATCGATATCTCGTTTTTTGGCCAAGTTATAGCAAAAAAACTGTTCAAAAATGATGACGTAAAATTTTCAAACTCAATTTATGGCAATTCTAGACCACGTGGGGCAAAACAAAGACCACCATCAGACTCCCCGCGACGAGCTGCATCGAATCGATACGCATTTAATGCAAAATATCAACTTTGAAATTTGACCTAATTTGACCTGACCTTGACCTGACCTTGACGAAAACTTAACCTAAGCTGGCCCGAAAGGCTGCCTGACCCACATAATCGCATTTGTCATGTAAAATTGACCATAAAACATGCATCACACGACACTTTCATATTGTGACCCCCCAGTGACCTGACCTCTGTGACCTGACCTGGTATCAGTGACCTCTGATAGCAAGGTATGTGTTTGACGAACAATGTACCATCGATGGTATTCAATAACTTACCAATTTACTCGATTTCACAACGCATTTCTTGAAATGCCTGTGGAAATGCCTGTGAACGGTGAAAATCTGACCTTTGACCTGACCTGTGACGTCATCAGTGTGACTTAGGTCAATGAAATTTGGTTACAGGGTAGATCCCCGATGGGGCTATCGAACGCCGTTTGAATTTTGAAAATCAGCCGGTAAATTTCCGAGATCTTAGGGGGGGCGAAACGCCCCCCCCCTAAATGGTGTCAAAATGGCTACTGAAGGACAGCCGTAGACATATTCTATTTATTGCTGTTATATTTCCGGGAAGCTATTTGGAAACTATAGTTGGCATGCATAGGTACAGCCCACCGCTAAAGTAATGTAGGGTTTTACCAATCACAACGGTTGGCTTTGACTGGCGATTGTTTAATGCGGAGTGATCGAAAAGAAGATGTCAATAGCTGAAGTTGCAGCTGCAAGGTTGACGATACATATAAGCTACATTCAAAGTTTCATTGTAGTCTGGCTAATTGTTCCTAAGCTTCGGAAGCAGAACATACCCATGACTAAAACCCCACATTACTTTTGCTGTGGACTGTACCTATGCATGTATGTACATACATACCTACTACCACTGGCGTGTCGCTAAAAGTCCCGGCGAAAATATATCTATGACGTGGGTGATTGTCGTCACGCTGAATACCAGGTAAGTAAGTACATACGTTCCGCAGAATATCGCGGCATTATGCATGTGAGAAACCGCTGCCTGTTCGGGCGCAGGTTCTACTTCTCGGTACAAGGGCCGCCCAGTGCTCACACACTCATCAATGCCAGCGACAAACGCCACATAGCTCTCTGCTATATTTACCGAAAGCTGCAATGGACCAGCAATAAAAACCCGCCCATACCAATGTGTTTTCTTTAGAAATATTTGTGCGACGTGCATTGGTACGTATCATAATACCTACATGCAATAAATGTATGCTATCGGCAGTAGCATTTACAGATACATGCCATACTATCAACTATGCATAAAACGAGGGTACAAACAGCTGATTGATGATAGGTACCTACATACCTACCAATATTAATCTTTCCCTACTCAACGTCTATTTTAATGACTTGTGCATTTTCTTTCCAGTTTCTTTTTAGCTGACTCAGTTTCCATGAGCTCCTATGGGCTTTGCACGACAGTGGTAGGTAGTATGTCTTTGGTTTTCTTGTACAAATTCCTTATTTTTCAATATCGCGTTCATGCTTTAAATGCGAAACGCGTCACAATCGTTCGCGTCATTCACATTTTTTTCCAGTGTTCACGTAAAACCTTTGAAACCAACTGTCATGTACGGCCCTCCAGCAAAAGAGTGGTTAAGAACTTTAAATGACAGAGACAAAGTTGTAAAATGACTCAATAGAAATGAGACGAGGGTTCATGCACACATTTCGGTAGTTGTTTTCAACAGCCATTAGACGTATTCATCATTGCAGATCGATTATTGTGATTTGGCAAACAATGTGAAAACAGTTTCTAATCTATCAACATATCAGAAGTACAAGAAGTTGGGCGGAATAGATTATTCTTTTTACCCAACTTCCAATCTCGTGCACTGAAAGAAAAAAATACCACCCTAGTTAGTTTTTGGGTGGTGGTCATATTTTGAACAGCCTTTTACTTATGGTAAACCAGTTTACGATCCAAATACTAGGCCCAATATCAAAGGAATACTATGCAACTACCAATGCTCATCAAAATACCATGGTCTTAGTACGGTAATATTTTTTCATCATACTACCTTGAAACTAAAGCATAACTAATAAGAAACCAAAGCTCTACTAACGCTAGTATTATCCTGGTACCGCCTACTAAGAAAAATACCACCCTAGTTAGTTTTCGAGTGGTGGTCATATTTTGAACAGCCTCTTACCTATGGTAAACTAACTTACGACCCAAATACTAGGCCTAATATGAATGTAAAACCATGTGAATACCAATGCCAGTAAAAATTACCATGGTATTAACACGGTAACTATATGTCGTCATACCATGCCCAAAAACCCACGTGATACTAGCACGAAACTAGGACTTTACTATCGTTAGCTACTCCCTGGTAATGCTTACTAATGACTTATCATGGTAAAACCATCCTTTTGTCATCTGGATACCAGCTTTGCTTTGCTGGCCAACCATCGTAAAACAATAGTTTACTATGTGACATTTATTGTGATATTACCAGTCGGTTAACAGGATCTTACTAGTCATCAACCAGCATGCTTCATATGCTGTGCTTTAGCCTATCCATGCCAAATTTGTTTATCATTACGACAGCCACTTACTGATGCACAACAGCATGCATGACAGTATCTACCTAGCAGTCGACAAAGCAGCTCTTCACTTTTCCAAAGCATCTACCTAGTAACCTACATGAAATATTTCACACATAAAAAGCATTTGGCCACAAACAAAGTTACGTCTGCACATAACCAAACAACGCGCATGAACAACAATTATTACAGTTCACTTTATCATCACAATGCAATCGGTCTCTTTTCACACAATCGTTGAATGTCGCCCTTCCAGCGATTTATCACGCAACACCTTCTCCAAGGGCATTGGTAGCCATATACCGAAGGTTCGAACTTCGAAAGCCAGCTCTGGAAAAGAGCAGGCATTGATATAAGATAAACCAATGGAAAGATTGATTGTGTGTGCTGCAGTGACACTCTATCTCCTACCCCTCCCACCTTGACTCGCAGTGTCCCGTGACCTAGCTCCCAGTTTGATGAAACAAGGATTTAAGATAAGTTGTTTTAAAAAAATGGCAGCATCTAATAGAACAGGGGATTTGTAGGGTGAGGAATTTAGCAAATTTGGGACATTAGGCCAGAGGCTGGTTCAGGTAAAATGCCCTATAATGAATTAATTGCCATGAGGTGCAGTGTTGAGTGTTGGCAATAATTCAAAAATTCTACTCTTAACCAGCGCCCCACTGGGGTATGTTCTGTAACGCACTCCACTGGGGGAGGCGGGGGCTATTTATAGAACCCCCCCCCCCGCTCCAACTCCGAAACTACTGGGCCGATTGTCAAAACTGAAACGGCGTCTGATAGCCCTGGAAAAACTGTCGAGCAAAACCTAATTTTATTGACCTCGAGATCACCGTTGACGTCACAGGTCAGATCAAAATAAAAATTAGCAACGTTTTGGCTTGTTAACCCTCCCCCGTATAGGGGGGGGGGGGTCGAACGGACTCCCCCTCGGTTTTTCGCGAATACCTCGCGTAAAAAGCGGCCGACCGCAACGAAGCTTTCAGTACCCTCGAGTTATAATCAATTTTACACCTACCCTAAAAAATGTAATGGCCCTGACTAATGACCTTTGACCTGTGACCTACTTTTCGAGACCATGTTTGGCCGGAATCGCGATTCGGCGTATGTCGGCTCGCATTTGCCGCGCGTTTGCAGTCCTTTCGTGGTTTCAAGCGTTCAAACATGGGATATGATGCTGCTCCCATGCATTAGGGTGGATGTCAAGGTCACCAGAAGGTCAGGTCAGTTCATTGACCTTTGATGACCTCGGTTTACTTTTTCGAGTTTTATCAGCATCTTTCTAGGCTAGTTTTTTTAGCTGATTTCGAATTTAACAACCATATATGAACATTTACGAAGTAGTTTTGGTGCCTTCGTAACATGTTACGAAGCTGTCAGAGGCGGTTGCCACCTAGTGCACCTACTACGAATACCCGGCAAAACCCTTACTGGTTGACCTGACCTGACCTGACCCGACCTGGCCTAAATGCATGAAGACATCATCTATGATCATAGCTAACATGATATTCGTGATCAGTTCCCTAAAAAACCCAATAGCAGCCACGTTTTACGACGTTCTAACAGGTCCCAGTTTTCCCCACTTTTGGGTCATTGACCTGACCTGGAAGGTCAACCGATGACCTAGGACCGACGACCTAGGATAAAATTGGGTACCATCGGCTTTCTCTCGTCACGGGCAGCACGCTCGTTTTTTCCGCGAAGCTCTAGCTCAATCAGGGGCGAAACGGCAAGGAGGGGGTTCAACGGACCCCCCCCTTAAACGTTCGTGGCTGGAAAAACACCAATACGGGCGAGGGTTAACCCCCACCCTACTGTGGGGAGGGCTATTCATAGCCCCTCTCGTGTTTACGCAATATCTTTAAAACCGCTGGACGTATCAAAACAAAGCTTTTAGGACCTTCGGCTGCATCAATTTATTTGACACCTTGTGCACTAATAAAATTTTCGTAGCTACTATAGATCGGCCGGAAATGACGCCAGAGTGACATCATGTTCGGCCGATTTTGATGCAAAGCATTGAACAACGGTAATCGCTCTCAAGATCTGAGTTTTAACCCGGCAAGCGGTGGGCCTCCCGGCTACCTTCCGCGCGGTGGGAGGAGGGGGGGATTTTTGACCCCCCCCGAATCTCCGAAGCTACTATGACGGATCGGTAAAATTTAAATGGCGTTCGATAGCCTTGTTAAATTTTTCGAGGGAACTTCAATTTCATTGACCTCGGGGTCACCGATGACATCACAGGCCAAGTCAAAGATAAAATGTTTCACCGTTCACGGGTCTTTTAAGGAATGCGCTGCAACATCGAGTAAAGGGCATTTTGTCAAAAATCAGCGATAGGGCGTGAGTTGCCTATTATACGAGCATATGTTGCTATTGGAGGTCACTGATAATACCAGGTCCGATCACCAAGGGTCAGCACATGAACCTATCTTTACTAAGTAGGGTTGTGCGATGCATGTTTTATGGCCAATTTTTCATATTCGCCTCAATGGTGTTGGTTATAAGACCATCAGGGACGGTTTTTTGGTCACTTTCTGGTGGAGGTCAGGTCAATGTCAGGTCAAAAAGGTCAAATTTCAGGTCAAAGTTGATAGTTTCGCATAAAATTGGTATTGATTCGATGCCACTCGTCACGGCGAGTCTAATGGTGGTCTTTGTTTTGCGCTTTGTGGTCTAGAATTGCCAAAATCGAGTTTGAAAATTTGACGTCATTAATTTTGAACAGTTTTTTTTTGTTATAACTTGGCAAAAAGGAGTTATCGATCTAATACTTGGAATGTGAATAGAAGTCCATAGTGGCTATTACATATATTCCGTTTGTTTCGAAAATCGAAAAACTTTTGGGATTTTTTGGCTATTATATCTATTTCTTTTTATTTTTGGGGTCAACTTCAAAAACAAAATCGAGAGAACAGTATAGTAGCCCTGGTAATTCTACACATTTCATGTCTTGAACATTTTTATGCATAATCAAATTTATAGACCTGACAGCTCTTCCCGCGAAGCTTTTTTTTTGGTCGACAATGGCAGAAATGACGTCACTCCGACGTAGCGGCCAACTTATCATAGCCTTTGGAAAAAAAATTTGGTCACAATGTGCAAAAGGGTACTGAAAGTTTGGTGAAGATCGGCGCAGCGGTTCTGGAGATATATCGAAAAAAAAACTAAAGATGGATGCAAAAAATGCCCCCCCCCCCCACCGCCTTGAGGGTTAAGCTAGATCCTTTTTTTTGCATGGGTGGACTCTACAGGGCTACCAAACTGATTTCGGACTTTCGAAATGTTGAATATTTTGAAAATTATAAATATAAAAACTCAGAAATTGTATTTTTTATTTTTTTACATATACGTTTCTGAATGAAAAAAAGCAGAATATGACCACGTTTCCATGGGCATCACTGATCCGGATCAGTAAAAATGGATTAGCTAATCCAGTATAGTTAGACAATATATGAAAATGAAAATAAGGGATTAACTGATTATATAAGCCTAATCCACTTGGAATTATATCATGTAACGAAGAGTTCGAGAAATATAATACGATTTAAGTTTGCTGATCCGGATCAGTGATGCCCATGGAAACGGGGTCTATATGTGTTTGAACACATATGCGTTGAATATATGTGAACTTCATCTGACAAACACCTTTTTTGTTGAAAAATGTCAACTTCAAAATTTGACCATTTTTGACCTAAAGTGACCTGACCTGACCTCAGCTATATTCAGCTAAAATGGCCTAAACTGACACATACAACACTGATTTCGATATATATGGCCTACATGAACCATAAAACATGTCTCACGTCACCGATGCACGATATAAAGCTTTCGTGACCTGGGATGAGATGGCCTTGACCTGAAAAATTCGAAGTACAAGTTCGGTACCCTCAGGTTATGTTACGCATATATTCACGAGTGTGCAAACAAAAAATGAGCCTGATCTGATTTGTTGGCCGGCACCCAGAGTGCCAAGACGCTGATATTTTTACTTTGACCTGACCTGTGACGTCATCGATGACCTCGAGGTCAATGACATTAGGCTTCGCTCAACAATATTTCCAGGGCTACCAGGGGCCGTTTGAATTTTGACAATCGGCCCAGTAGTTTCGGAGTTAGGAGCCCCCCCCCCCCCCACTGTAACGTGCTGTAACGTGCTGTGGGGCGCGTTAGAGCACATACCCCAGTGAGGCGTGGGTTAACAAATAAAAAAACACGTTGATTTCCGACGCTGGGAAATGCCCGCAATGATACCCACCCCACCACCCTCCCCCTACCCGGTCCAACAGGGTCTCAAGGAAATTCAACAACATGAACCGAAACAAAGGCTGCGATCTTTGCTGGAAATGGCACTCGTGAGATAAGTATTATTATGCTGAAGATACAACGACTTACTTGTTATTTCCGAGTATCCTCCACCGTCAGCTACGCTAACCACCCACACAATCACCGTTCAAATATTTAAAACCACGGAGCACCTTCACAACGCCGGCGCGCGGCCGGAACTGACATGGCGGCGCCGCTGCAGCAGAGTCAGACGCACGTGGATTGTTAGTAAGGGTGTAGTGTTGTCATGGTGTTGCCATGGTATACCTTACCATAGCAGCAGAAGCACACCCAGGGAACTGTTGCAAGAAATTTCTGGCCTTTCGTCCATAAAACTATTAATTGCTCAGGGTCTCAGCTAGTCCTTGGATGACGCTCCTTCCAACATATCAAAAATTGGCAAACACCTCTATGGAAAGGAGGAGACTTGATCGCCGAATTCACCTGCTGGATCCGCCCGTGGAAAGGTTGATTTTACTATGGTAGGGAATATTAGCTTACGAGGGTATCTACTAGCCTCAGGTGGTTACCACCTTGTAAACTGGGGTACAAAACCACCCCTGATAAACGTAACCATGGTAATATCAACATGTCAAGGCAGGATAGTATTCAGCACCATAGTAGGCTGGTAGTAATATGATGGTAGGCTGATGGTAAAATTTACCAAAGCTAGTAACTTAGTAAATTGATGGTAAAAACTTTTTTCAGTGTGTGCGGCTGTAACAAAAACAAAACCATTTTCTATGTTTTATTTTATTGTCTCCTCCTCTGAGACTATTGCTGATAATAAGCAAGCGTCGTGAGCTGGCAGTCATGTCCCTTATAAACTCGCTATCGGCCCGGCTGCTGCCCGTCAGGTGGCATTTTTAGGGTCAAAGCGCCGTTAGCATTCCGGGCGGACACATGAGGGAACTATCAGCACCACCCCCGGAGCCATCCGCGCCGCGCTGTCGGGCCCCTGGGACCGCCGGGAGACGCTGCTCAGCCGCGGAACATATCTCGGACTGACGTCGGCGTCTTAGTGTGCTAATCCTGTGTTCGACTTAGTGCCTGTTGTGTTTTGTGGAGCATGCTTATTGCTTTCACTAACACGCCTTGGTAAAAAAAAAAAAACACGCTACGCATTACGCTATCCTACGAATTCTACCTGAACATTCCTACGCAGCTTGGTAGAGCACGGCCATGCATTATGGTAGAGAATGCCTTCGCATCTCGGTGGAGACACCTACGCGTCTCGGTAGAGCACCCCTGTGCGTCTCGCCGAGATGAAGCCAATCGGTGGCCGGTGATTGAGCGGGGGCCTGTTGGGACAGTGTCGCGGCGACACCGGGCTCGGGAGATCAATGTGCAGGCGATCAGGAGGGGTGTTGACACTTCATTTGGTCGTCAATGCAGCGCTCATGCACGCCGAGCCGATCGCATTGAATGCCAGTAGGCCGGAATGCTGAGACTTTAGCGAACGGTTGAGATGTTTACGACCTACCTGCTTTTAGAACGATTGCAGTTTGCAACCAAAGCAGAATCAGTGCAAGATGTCGCGTAGCTGGCCGAGTGATGACAATCCGAAATAACATTTTGCTTGAAAGTTAAAATTTAAAGCCTACAGCCCACTGCTAAAGTTATGTGCGGTTTTACCAATCTCAACGGATGGCTTAATGCGGAGTGATCGAAAAGAAGACGTTAATAGATTAAGTTGCAGCTCCAAGGGTAACGATACAGGTTAGCTACATTACATTCAACGTTTCATTGTGGTCTGGCTAATCATTCCTAAGCTTCAGAAGCAGAACATACCCATGACTGAAACATTACTTATGCTGTGGACTGTATGTATGTACATTGTACATACATGATATTTGGAATTCTTACATGCAACAAATTCTAAAAATTGTCATTCCAACATGCCTAGTCTACAAAAACATTTCAAATGCAGATGTTCTCATAGTAGCCAGTACAGAAAGAATATCTTACCGTTACAATCTTACCATTATTCTTTGAAGCAAGATTCGCCATGCATATCTACCGATGGCATAATTTAAATGAGGCTTTATTTCACAAACTTTAACCATTTAGACTGCTCAAGAATGAATTTGATATCATAGATCGGAATACACCATTACCCTCAGAAAGCAATTATTAATTTGGATGCATCCGAGTTTTCATTTCTATTTGGACAAGTTAGCTGTTGATCCCATGTGTCAAGGCTGTCAAAGACGTTGCCATTGAGCACCCGTAAAACGTTTTTCAAAACAAAGGATTCAAAACACTGGATTAGATGGCATTTCAGTGACGTTAAGACACATAGGTACAATATGAAAAGATAATGAGAAATTATGTTACACCTTTCTCGTTAAAGTTTTACACCACTTGGTAGGGACAAAAATAGAATAGCAATTGGAACGTTTGCCTCTCCTAAGCTTTCCTCTTTGTTCTTTCCTCACAAGTGCAGGGGCTCCGCCACCGGAGGGGAGGGTGGGGTCTGGGCCCCTACTAATTTCGGTTCCTTATTACAGCTGTGCCTAATATTGGGCATTTCCGGGTGACACGTCCCACTCATCCAAATCATAAAACCGTGCCTGAGCCTCTTCTCACAAGATAAGATACCTACCGTAACGACTGGTATTTAACTGAAGTAGATACTTGAAGTTACACAGCGACGTATATATGCAAGCAAAGTCCCGACAGATTTGGAGATAATATTTGTTTTTAAAGACATATCCATCTTTTAGTAACAACAAATTTATCCCTCGCCGGCACAGGGGGGGGTTAATGCAAACCCCCCTAAGGTTTTTCGCAAATAACTCGCGTAAAAAGCGTCTGATCGCGTCGAAACCTTCAGTACCCTCGCATTGATCAATTTTACATCTACCCCAAAAATGTCATGACCCTGACCCAAATGACCTTTGATCTGTGACCTACTTTTCGAGACTATGTTTGGCCAGAATCGCGATTCGGCGTATGTCGGCTCGCTGTCGCATTATCCGCGCGTTTGCAAGCTTTTTGTGGTTTCAAACGTTCAAACATGCAAATCACATGTGATTTGATGTTGCTCCCATGAATAAGGGTGGATGTGAAGGTCACCTGAAGGTCAGGTCAGGTCATTGACCTTTGGTGACTTCGGCTCACTTTTTCGTGTTTTATATGTTTCTAGGCTAGTTTTTTTTAGCTGAATTCGAATTGAGCAACCATTTGAACATTTACGAAGTAGTTTCGGTGCCTTCATAACATGCTACGAGGCTGTCAGAGGCGGTTGACACGTACCACGAATACCCGTCACGACCTCTACTGGTTGACCTGACCTGACCTGACCCGACCTGGTCTAAATGCTTAAAGACATAATCTGTGATCAGAACTAACACGATATTCGTGATCAGCACCCTGAAAACCCCAATAGTAGCCACCCCGACTTTCTAACAGGTCCCGATTTTCCCGACTTTTGGGCCATTGACCTGACCTGGAAGGTTAACCGATGACCTAGGACCTTAAAATTGGGTATCATCGGCTTCCTCTCGTCACGGGCAGCACGCTGAGCTCTTTTTTCCGCAAAGCTCTAGCTCGATCAGGGGCCAAACGCGAGGGAGGTCGTACCCCCTTGTGCCGTCGAAGGACGTAAAATGGCCTGTGCCGGCGAGGGTTAAGGAAACAGAAGCGTCAAACCCATGACCGAGATATATCGCATGAAATCAGTAACATGAGCAGTAGCATTAGAATCGTTTGGCTGATACGAGTCCCAACTCCAAGAGTCGACAATTGGACATACCTAAAAACAGTACCTACAATCCGAGACGCGATATCGTCCCCGCGCCACAGCCTGGCGGTGCCTCCGACACAATAGTTTCCCGCTGCGTCCGGCCGACCAGCGATGGGTCCCCAGTGAACCGGTCCGGGACTCATCCCTCAGAGCCGGCGGCTAATATGTGTCGCCGCGGTATCAGCGGCTGCGCGACGCACGCGACGCACGACATAAAAGCCGCCACCGCCGCCGCCGCCGCCACTTGCCACTGCCGGATTGGGTTCGACTCCGGGGAGGGAGCGACTCAGCACTGTCACCGCTCGAGGTAGGTGCATATCCTGAATGTGACTAATGAAACTTCTAGTGCACATCAAGGAATATTCAGTGATGATCTTGTAGTCTAACTGACAATTGTATTGTCTTATACGATTTGTAATTTATTTTGTATTGCTGTATATTGAGCGGACAATGCAGCTTGTTGGGATAGGCATGCGCTTCGTCAGACGACTTTCTAACACACCCTTTTGGAAAATATCCTACACTTTCAATAGATAGGTATTGCGCAGCCTTTCATTGCATTTCCTTACAAGTGCGTATAGGCTCTCGTCTCGATATCAAATCCTCTGATCTCTTATCCATGCCTTGGCCTAACACCAGCCTGTCTTGCAGGTCGGTTAGCGTCTAAAAACACTCGAGGCGACCCAACCAGCCAATGAAGGTACTGGGTGTGAGCTTGGCTGTCATGTTGTTCCTACACACATTGGCTCCGGCAAGAGCGCTATATCTCAACAGAAATACTCTTGGTAAGTAATGTCTTTTTTCGGCCTAACACCTACAAGGTCTCGGGCAGCTTCGTAGTGGCGGGACTGGGGACGTTAACCCATTAGATATGCTTGGCTCCAGTACATGATTTTCTAGCCTTCGCGTGGGAAAGGGTCGTTTTCGGCCACACTTGCCAGTTTTCTGCTTCTTAGAAAGTAAAACTTGTCATATTATGATCAATCAATTTCGCAGTCTGCGTAAAATGTTTCACCATAGGTCACATAAGGTGAGGTCACCAGGTCAAGATAAACAACCATGCCTTCAAAACGTTTAATTCCTACAGCTAATTTCCTAGAATTTTTGAGCTCGGGGTATTGATGAGGAAATCAGTAGCAGCAAATTATTTCTCTCGTAATTTCCATATCGTTGACGTAAGGCCAAGACAATTTTACGACCCCTTCATTGAAATTCAATGAGGGACATGGCATAGAAGGAAGATGGATTTTTCTTCAAAGTTACACCACTCTGTTGATAAAAAGCATGCTGTTTGTACAGGTCTGGGAGCCTTCACAATACGGGATTAAGGCGTTAAATGTGCTGATTACCTTCATTGTTCCATCTTCAAACAGGAACGATCGAACTTTAAGACCAAATATGGCGTCGTCTGTGTAAACACACACCAAATTTCGCGGCACTACACACGTGCCACCGTTGTCTCTACATGCATGTAAAAAATATAACGGAAGATGGTGGTCAAACAGGTCCAGTACCGAGACGGAGGATTTTATCCCAGTGTATGGATTTATAACATGATTTTTCAAAACCAACAACTGCGAGGGTGAAGGCGATGCACTGTGCTGATGCAACTAGCAATCACCAGCGGGTGCAGATTTGGGGCTCAGCACTCTTCAAGGGACAGACCGCCGAGGGCCGAGAATCGCGAACGGTCAACGAAATAGTGTTCAATCCTTGTAGTATGTACTCCTTTTCACTCCAAACAATTAGCAGCCTGCGGCGATAGAGATTAGAGTGGGACTGCCAGCTCGAAACGGGGTCAGTGGCCAAAGAAGAGGACGAGTATTCCGTGTTTTAAGTTGATACAGAGACTTCTGTATACCGGTATACAGAGGTCTATGGTTAATAAAATTAGCCAGGCTGACAAAGTTATTGCAGCAAAGACCTTTCGTAAATTTCGTAAATCGTTACTCTAGAGTCGTCATAAAATCGTTATCGTAAATCGTTAGTCATTAAATCGTGATCAATTTAAAATAAGACACATGAATTTCCCCACGTCTCGTTTTATTCGCTTCCTCAACGGCTGAAGGGCTCTATTCCTCAAGGGCTTTATTTGCTTCCTCAAGGAATGTTTGTTTACCAGTCCTTGAGGAACCGAATGAAGTGAAACATCGGACAATTGATTAATCCAGTTTTAACTTAATAACGGCTTAACGACTAACGATTTACCATTAACGATTTTACGACGGCTCCAGAGTAACGATTTACGAAAGGTCTTTGCTGTATTTACTTTCTGTGTTATAAGGTCGAACTTCGAATCACTTTTCATCTCTCGTACAGGCCAAACATACTATTTAGATTGACCAAGCCCGCTCCCATACCGTCCCCAGTTTTCTGACCGAGCCCGCCCACCGCAGACGATGCACCAGAGCTGCGTCCCCGGCTGTCGGGCGGAGAGCTGCGGCAGCTCGGCAGGCTGTCGGGCGGAGAGCTGCGGCAGCTCGGCCGGCTGTCGGGCGGTGACCTGCAGCAGCTCGGCCGGCTGTCGGGCGGAGAGCTGCAGCAGCTCACCGCCGGCCGCCAGCGCCGCTCCCGCCTGCCGCTCTGCAAGCGCGTCAAGCAGGAGGTGCCGCCGATCTGCGCCGACGACGTCGAGTGCCAGCGCCACTACCTGCAGTACGTCAACAACATGGTGCGCATGCTGGACGCCGGCCGGCGCCGGCGGCGGTGAGCCGTCACCGAGCGGGGGACAGACGGGTGTGACCGGTGTGAGCCGAGGGTTTGGGCGCGGGCCGTGGCCGCTCGCGGCAGACGCTCCACGCTAGCTGCACGCAGCCCGGCGGCCGCTGATTATCTCAGCCGTCCCCTCTGGCTCAGTGTCCGATATCAATTGCCATCCTCAGCGATCTCAGTGGTTCAGTGTCCGATGTCTGTGGCATAATCATAATCAACGGTGTGCATATGTGACAAATACAAGTAGCTTCCAAGCATGGCGTATTTGTATCCATACAGGGTGTCCGGAAAGTCTTGATTGACGCTTCTCTTGTTTGCCGTCTGACGCGCGCTGTGATTGGTAGACGATCAACCAATCACCGCAGGTGTGACCCCTCGTCGACCGGTTACGGGGACTCGTACAAATATAACCTTGAAGTGGTATCCAGTCATCGATAAATGGGTGTATAAGTAGATACCAATGGTCACTGCCTGCCTGCCCGCGGCGGCCGGAGGCGACTTGAACGATGGGCGAGCTCCAGTACGATCTGGCGTTTCGGGTAAAGATCTGCCATGACAATTCCTTAGACGATACTCTCAGGCCAATACGAACGCCGTCGTCTCGCATCTAGGTATTTGTGTAGGTATATTCCTGCAACTTCGAAATTTTTGGTGCAAGATCTGCTTCCGCAAATCTGTTTTCGTTTTGCCCTCTTCCGTATTGCTAGTTAACCCAAGCCCCACTGCGGGGGGGGGAGGGCTATTCATAGCCACCCTCTCATTTTTCTGCAATAACTTCTAAAACGCTAAACGTATCAACGCGAAACTTTCAGTATCTTTGGCTGCATCAATTTGACACCTTGCGTGAAAATATGAACTTAGTAGCTACCATAAGTCGGCCGTAAATGACGTCAGAGTGACGGCATGTTCGGTCGATTTCGACGCATAACTTTGAACTGCGGCAATTGCTCTCAAGAGCTCAGTTTTTAAGCTAGATCCAATTTCTCTGCATGCGAGGATTTATAATACACTTAGCTATCAAACTGCTTTCTCAGATTCTCAAATTTTGAAAATCTGTCAGTTTAATGCATATATCAAAGATATATGCATCAAACTATAAAATTTATATTTTTATCTTTCTTTTAATTTTTTTTTTTGACTTTTCGAAAAAGAGAATCTACATAGAATATACAATATACAATTTATAAACCCTGTATGTGATAGAACACATGCCCATGATATACTCTAGCAAGATGTAGCCAGATATCTTTAAAAAGAGCCAAGTTATACGCATTAGGTACCTATAGCACAAATTTCACCATATGTTCACCATTATAAATTTTTCAAATCAATTTCAGTACGTTATTGACCTCCTACAGCAATATAAATAGCACCATTGTGTTTCGGAGCTCAAACTGCATCTGATGAACATCTTTTTTTATTGAAACATTTTAACTCTAAAATTTGACCTTTTTGACCTGAAAGTGACCTGACCTCAGCTATATTCAGCTGAAAAGAGCCTCAAATGACACAGGTGACACCGAATTCGACATATATGGTCTGAATGGACCATGAAACATGCGTCAATTGACCGATGCATAATATAAGACTTCCGTGACCTCTGATGACCTGACCTGAAAATCGAAGTACAAGTTAGGTACAGGCAGCAGGTACCCTGAGGGTATCTAAAGCACCTATTCACGAGTGTGTAAACAAAAAATGAGCCTGATCTGACTTGTAAGCCGGCGGTCAGAGCCCAAAATGTGAACAAGAAAAACATTGATAATCTTTACATTGACCTGACCTGTGACATCATTGGTTACCTCAAGGTCAATGAAATTAGATTTCGTTAGACGGTTTTTCTGGGGCTATCAGACGCCGTTTGAATTTTGACAATCAGCCTGGTAGTTTTGGAGTTATGCGGGGGGGGGCTATGAATAGCTCCCGCAAGTAGGGCACGTTATACGCAGACCCCAGTGGGGCGCGGGCCCGCGCCCCGTGGGGGTCTGCCAAGCAACGCACCCCGTTGGAGGGTTAATGGGGCATTTTGCTTCCCCTAAGATTTCGAGAACCACGCAAAATAGCGACAAGCGGTGACAAACGGTGTTGGATATCTCCAACGGGAAACTACCTTGTGACCCAATTTCATTGACCTAGGTCAAACCGATGACGTCACAGGTCAGGTTAAATGTCGAATTTTGTTTGTTTGCCTTAAAAACCTGGCTGGCTGGCTGGCTGGCTGCCTGCCTTGCTTTGCTTTGCTTTGCTTAATGCTTTGCTTTGCTGACAAAATGACCTAGATCTGAACTGGTGCTTTATTTCAGAAATAATTTTTTTTTTCTATGCCGCCACCCATTATCAGGTGACCAGGAGTGCCCCCTCCCTCTATCCCAGCGACACACAGAACCTTACGTTAACACCATAATAACTTAAAATTGCAAGTCGCGGCACTCCCTGCTAGGAAATGAAATGTAACATAAAAAAGCAGAAGGGAGAAAGCTATACGAATTAGGGGAACAAAAAAGAAGCAAAGTAGTCAACACTGCAATCAGTGGTGACTGCCCACTACTGAAAGCCCCCAATTTATCAGCACACTCACACATTCATCACACTCACAACACCCACACACGCCGGGTCACTTTTGGATCACTTTCATCAATTTACTTTAAAAAAATCACAGCATTGCGAATACTCACTGGTAACTTACAATTTCACTAGAAAACAGCTTTGCTTCATCAACAACGGCTTCGGTTGAACGGCTTTGCTTGACAGCAAAGCTACTGGAAAAATAAAAACAAACGCGCAAAAGGGTTTTTGGTTTCTTATTGGTATCTTGGTAGTTGGTTTTTGTTTGTTTGCCTTGACAACCAGCAAACAAAAACGCGCAAAATGTATGAGGAAAGCCTTATTGAGTTCTCCAGCTTGAAACGTCAAAGAATATTAGGGGAAGGAGGGTGAATTGCGCCACCTTAAGGAAAAACGCTAATTGTAAGAAAACCGCTGGAGATATAAGCATGCACTGGTAACCACTTCAAAGAGGAACTCATTAGCTACGATTTAAGAGCCTCCCGATCAATTAAGAATGTTTCGTTTGCTTCCGACAGCTGCTTTTTCAGAAACATGCAAAAGGGCGCATTTACCGAAAACTGCTGTAAATTGCGCCAGGGGGATGGCGCAATTAGAATCCAATTGCGCCCTATACTTAAACATGGCTAAGCGAATGAGACGGAATGCATGCACCCCGGCAGTGTAATGTCATTGCGGCTTACTTAAACATTTATAATGTTTATCAGGCTGGATAAATAATAAATGTAAATTTAAATCGCGATGTTTTTGCCCAGGTAAATAACTTTACATGTGTCCGTATGTTTGTAAAAGTGCAACGAAAACGTTTTATGTAACCGACTAGATATATGTGAAAGTATGCACCTATACGGTTAAATTTTCATTCGTCTCTCTCAAAATTATTAGTTCTTATCGTTTCGACAACTTGTTGACATCAGTTTTTACTTTTTGATCATAGCTGTCACCCCTCACGGCCGAGTCAATGTTGAAAATGCAGTATTTTGTGAATTACACCACAAGTTCGCAGCCTAAATGGCAGCTGCATTTTAAGTTTGACGAGAGAAATAATTTGCGGACTGGCGACAGCGGGCTGCTCCTCTGCCTGGCATTAAACTCTTTCTTTATTGCAATCAGTTGATGATGCATTCATACTGTCGTGATACAATAGCTACACCATTATTCTATTTGCGCCCCCATGGCGCAATTGCCATGGGCGCAATTAGAATTGAGGTACTTTTTAATAAAAGCGTAGAAGTTATCATAAATATGCTGAAGGAAGTTTACTGTTTAAGTGAAATATAATGAAAAAATGGGCTTATTTTCTAAATATTACTCTGAAAATCACACACGTATCACATATTTTTATAGCCAACGGTTCAAAATACTGCAAAAAGGCTAAGAAAACGCCGTAATATCTTTGATGGCGTAACTGAGCCCTGCTGATTGGCTTCGTCGGAGAGCTTGGGCCATAAAATGAACTATCAGGTGGTGAAAATATTGTTTTCGAACACAAAATTATAAACATGCCATTGAATTCGTGGGAATGTTGGTGGGCGCAATTGGTTAAGAGGGCGCAATACACCCACTTTCCCCTTCCCAATCAGAAGCAAGCATTCTGAAGAGCTTTACAACAATTCGCGCTCCATCTGCCCGTGTCGTCTCAACATGCTGCTTGCGGACAATCTTGAACGCAATTTTTAAAAAGACCAATCTGTTAGGCGAATCCGTTCCCGTTAACTTGAAATCTAGGCTTTTTCTTGCTGACGTCATACACCTCTGGTCATATCTGGTAAAGACCTTGGCGATCTGGTAAAGACCATCGAAATTGCGCTCTAGCGCTGTCAATTTATATTTTTAAGAACGAATGGCTTCCGGATCATGTGGTTTTAGCCTATCAAACGAGCAAAACTGCTATCTCAACTCCATTCCCCATGTTAGACATGAACATGTCCCTTTAATTAACCCTCGCCCGCACATGCCATTTTCCCATCCTAGAACGCACATGGGGAGGGGGTGCCACCACCCCCGCGCCATTGCGTTCCTGTTGGAGATAGAGCTTCGCGGTAAAGACCAAAAAGATTATTTGGGGAGAGACGAATCCAATGAATGATACCCATTACCCAGTTTTACCTTCTCAGGTCAGTCATTGACCTTCCAGGTCAGGTAAAACTAAAAAAATGTTGCTGTTTTGGGTCACAGTTGGATATCAAGTGCGCTGCTTATCATATACCGATGACGATGCCGTTTTCTAGTGCCAAGCCAGCTAGAACCTCTTTGTCACACTACCCGACCAGGTTTTTGCTGCTGAGGTCATTTCAGGTCAAGTTAGGTCAAGGTCAATGATATGTGTTTGTATGTCTGTGTGTGTCTGTGTGTATGCGGATGTGTGCACCGATTGTTTATGGGTCCATGTTACATGAAATCATGATCTGAGAAGCTTTTACCAAAAATTCAGTCAAAAAACTTCACGAAAAGTAAATTCAGCTTGCCTAAAACGCAGTTATTTTAGATGACCTAGGCTGACCTTGACCCTGACCTTGACATCTGTGCATCGTCGAACAACATGTTTTATGATAGGTGGGAGGTAAGACTGGCAAAAAAGGCCGAAATCAAGGTGTCAAAAGCTCACAAGGCCCATACAGCCAACGCAAGATGTTGAGAATTCCTCATTTGGCTCATGACATGACCTGAAAAACAAGGTCATATCTCCGAAACCAAAAATCACAGAAACTTGAAATTTTCAGTGGACATCAAGAATGAATAGAGGAGCAGCTATACGAAAAATCAGGCTTCTAGCTCTAAAAATGTTGAGTGCAGAGCAGAACGACTACCTGGAGGGGGGGGGGGCATGTGCGGGCGAGGGTTAAGCCGCTAACGTATGTGGTTGGGGGGAGGGGGGAGGGAGGCGTTAGATCCCTCTGCTCGGCCTTAATCGAGCTAGAGTTTCGAGGAAAAACGAGTGCTTAACGTGAGGTCAATTTTGAGAACAATACCTAGAAAGGCCTGTGAAAGAGGTATCAAATTCCCATGTAGCTCTTTTGGTTCCCGATCCCGAGTTTTGCGTCGGGTGTTTCGAAAATGGTTGAAATGGACAAAATTTGACCTTTAATGATCTCTGGTGACCTGACCTTTGACCTGACCATAAGAAATGACCGAAGTATTTCCGCCATTATTTTGACGCTCTTTCGAATGCCGCTTACCGTGTGTCGCTACGTGGTCCAGGCGCCGAATGAGATGGAGAGGGGGAGGGGGGTGAAAACGCCCCCCCCAGCTCGACACGGAACTTTCAGGCCCTCAGTACGGCGTGGGTTAACCACCCTCCCAGGAGTAGTTAGGTCCCATTACAGGGTAGCTGTACCCGCTCTCAGCGGACATATCCGTCGAGAGCGGGTAGGTATACGACCACCCTGCAATGGGACCTAACTTTTCTGCTGGGAGGGTGGTTAAAAATGGTTGCGGATAGGGGTACACGCGAGACACCGGTTTACTCGCCGGTTTTGGGTGAAATTGTTATCAGTGCATTACTTTCGAAAATTGAAATATGATGAGAGGAAGGCTATGGGACGCGGATTACGTATCAAATAGCCGTTTTCACGACGGCCATCTGGTACACATTTGGTGCACATCTGGTACAGATTAGGTGCATATTTGGTCAAATCAGGTTCAGTGTGTCTCTTAGCAGCTATCAGCTAGGGTTTCACTAATTACTTATATGCCTGCTTTGTCATATTATCAGAGAGCATCATCGATTAAAACACTGAGATAAACTCATAAAATGAAGATATTTGCTGTAAAAGAAATTAGGTGCAGATTTGGTCAAATCAGGTGCATTCGCCGGATAGTCCGTCGTGAAAGCGGCTAATATCAATTCAATATTTTATATACTATCAGCAGCTTCACATCACATCGAGCAGTATGGTCGGTGTTCTAGTCTTTACATGAGATACCTCTTTATGGGAGAAACGCCTGCCCAGGGTGAAACTTCAGCCTTTGCCCGTTTACAGTTCGGTATGGAAGCTCAGTGCTGCCCCCTCGATTTCGACGAGCCGCTAGTTAGAGCGCTTTCCGTAGTGCCATTCCTAGCGCTAGTATCGCAGTCTGCTGCATCCTCACCAGATACATTGGTTTTAGGAGCCGAGCTGATCAGAGTTGGAGGATGTAGAATAGAATGAGAGAGCTTCTCACCTTCCTGGGCAAATGTTTTGAGGAAAATAAATTTGTTGGCGCAGAAAATGCAACATTGTATGCTACTGAGGTCTATAATCGTGAGGTGACCTCTCAGCCAGGCTAACGAGTAACGACCCAAAGGTCTGTTCAGTGAAAAATCACCATTTTTGTTGAGTCTATCCCGAGCACGACCGGGTTATATGATATAATATATATTCCATAACACGAGTGAATGGAGAGCTCCACACTCAGAGCCTCTATATCTATCTCCGAAACAACTCCTGCGATTTTCACAATTCAAGCAGCTTTTGATAGCCCTGAAATAAGTTGCCATGTAAAACCATTTTTGGTTCACCTCGAGTTCACTGATGGGATTGGAGGTCGGAAGTCAGGTTGAAGAAAAAAATATCAATGTTTGCATGGTCAATGGTCACACTTCGGGTTCTGAAGGCAGCTAAGCAGAACAGGTCATACCGGGGCTAATTTATCATATGCAATTGTATATTGCATACCCACTACATGCTCACTATAACTGTAGGTATGGTGATGGTACACACATTTCGAGTACCGAGCCTGTATTTGATATGTTACAGGTCAAAACTAGGTCAGAAAAGGCTACCAAAGTCACGATATTAAAGAAATATTGGTCATGTGACTGACGTTCAATTGAACTAACAAATGGAACTATGGAACTAAAAATATAAAAAAATGTTAAGGGTTCACGGCAACGGCTGAGGTCATTTTTTATCGAAAGTTATGTTAACCCGCGACGGGCCGGTGCTCCGCGACTTCCGCGCCGGGCCGGGGGGGGAGGGGGGGGGGGTCTGAACACCCTCCCATCTAACTCGGCTCCTGGACCACGTAGCGACACGTGGTAAGCGGCATTCGAAAGACCGTCAAAAATTATGACGGAAACATTTCAGTCATTTTTTGGGTCAAGTCAAAGGTCAGGTCGCCAGAGGTCATCAAAGGTCAAATGTAATCCATTTCAACAATTTTGGAAATTGCCAAAGGGCTAACTCAGGAACCAATAGAGCTACAGCGCCACGGAAAAACGTATTTGATAGGCCTTTTAACCCTAGAACGCCTAGGGGGGGGGGGGGTTGTATCAACCCCCCCCCCCGAGGTTTTTTCGAAGTGCACGCTAAACGGCTTGTCGTAGCGGGCTGAAATTTTCAATACCCTCTGGGGCAACCTTTGCGCATCTTTTGCCGAAAAAAATTGATCGGGTCATGTCAGGTCACGGAGTTATGACGTCATAAGAGGTACAGCCTCCGGCCGACAGTTACCAAACGTGTGCGCCGAATCCCTAGGTTTTCTGCCGGTGATACCCACATTGTTTGATGGATCATGATGAAACTTCCCATGCATGTTGGGGCAAGCATTGGCTATCGTGTGGTGCAAGAAAATTGACCGGGTCAGGTCAGGTCACGGAGCGATGACGTCACAAGAGGAACAGCGTCCGGTACTATTTTTGAAAAGCGCCCGAACCACTATTTTGCTAATTCTTGTCACCTCAATGGGAATATGCAGCAATATTAGCTTCTATAGGGAGCAAATGGACCTCCCAAATCCAAAAATACAATCAGATTTCAAAAATTTAAATTTTGATTTTTCGAATTTCTGCCGCCGACTGTGACCTTGCCGACTTCCGGCGCTCCCAACGCGCCATTTTTAGAGCTAGGGAAACGAAATACATACCAAACGATAGAGCATTGATCAAGGAACACGATAGTGAAGGTTTCAAGTCGATATCTCCCACCGTTTTGCCGCAATCGCCGCGGAAAGTTGAAAAAGTTTGATTTTTTCGGAAAATTTGACCTTTGACCGGTCATAAGTAGGTCAAATGTTGACCTAGGTCCAAAAAATATACCACCAATCGCGAGATCTCGTTGAGAGCAATCTGTTGGTTTTTTCCGCTAAGCTCTACGACCTTCCGTTTCGAAACGCCAGGGGGGGGGGGGTCGTAACAACCCCCCCCCTGGTCGTTCGTGTTATGAGAAATGGCCTGGTCGTGCGAGGGTTAAAGCCCTTTCTGGTAATGTTCTCAGATTTGACATCAGGTCAGCGGTTTATCCTCCAGAGGGCAACAACTCTAAAAAAGCCGTTTTCACGAAAAAAGGGTTTTTCGGTAATAACTTTTGATTCAAGTAAGCCAGGACGTTACTTTTCCCTTCTTCGTGTTCCTCTCGTCGAGACGCGTCGAATCAATTATTCGTTGACCTTGAAGGGTCATTTTGAAAATTTGACTTATGTCAAGGTCATGACCTGACCCGAAAGGGTGCTGCATATCAGTCGATCCATATCGTCGAGCTGAGTACATCTGACGTGTTTTCATCACTCTAGCACGTCTTTATCAAAAGTTATAGCCAAAAAACTGCTGGTGACCCAGTGGCGCGGGAACTTCTTCCAGACTGGGGGGGGGGGGGGGGGGGGGGGGCTGAACCATAATAGAGATCAACCTAGGGTACCCCCAAATCTAGTTTTCTCACCGGTTTTAGGCCACTTATTTTTCAGACCTTGGCCTTTTCAACAACAAAAAAAAACGAAAATATTTGCAAAAAAGTCAGGTATTCCGTCTCAGCTGAGTGAAGAAACTACCGTTTTGGCAACCTGGAATAAAGGTTTTAATCTGCCAAATGAGTTGCCGAGCCAGTGAAAGAGGTGGATTGTTCACTTACATGCTTTCTTCCTTTGTGACCCACAACCCCTAATTTGGGGAGGTCAAGCTGCCTCAACGGTTCCTGACCTCATGAAAAGTTGTGGGGCACCGCCCCCATGGCCCCAGAGCTGTGGGGGCAAGCTTCCCCCACTGCCCCCTCCCCGGGTTTCCGCGCCTATGTATGAATCTATGAAATTATTTTGGTAGATTTCCTATTTCGATTCCTCCAGCTGGGGGGGGGGGGGCTCAAATACATTACGAGCCCCCCCCCCCCCCAGCCGAAAAGTTGGAGGGGCTCAGCCCCCGCTAGCCCCCCCGGTTTCCGCGCCACTGTGGTGACCGTTCATGACCTGAGATGTCCTGAGGGGCACACAGGTGCATTTTTCCGATTCAGTGTGTCATGTTTACCCATTAACCGATGTTTGAGAGGGTTTTGGACACCATTCATCCAAAAGAGGCGCATTTCAATTTTATCCCATTGACTTATAATGGAGAGGTCGCAAAATTGACCTCACCTTAGGTCACCGATATCAAAATTCCGAGAGATACATTTTTACATACTGTTAGGTACTCTTAGCAATCGCTGAAAGATTCAAGGCGATCGTTCAGTCGGTGTAGCTATGACGAGGATTGAAACTTTTTCTGATGTGAGGTCATTTGACGTGACCTGGTGACCTGACCTTGAGAGCTCTGGGTCTGAACTTTTCACATGTGCGGACAAATTGCATTAACAGGTGTGCTAAAGGTTTTTGAGATATCTGCGAAAAACCGCAGGGTAAATGTGTTCAAACTGGTACCGGACAAAATATCGAAATGCAAAATATCGAAGCGTAAAATATCGAAGGTAAAATAGCAAAGTGACAAAACATCGAAAGCAAAATATCGAACTTGCAAAATATCGAAATTGCAAAATATCGAAATGACAAAATATTGAATCGCAAAATATCGAAAAGCAAAATATCGAGGCTGCAAAGTATCGAAAGATAGAATATCGAAAGACAAAATATCGAAAAGACAAAATATCAAAAAGACTATATATATATTTTTTTTAAATAAATGTAGTCCGAACCTGTTGATAGGAGGGATTCACAAGGACAGGGCCACCGCTAAGCGAAGCTTGTTGCGGCAACCCGGCCCTCTACCCTCCGATCGCGCAATTCCAGTTCTATGGCAGAATTTAGAGTCCAAAGTTTAACGCGCGCACATAGCCGCGAACGGCCGGTCCCCTCACTGACTTCGCCTGGCTACGGCTTGCCACCAACGGCAACCATACCTGTCAGGAGGCCCATAAATGTCGAGCGCCCGTCGCGCTTCGAACCCGGACTGTTATAACCGGGAACGCGTGCTCTCACCACGCGGAGTCCAACGCTCCACAACTGAGCTGCGGGACCGGCATTGAATATCGAATATTGAATGACAAAATATCGAGAGACAAAATATCGAGAAGGCAAAATATCGACATACAAAATATCGAAAAGACAAAATATCGAATGCAGCATGTCATACAGACAAAATAACGAAAGCAGAATATCGAAGAAACAAATACCTAATCGAAAGCAGACTAGTATCGAAAAGACAAAATGTCGAAAGGTTAGGTCAGTATAGGTTAGGTATGATTAGGTTAGGTTTAGAGTGGATTATTATTTTAGATCAAAGTTGCCATTGGTTCAGATGTGACTAGTTCAGTTGTCATTGGTTCAGCTGTCACTGGTTTACTTGCCACTGTTCAGTTGTCATGGAATAAGTTTAAGTGCCTCGCCAATTATCCCACCCTGTTATTACCTATCCAAATCTGTCCCACCAATTATTAATATGCGACTCGATATTTTGCGACTTCGATATTTTGCTTTCGATAATTTGCGTTGGATATTTTGCGATTCGATATTTTGCTGTTCGATATTTTGTCATGGAATCGTTCAAGTTCAACCCCCCCCCCCCCAGCCCGGTGCAGGTTAACTGAAGGTGTGGTCATGATCAGGTAAAAAGGAGAATGGTCAATAGCTTTTTTCGAATTAAAAAAGTCATTGGATGCCGTTTGAGCTCCGTGATATTGCTGCCTCTTTTGTATACGACGTCTAAGCCGTAGTGAAAATGCATTTGAAATATTGAATATGTTTAACTGTCGACTACAACTCTGTCGAAGGTATTCTCTATGGAGCTGTGTGCTGAGTGGCGCATGTTTGCACTGACCTGTATTTCCGACTGTTTGTGTGAGTTGCCTGGAGAGCGGGAGCGGGCAGGGTCCGATGGGAACCGGACCTGCTGTTGGTCGATGGCGGGGCTCGCGGTGTGTGATGGACATACCGACGACCGACGCGCTAATCAGTGATTCAGCGAACACAAAGAGGAGTTCATGAGCATACACCATAGTGTTAGTACGCATTCTGCAGGCCCGAACAGTGCATCTTGCAAGCACAAACAATATCAGGTAGGACACCATTACCAAGCTGTAGGATGAACTGAAATTGCGGTTTTCATCGACTTTGGAAACAACTAAACCTGGGCCGCCTGCTCTCATCAAGGGCTTATGTTCACGACACAACAGCGCACCCAGCTGCATGCATTCGCAACGGCGCAAGCATGCATATATTCACGTGCGAATAAATGTGGGGACTGTTGACGAGGGTCGCCGAGCAGCACTCGTAGTTCCGCCGATCCCGTGGTCGGGGCCGTGGGAGCGACGAGTCGCTGCCGGCGCGGAGCGTCTCCCGCGCGCCACGGCGACCGATCAACACGGCGTGCTCTGTCGGTCCGGCCGGCCGGGGTCGGCGCGCGGCGCGGCTCAGAGGATCAGCCGCCGCTGGCCGACACGTCCACCGGGTCTCCAGCAGCCATGGCCGGCACTCGGCCGTCCCTGGCCCTGCTGCTGCTCGCTGTTCTGATCTGCATAGGAGTTAACGGTGAGTATAGGAATCAAGCGAACGGGCACGCCAGGATATGGCCTGGTAGCCTTTCCCAAAATTATGTCGTGGATTATTTAACCCGCGCGGGGCTGGGGGGGGGGGTAAATTTTACCCCCCCGCGAATTTTGCGATATCTCAAAAACGGCGGCGCGCAGCGCCGCCAAACTTTCGTACCTTTCTTACATCAATTTGACACGGTCCCTGAAAATTTGAGGCAATCCGTCGAAATTTTTTTGAGAAATTGACGTTTTAGTTACGTCATGTTCGTCATTTTCGCCTCAAAAACGGCAAAAGTTCAACGGGCCCTAACATCTTCATTTTTAAAGGAATCAAGACGTTACAAAAAGTTATACGTAATTTACTTTGTCTATCAAATGGCTACTCGGTTTTTTGAAAATTTTGGATGTGCCTAAATTTTTTTCAAAAAACTTACTTTTTTGGAAATCATTATAAATCCAAATTTTGAGTCTATCGAAAAAACCGGAATATATGTCAGAGAAGTTCTATGTGCACCTACATACCAAATTTTAGAAGAATCGGTTAAAAAATGTGGGAGTTATTCAAAATTTTATGACGTCACGACACACATTTTTTTTGAAAACTTTTTTGGAA